>NC_059347.1:56855000-57190000 GCF_019703515.2 Myxocyprinus asiaticus
AGAAGGCACATGAGTGAAGCAGCATATCAAACAACAGAGTGAATGGGCATCTTAAGCGTATTTGAGTAGATCTTTCGTAGACTAATTAAACAAAGAAAAAATCACTTGACAAGTTCTTGGAAAATGTCTCGAACTATCGTAATAGCTCGCTAATAACTGCATGCCGATGTGTTCATGTTCAGTGATCTCAACTGACTGAACAGGAATTTATTGTCTGCCTCAAAGTAGGTGGAGCTCCAGATCACACCTACTGATAACATGGCCCAATGACAGTAAGAAGGTGTTTAGCAGCTGATAAGAAGTTTTCATGAAAGTTCGCCCTGGCGATCTGTTATGAACCATGGAAACAAACTCAAAAACACCTTTTTGGCCAGATTTTGTTCTAAATGACACACCCATTCTGTTCTTCAATTTTGTATGAAGTGTGCAGGGAACTTTATTCACCATTCACTTTCATTGCATCTTTTTCCATAAAATGGAAAAAGCCAATGGTGACTGAGGCTGTCAATCCCTAAGATTCTTCCTAACATCTCCTTTTGTGTTCCACAGAAGAAAGAAAGTTATACGGGTTTGGGTCAACACGAGAGAGAATAAATGATGACAGAACTTTAAAACTATCCTTTTATATTTTTCTTCTTTTTTCTTCTTCTGGCAGAAAGACCACAATAATCTCACATTTTCGTATTTTAGATGTCAGCAATGTGAACTGAAACTTTTCTCATCACATTTTATCTGAGCTATTTTATCTGCTGCAGTTTTATAGCTCTGTACTCCTATTTTACGTCAACAACTGTCTCATTTGTGTCCAATTTTATTTCTCCTAAGGAATATGTGGAGAAACATCTGGGACAAGGTTGACGCTTAAATGAAACGTCATTTCAGTCTCCTGAGCAATGAAAGAGCGACCTTTGAGCAATAACATTTTCAGAAAAAAATGGATAATACAATAGGTTAAGATAATGGATGGGATTTGGAGACAGACTAACACAAAAAACAGCTATGTCAAAAATATTCACAAGAGAATCTGCTAAAGCAACACATTAACCTAATTTTAGTCTCTTTGAATTGCAACCAGTAAAAGTTGATTATGAAGAATTCGTGATTAATCTGATGTTATTTACCAATTTTGAAATTGGTATTGAAAATCTGCATTGGTGCATAACAAGTATCGGCATCAACCATTAAAAACTCATACCACTATTAAGAATAAAACATGATTTTATCAGTGAGACGTCACTTGATTTGAATGATTTGTGCTCTGGTAAAGACATAAAGTGTTCTTATATCAGGCACACATAGTTGATACTAAGTGTATAAGTGTCAGGAAGCTATGTGTGTTGCATGTATTTAGATTGTCAAAAGAATCATATCTCCGATTGGAATTCATCAAAGGTTTACCTTTTGCATACAGATCACTGATATAGATTTTTATCAGTGAATCTGGGATGTATTAGTGAAAATCTGAGATATTTAATCTCAAAATTTAATCTTCGGCAGATAAGTTATGACATTGCAGCGATTTCCTCTGTTTTTATTAAGTGCCTCACGGCTGTGTTTCTTTCTCCTGTGATGCAAGAAGTGTTTGTATGCCAAAGGCCGGAGGTCAAATGTTGCCTAACAAATGAAAAATGCATCGAGCGTAAATTCTCATAAATGTGTTCAAGCTCGCAGCTCTTGTTTTTGTCTGTGTCTGATTATCAGGCTCTCTGTTCAACTTTTATCTATGCAAGTTACTGCAGACCGTAATGTTTGAAAACATCGGCAGCAATCCAATGTTGTATCCATTTTGGGCTCGAAAATGGTTTCAGTTATGTCACAACGGGGCACTCAACAACAGAGGATGTTTGTGATAATAGAAATATTCATTCTTGTTGATAGAACTGGCCAGATGGATATCCATAGTAAGTGGATATCTAAGAAGCATTACACACTGACGAAGACTGATCTCACAGTAAAATCGGAAACAGCATGTTGACTTTTCTTTAGCTGAAATCGGTTTGTGGTAACCGAAATGCAAAACCCTGCCCCCAGTGGGCAAAGCAGTTAGTGTTGTTGGGCATATGGGCTAGTGGTCTCCCGATATGGTTTTTTTTAATGGCCGATATCCAGAAAGCAGGGTGGATGATAGGCAGATACAATGCAGATATATCACACAATTTAACATAGTAAATAACGTAAACATAAAATTGCTAAAAATGTATAAACTATAACTTCTATTTATCTTTGTAAAAAAAAAAAAAATCTTTAAAAAATAAGATGAATGTATTTTAAATGATAGCATTTTTTTCTGATTTCTGTTGAGTCATAAAAATGTTGTAATATATTTCTGCATGAAGAAATTGTTAATATAATAGAAAGAAGGAAATAACAGTAAACACAGTAGTCCAGCAACCATGGATGGCATATGTGCATTAGAAATCGCATTTTCTCACAAAAGACCGATTCAAACCAATTGTACATACAGTACACAGTGAATATGACATTTACTTATAGCACATGTGAAGCGCTTTTACTTTGAAGTTGCACTTGCATGCTCGTGCGCATCCAGCAAGAGCAGCAGCAATCTACTGAGAGTTGAAACGCCGTGGATACTTTTGCAACATAATTTTTTATTGATGTTTGCCTTTTTAATCATTAGACAAGACCATTAAGAGAAACAGGGAACTGTTGAGGAGAGAGAGGGAGAATGACACAGGTGAGCACTTAAACATTTTGAGCTCAAACATGTCTATCGTGGCTCTGATATGCAGACCGTTTAAATGAGACTGTTGCACACCGGTCTATTGTTGTAGTAGCACAATGGCACATAACAAAACGAACTGTGATTAGTCATTTACATGTCTCAGACGGCTCCTTCACATGCAAGCAGGTGATTCTCGGTGCCCTTGTGGCCTTAAGAAATGAATCGGCCAAACAAGAATATTTATCGGCAAATGCTGATAATTAAAAAAATATCAGACGATTTATTGGCCTCTGTGACATATCGGTCGACCACTAATATGGGCACGTGCGAGCTGCCCATATGTCCACGGAGGGGTGCCAAAAGCTAGTTGTTTTCAGTTGTACACGCTCTAATATAGTGAGGAGGAATGCATATTTTATAAACTAAACCCCACCCCCAACCTAAACCTAACCATCAGTGGAGTAAAAATGTAATGCTAAAGGGAAAAATGCAACCTCAGAATTGCGCTTGTCCCTGATTATGTGAACACGAATACTTCCTGGTTTCAATACAGGATCCGAACCTAGGTCTCCCACGCTGCTGATGTGACGCACTTTTCCAGTCGTGCCAAAGGGAAAGGTAAACATGCTGGGGCCGATGCAAAAAATATCTGATAGGCGATGGGGTTTTTTTGGTGAGTTGGCATATTGTGACCGATTCTAGAGTACCGGGACTCTCAGAAACAACATGCCGACTTCCCGTGTGATCATGTTGACCATTTGTTTTGGAGAATATCTGATTTTCCATATCTGCAAAGCATCACAAAACCTGCCATGAGAATATTTACTCAGATTTCTGATTAATGTTCCAGTATTAAGACTGACCCCATGTTGGACCCAAATGTGTAAAACTTGATCTATTTAAAACAAAGAATATCATATTGAGAATTAAACACTTGTCAGAGCTGTCAGCACAGGATGAATCCACTTTAAAGTTCCGAATCGCCTGTCTGAATGTGACATGTTTCCAGGTTAATCACGAACATCCGACCATTGTATTTATGTTTTGTTTGGGCAAGCACAGTTTCTTCAGAAAATGTAAAAATCTAGTTAATCCATGTAATTGTGCAATCTCCACAGCAATTTGGAGTTCTAGCCTAGTATGTGTGTATTTTTAACCTGTTTCACACTGGCATAACCATGGAAGACAAGTCTCTTTTGAAAGCTTACGCTTGTATTCCCAGAACATTCCACAGAAATTTACTGCAGGATGATAATAAGTGAGACTGCTCACACATAGGTCAGACAGTTTAAAATCAAGGCCTGAACACTTGTAGGGCTGTTCGCTTAAATTTTTAGGTGTTACCAGCACTGGTGCTAGTGAACTAAAAAAATAATTTCAGTCATGACAGTTCTCTGAAAGATTTAGCATGTTAATGTGGGTGTGATATATTGATTGGATATTGGTCTTGGCGGACTATATCTGCTACGCTGCTGCTGCTGTCTAGCAGATCTAAACCAGTGGAGCTGGGGTGAAGGTGGGTTTCAGAGAAAAAACTTTTGCAGTGTGCTACAGTGAAACTGCAACTTATCTGCAAAACTGAGTAATTTAAATGTTAGACAAAGAGAGAGATGCACGTTCATTGGCTACCCAATTACATCTCAGGGACCAATCAGCTTACACCATGCGAGATAATTGGCTTAACATATCACAAGTGAGCAAGCCAATCGGCTAACAGATAACAAGTTCAAAGAACCTATCAACTTGCGCCACATAAAGTTTCATGGCTGAACTTTTGTCATACAGAAGAGTATGGTTGAAATTGTTTTATTGTTATTTTTGTAAATTATTGATTACTATTTTTATTATTTACTACAACAATTTTCTACAGTTTTGACGCAATGTCATATTTTAAATTACTTATTTGATATTATAATATATTTTTAGGATAATAAATATTTATCACAAGATAAATCATGATGCTACAACACCCTCGTAATTTCCTTGACTGGCCATTTTCCTCCACCACCACAGAATATGTATATCCGTATTTCCTGCTATGTAATGGAATAATAATAATAATAATAATTTGATTTTAATCATTATATTAATATATGAACTGTTGTGTTTTAAAGTCCCCCTGAAGTGCCTTGAAAAATGCAGTTTTCTTTAGCGTGATGACATATTTCCAACTGAAACATGAAGTTGGGGTGGGACTTGATGGACAACCTGTGCCTTTTTGAAAAACAGCCAATAGGCTTTAGTTTACATTGCAGCCCCGGCAAAGCAACACACACATGCACACACCTACACCTGCTGCTTCTCATGCCAGAGCTGGTGTTAAGCCGGGGAAGCGATCTGCTGAAGTCTGACCACTTTTCCACTGACTTGAGGACCAAACTGATCTGTTTCTCCAAAACCAGGCTACAAACAAACAGCGCATCACAGTATTTGCGAATGATGAGGCTCGAGCCGTTGTGCATGTCAATGCAGATGAATGAGAAACAAGCGAGTAAAACACTGAAATACAGTATATCCGTGTTTTAAATCACGAGACACTAAACATAAAGAACACTAAATCGCGCTGTACATCCCAAGAAACCTCAGAAAAAAGGTTGCATTAAACACATGAAAAAACTCCAGTGAGTTTCCTCACATCCAATTCCAGCGTTGATGCGTTCCATTGAGCAGTGATCATCCCTATGCCCTATTCCCTTCAAAGACAATTACCCTCCACTGTGAGAGCTTCAAATGGCTGAAAGGTGATAACAGTCAATTAAAACTAAATTTTGAAGTGATTCTGATTGGAAAATCTGTTTGGAATGACACTACAGCATGAATTTTGCACCCTTTGAAGTGGCCTGCGGAGTCATGATCAGTTCCAGTTAGAACACATCCAGACACGCTGATCAGGTTGAGGGTTGGGGACGTTCTCGTTTTAGAAAGCATTTGATTGGTCTGATTAAAATGAACACAGTGCGCTTTGAGTCATAACTTTTTCTGGGTCTTTTTAGCCAGAAGTGAGAGACTGCAGATTTTAAATGCTTATACCTTCTGAAAACAAATTTTGTCAAAGTTTAGAAGTACAATATCATATAGATGGCCTTAAAGCTAATATGGACTAAAAGCAGAAAAACTTTAATTTAGATTTCACAGGGACTTTAAGAATAGATCACTGAAAAATACATTTCAACCAGGCACTAATCTGAAAAGCCTATTAGAGGAATGCATCCCACTATGGTGTTTCTCTGAATCTCAGAAACATGCTGAATGCAGAGTTTCTGAGTCTAAAGCACCATGTCTTTTGGAAATCGAGCAAATAGATGTTCATAGACTTTGAGGGCAAAGATCGTATCTTTGAAATCAGTGTCAGAAATTAACTTTGATATAAAGGGGCAATATCGTGTCTCCTCGATCAGTGTGCAGTATACTATTGAGGGTGCATTATCGCGACCTTGATGCGTTGTTTACAGCAGCCCGCTAAAGTTCGAGCGAAGCAAAGCAAACGTCAGGCTCATTGTACATGTTCTTTGCTGCAACGCTCCTCCTAGGCGGAAATGACACTTATCACACACGTGTGAATGAGTTCAAATTTGTCAAGGCATATTATCATTTTTAATCGCCAATGCATGCAAAATTTTCGCACTGGACGTCCCTGGTCTGAACTGAATTTGGCATCGTCTACATTCAAACCTTGAAAAACACTGACTGCTCGGTTCTATTAAACATGAGAAACTATGCTGCTATTTGTGATAAGTTATCTTGAGTTTACCAAAAGAATGTCTCAGCAAGAGCTCTCAGCTCTTCTAAGACTTAATCGGCACTAGAGCATGCAACAGAAGGCTTATCAATGTCAAGAATGTGTGAGAATTTTCACAAATCTCACACATGATCTGTTTTGTGATCACCATTCCCTGAGGTGCTACTGATAGCATGTTGCATGGGCAACCTTCCGGACACGGGTTCTGGTCCCGTGGAAACCAAGAAGTAATCCCATTCACATAAACAATGGTGAGCACAGTTCAGATGTTGCATTTTTGCACTTAGGTTTGGGGTTGGGGTTTGGGTTTGGTGTCGAGTTTATAAAATATGCATTCCTGAAATCGCTTTTGGTGCCACCCAGAAACTGGAGCTCACACTTGCCCATACATTCAACAAAAACTTTCAGCTTCAGCCACTGGGGGCAGTGTTTCGAATTTCGGTAAGGACAGACCGATTTCAGCAGCAGAACTTTCAACCTACTGCTTCCGAATTCACAGTGTGATCAGTCTGTTTTCTCAGGAGAAGAATGTGAGAAGAAAGAGACTGAACTAAAAGTCTTCATTTGCTCTCATTGTTGTCTTGGAAAAACAATTGTGATATTTTTCTTTCCTATGAGTTCTTTCCATGCTGTATGAATAAAGATGCGTGTAAATGTCTCACCAGAACATGGACTATGTTTTCTTTAGCAGCATTAGTGGTCACAGAAAGTTTGTCCTTGAGGTATTGAAACATTTAGTTTCACTAAACATTGATTGAGACTCCTCAGTTTTTAGCCTGTTCTATTTCCTCTCTGTGGTGTGTTTTAAGTGCATTTGAGGGCAATCTAACCTGACCGACTATTGAATGAGAGATTATTTGCAATGTTAATGCAGGTTCTGGCTCTTGTTTTGTGAAGTGTTGAAGTCTGATCATTCTCTCTCGCTCTGTCTCTCTGGTGAGTTGCCAGTGACTCTCTCATTTTGCTTTGCACAATGTTTATTGTGTTGCATAATTTGAGATGTTTGGCAGTCAGAGGCCATTGAGAGTGAATTGTACTACAGTTCCTTTACATTAACAACCAAAATGTAGGAATGTGAGCGAAAAAACTGCATTTGTATGTGTGTGTTTTTTTGGGAAGCACACATGTTGTGTAGATGAGAGTGAACAGAATGGGTTCACATTTCTCTTGGTCTTTAATTCTAGCTCAGTAGGGCAAACATGTTCCTGCATGCTTTCTGAGAACCGTATGTTTGTCGGCATGCATGCATGTACATGCTAGTTATGATAGCCTGGCATTTGGGTTGTCTTTTACCCTGCATGAGTGGTAACTTTATTCCATCACACAACCTGTGTCCAACATTATTCACTTGTTCACTCGTGTTTCGTGTTTGCACATGAAGAAATTTATATAATTAAATTAATATATTAGGAAGAAGGAAATAACAGTACACACAGTCGTGCAGCAACCATGGATGGCATGTCCATGTTAGCAATCGCATTTACTAAAAAAAATTGAATCAAACCAATTGTACATACATTACATAGTGAATAAGACATTTACTTATAGCACACGTGAAGCGTTTTTACCTTGGGCTGCATCCGAAACATTGACAGCTGACTTGCTACCTTGCTGCCTAATCAGTTAATGGCTTAACTGACATCTGTTTTGAATGAATAGAACTCTTAAGGAAACTGATCTCCAGTCCAAACGGTTTGAAAAGCAACTTATTTTCATCATACCTCCATTTACAGCCTCCGGAGGCAGCATTTTCCTGGTTTCGGACGCAGCCTTGAAGTTGCAATCTCACACTTATGCGGATCCAGCGTGAGCGTGTCAATTTAAACAGCCTGGATCGCCTGCTTGGATTGTTACAGACGGGCCGTCGTGATTTGTGAATGAGAGGAACTTTTGATCCTGATCCTGAAGTTTTGATTCTGGCTGATAGAATACGCACTTCAGAGGAAGATATTAGATGAGCGCTCGACGGGAAGAAAACGCTGGATTTTCATGAGGTTTCTGAATGACATCTTTTTAAATGAGATATCTGCATATTTGCAGATGGTATATAATAGAAATTTTATTGATATTTGCCTTTTAGAAAAGTTACAGGGAACTGTTGAGGAGAGGCTGATAGAATACATAATTTAGAGGTAAATAAATGAGCGCTCCACATGATGCTGGATCTGCTGAAGTTGTGTGAGGTTGGTTTATTACATCTGTTTAAACGAGATATGTGCTCATTTGTAGACGGTATATGATATTAGTTTTATTGATATTTACCTTTTTCTCATTAGACAAGACAGTTAAATGTTACAGGGAACTGTTGAGGAGAGAGAGGGAGAACGAAACAGGCGAGCACTTTAACATTATGAGCTGAAACGCGTCTGCCGCGGCTCTGATATGCGGACCATTTAAATGAGACTGTGTTGCACACCGGTCTATTATTGTAGTAACATGATGGCACGTAACAACAAAACGAACCGTGACTGGTCGTTTACATGTCTCAGTCGCTTCACATGCAAGCAGGTGATTTTCGGCGCCCTCAAGAAAAAAATCAGCCAAACGGGAAAATTTATCGGCCAATGCGATAATTAAAAATGTCCGAATATCGGCCGATTTATCAGCCTCGGCGATATATAGGTCGACCACTAGCTATAAGTGGTTGCATCTACTATGTCGATTAGGGGTGGGTGGTAGGACAAAAATATGTATTGATATCGGTGACTAAATCAAGCTGATAGTTGCTGTATGTAAAAAGAATGATGCAGTACTCACAGAATTGCATGCTGCATTTTAGAGTTGGGTATTGAGAATTATTGCTTATTCAGAACTGTTTCTATTTCTTTAAAAAATAGTGGAACCATATGATTTGCATGGTTCTTGAATTGACTAGTGCAGTCCAATTCATGAGCGAATGATTATGTGTCAGGGTGTGTTATTATTATTATTTTTTATGCTTAATAATTGTAGGGGTGTAAAAATGCATCCATGTGATGAAAATTCGACACATCGATTATAGAATTTAACAATCGATTATAATGACTTCAATAATACTCAGTGTGTGACAGAGGCAGTCTCAGATTACATACGCGCTCTCGCAACAAATGCGCTACTGAGGAAACTTGTAGGAAAATGTATTCGATACCGAGTTCGGCTTTCTTCATCATTATTCATAATGCCTGCATCAGTATGAGCAAAATAAGTTAGTTGTTTTCTTCCCCAGTTACAGTATACAGTATGCATATTATGGAATATTTGGAGAACACATTTAAAAAGGTAGGCTACTGTAATGCTCCTTTATGTGATGATTTGTTCATATGTTATACGCCATTAAGTTGAGTAGCCGTTATCGACCTATTTAGGTGACTGATTTCGTTATAACATAATTGTAATGTAACACAAGGCAAAAAAAAATGTATTCATGGAAGACATTCATGGAATAGTTGTTAATGGTACATGCCACTTTATTGTGCTTCAGTTTCTTGCACACCTTTTTTTTCCTTGGCACACCCAGAATCTTGTTTCTGGCTACGCTACTGCTTTGAATCGATCAAACGAGACACTCACTAAATGTGTCCAACTCTAACCGAACACTGCTACTGTTTTAGTGACTGTTACTGTTTACATAAGTCTTGTGAAACTTAAATCAGTGTAATGACTTACAACCAGTAATTGTTATTGTTCATATGACAACGAGTATTTAAAGATTCACTTTCAAAGTTTTGTCATAATAAGTGGTACATTAATAAAAAATAAAAAAATATTAAAATATATTATATTTTATTTTATTATATACATTATTGAAGATGGGGGGTGCTTCCTGAAAAGAACAAAAATAACCTTTAATGGAATTAAAGAAGCAGAATCATTAAATGGAATCGGAACCAGAATAATTAAATTCTGTACAATTCTCATCCCTGCTGTGTTGTTAGTACAGAGTCTGTTAGCATTGTTAGTGTTTTGTTTCTTTGCTGTGTTTCCTAGTTGGTCGCATGAGACACCTTAGAAAGATTAGCAAGAACACTGGATTCTTGTCACTGGACAGGCCTTTATATGAGCCAAATATTACATAAACCATCTGTAACCTCTACCCACTACCCACATAGGGACAGCCAGAAGGGCAACACCTCCCCTCCAGGAAGGGAGGGGAGTACGTCACACCGGAGGTTTCCCCGGCCTGAATCGGGCGATGGGGGAGGGCGGCGCTGAATTGTCCTAATCAGCCGAGCCAGAGGCGGCAGTTCGAGAGAGAGAGAGAGACGCGGCCGCTGTGTGTGTGCATATCTGTGTGTTTAAGTTGATTTATGTCATTTAAAAGTTTCGTTGACTGCTCAGCCGGTCCTCCTCCTTGCCCATTCTTACCCGTTACAGTGAAGTACACAGAAAACTGAGCATTTCAGACAGTGGGCCAAAGACAAGGTAGAAAAAGGTTGTGTAATACTACATTATAAATGTTTTTTTGTGCAAAAAGCTTTACTTACATTATTAGTTAACCTCAAGGAAGAAAATAAAATAAACTAAAAATATGCATGACTAAGGGTAGGTAAAAATATAGATTTTCCAGTGCATCACAATCTTAATTTGAACGATCTCGATATCGATTCTTAAATACCAAGATCGATCTTTTACTCTGTGTGCAACCCTCCATAACAATGAAAGGAAATCACTCGCATTTGCAACCAGATTTCACACTATGCGAAAATGTATTGTGTATCTCTGTATGTATTGTGTAGTACATTAGTGGAGTAGACAGCAGCGAGATCCTTTCATTGCATGTTGAGAGTACAAGTTGTTCCATGTAATGCATGTAAGAGACCGTACCTGTTTTAGCGGTGTTCAACAAATCAATGTAAAATGTTCTTTCATATGTAAGCAAAAGGGACATTATAACTGAAATATACCCATTTGAATCGATGTCGAATCGAGAGCTTGTGAATCGGAATCTATCTGAATCAGGAAATCTGCATTCATACCCAACCTATGCATGACATGACCCCTTTAATACTTCAGGTTAGGGGTTTGTTTGAGTCTGTCACATCCATGATAATACGTTTTCAATTGAAAACACATTGATTTTGCTACGTTTACATCCCCTCATCCACACTGGAATGGTGTTTATATACACCGCAAACTGATACCTTTTGAAAACTCTCTCTAGTACCACATACTTTGGAAAACGATGACAGTAGGAAACATATTCATGTGGATTTGTTCTGACTATGAGCAATAGTAATACTGGTGCTTTGCAAGGATTGGTTGTCTATGTTGTTTGTGTAACAAGTGAACTCGCTGAACTTGTAATAGTCATCAGTAATGGCTGATGGTGGTTTGTGTGTAATTGTCTCTGGAGTAATGGCTGGGGCGTGATACAGTCATGAAATCAGACACATTCCTGCGGTCTGAGGTTTAGGGAGAGAGAGAATGAGACCCTCCGCAGTAATCACTCCGCAGTCAACACTGTTTCAAACATAAAGCGCACATGGCCTAACCTACTAGCAGCACTAAGGTTTATCTTACTCTCTCTAATGCTGAAATAACAAGTATCAGAGAGGCCCTGTGGCCTTTGACCCCAGCACAGAGCAGTGCATTCTAGGGTATGGCTGCACAGTTAATTGGAAAAATGATTGAGATAACAGTTTCTGCTCGGCTGCCGTAATTAACTTAATGTGAAATGTGTCAATTACAGAATTCCCTTTAGATATACTCTAGTGGTGTCAACGTTTTCTATCAAAGATGTGTAGTTTTGTTTTTTGCAACATTGACACTGTAAAAAATATTTAGGATTTTTTGCCTGTTTTATCTTTGGTCCAGTAAAATCGCAAGTCCGATCACTTAGAAAAGTAATAGCACACCTCAACAAGCCGTATGGTTAGAGGTATCATTCATGTCCATAGCACAAACTGCATAGTACGAGTTATACTGGAAAGTTTAATATTTAGGACTAGGTGTTTGTTCACATCTCTAACCATAAGTATGAGCAATATAAGACCACTATTGATAAAGAAGTTCATCCAAAAGTTTGATGGAATGTTGGAAATCTCAGAAGAATATGGCTTTATTATATGTTTGTGTATATGTATGCATGTGTAGAACGTTTCAAAATGTGAGTACCATTATCGAAAGTATTTCTTTGTCTTGTTTTGTCTTGTAATGCTTTTTTTATGTGTGTGCCTGGTGGTTACAAACAGTCAAGGGAGTTCATGTCCTAGAGTTTGAATCCATCAAAATCAACTTTTATTAATGAAATGCACAACAATACAGCATACATGAGCAATCATCAGCAATTGCTGGCAATGAAATGTTCATTTAGAGTTGCTACATACAAATAGTGCCGTGTACCCTAGCTAGCTAATGATGATTGTATTTATCATTAGAGTCTCAATGACACTTTATATTTTAAAAAGAGCCTCTTTTATTCAACCCCAGAGAAATTCCCACCCAGAATGAGGTGGAATACTCAGAGATTCCCAGACACATCTACTCTTGCATAGTTAGCATAGTTAGCATAACAGTGATGCAAATGTGACCTGTAAGTTCCCACTGGACTCAGAGAACACAGAGGATTCTGCAGCTGTACCACTAGAGAATGTTAAATGGAAAGTAGTTGCTACAGCATTCAAATGTTTCTTTCTCTTTTCATGTCTTTCCCTCTTTAGAGATGTAGTCTGTACTCTGGTCTGTGGGCAGACTCTGAGGTCTCACTATGCTGCTCTATCTGCTGTTGGTCTTTCAAACGAAGGTCAATGCCCAGATAGACCCAGGTAATGTTACATACACATATAAACAAACACCCATGCATACAGATACAGCCTGCCACTGCCCACTCTTACATAAACATAACGTGAAAAAAGAAACATTTCAGATTTTATATAGAGGTATAAATATATCCTTTTGTTGCCCTATATTTAAGTATTACTGAATCCCAGTTTGCATACCTCTACTAAGCACTGAACCATATTAAAGTACGTACTGCACTGGCAATAGAGCGCAACAGTCGGGTTCTGAAAGTAAAAATCCCATTCATTTTCTCCATAGACTAATTGATTTTTAACGGTAACATATTAACCTTTAAAGACAGACCTAGCGTGAGCTTTGAGGTTGTTAATCGATGGTATATGATTCTATTGAAGCCACCAGTCTGTGTTAGTTAAACTTAATTGTTAAATTTTTTTTGTTAAATCGTGTTTAGTTCAGGTGAAGAACTAAACTTATCATGATCCAGCAGAGAAAGGTCAACCAATCAGAGAATCGCGGCCAACAAAGTGTGCAAAAAGAGCCCTGCAGTCACTGCCCACTTCGATGACGCACTGTGATTGATGCAATCGAGTCAGTCTGCCTACACTCTCAAACTACTTACACTAATGCGTTTGTTTGAAAGCGCATCTTTTTCTCTATGTTTTAGCCTTCCGTCCGCACTGAGACTGCTTTGAGACACTGAGAAAACTGAGCTTTTCGAAAACGCTTTCCCAAGTGGATTAATTTGAAAACGGCGTCTTTGCTTTGTAGTGTGGAGTGGAAAAATGGAGACATTGGAAAACAGTAAGGTATTTGATGTCATGTGATGCAGCATGTGATCCATTCAAACCAAAACAATCAAGATGGCGTCCTATGTTGAGGGGCGCTGTTGTGCCTGATATCCACTTTGATAGTGTTGTTAAAGATAAATGTTACTTTGTACAACCTTAACATTGCATTTCTTCAGAGGCGACAGGAAGTTTACTCTAAATTGGTGTCCGGCGGCGGAACATGAGACCGTACATGGAATGGTGAATTTATGAATGCGCAGTTAGGGGATTTAATCATTTTCATACATTTCAGTGTGTACTATCAACATTTTGAAAACATTTGAAAATGGCAGTGTGGACAGAAAGCATTTGAAAATGTTACATCGTTTTTTATTTGATTGCGAAATTAACAATACTTTCTGGGATTGCATGTCTTTTTGTCTGACTTTTTTGCTTCAAATCAAAGTTTGTAATGTTGTGATTCACCGCGGAGCTGGTTGGTGTGGTTCATGGCTTAGAACTCTTTTATGAGGGATTTTGTTCAATCCCTATGGAAGAAATTAATGGGAAAAATACTTACGGAATTAAGATGGCTGAATAAGTGGGCGGGCACTGTTGCACTCTATAGTAAAGTATGTACTTTTAAGTATTAAGTCAGCCAGTGCACCAGTGCTGGGTCATAAAAGCTTCATAAAATTTAACCTTGACCACATCAGAGAACTATTAACTAATACTTTTCCATAGAGCAAAGGATTGTGAGCAATTTTAGCCTAAAAAGCATACTTGTAACATGCTTCTACTGGAAATAGTATGGCTATATAGACACTTTTGACATGTTTTTTTTAATGACTATGATTCGAGATGTACTAATATTAAAGCCCAAATATACTTTGGTTTAGACGCAAATGCTAGGCATTTGCATACAGTACTTGTGAAGCAAATTTCATCATCAGCAGAGAGCTCAAGCACTGAACAAGTGTGCGGTCCGATGTTTTCTAACCATGCTTACTCTGAACACACACTATGATCATGCGCCTGGAATCATTTGCACTAATTAGTGGGTCCACAAGGTGGCAGGACTCACAGTTTAGCCATTGCTTTCATAAAGAAGTGCTAAACGACCTAATCACCGCTAAACAACAGGACACAAAGGTGGAAACTACAACAGTCGATGTGCATGCCAATAACACATCTGTGAGGAGGTCAGGACATACCTGCATTTGTATAACTCGAGTCTGAAGGACTATGAAGATGTCTTTATAGGTCTGTGTATACGCACACAGTCAAATGAAGTATACTTTGAAAGGCTGAGCATTCGACTGTACTCATACGCTAAGCGTTTGCATCAAAACCGAAGTATACTTTGGGCTTGCATACTTTGTAGTTTACTAAGCGAATTTAGCCTATATGACAATTATTAATGTTTGTATAAAAGCCCACTCAGCCCACTGCTACTCTTGGATTTGTCAAAAACATTCACCTTTTCAAATTCCAATATTTTGTAGCTCAGTGTCGTTATCCTCTCGGAATGGAGGATGGAAGGATCAAAAACGATGACATCACTGCCTCCAGCCAGTGGTATGAAACCACAGGCCCTCAGTATGCAAGGTATGATACATATGATAGCAACTTTTGAAAGTCATCTTCCTTAATATTCTGTGTGTTTCAGTGCACTCCTCAAAGTTCTGTAGTTTCTTCAAGGTGTGGACAATCCAACCCACAGGTTTATTCATTGCTGAAACGTCCTTTTATAAATGTTCCTAAAATGTTACTTAGACTTAAAAACATAAGTTTTAAGTAACTTTCAATCTTGAATTTAAAAAAAAATAAATAACAGTAAATAAAGGACACTTTCAGTTGTGGAATAAATGAAATATGGATGACAAAGAGCATTTCTACAATGGCATCAGTAACCAAAAAATGTAGCTTTGAGTGATGCTGCATCCACACTGATAGGCAGTTCTACACGGAATCTGCACACCTTTGCACACAATCCGTCTTTGAGACAGTGTGAGAATAATGTAATTCTGTCATCTACATCTAAGCGTCTTTCTATTCTTCAGGTTGAACAGAGAGGAGGGTGATGGTGCCTGGTGTCCTGCTGGTCAGCTGCAGCCCTCTGATGTTCAGTATCTTCAGCTGGACCTTCGTCAACTCGTCTTCCTCACCATTGTTGCTACACAGGGTCGATATGCACGCAACTCCGGTAACGAGTATGCACGCAAGTACCGTCTAGAGTACAGTCGTGATGGACACCGATGGATCGCCTGGAAAAACCGTTTTGGCTATGAGGTACAAAAAGAAAACTGTAGGATATGACTATGAAATATGATATAATATGATATGCTATAAGATATATTGTCTAGATCAGTATTAAATATGGTTATGATATATTATAAATGGATACATTTTATTATTAATTAATCCCAGAAGTCAATAGTGCTATAGTGCATAACAACGGTTCATAATTCAATCCAATTCAGTTTATTTGTATAGTGCTTGTTACAATACATTTTGCTCCATAGCGGCTTTATAGAAAAACATACAAATAGAGAATACAGAAAAAACAGTGCATTACAAAGAAAAACCCAGTGAGTAAGCCAAAGGCAACATTGGCAAGGAAAAACTCTCTTAAGAACTCTCTGGAGGAAATGTATGCAACCTCTGACTGGCACATTATTTAAGCAAACATTGAGCCATGGTGCGCATGTAGGTGACACAGTTTTGAATCCAGCTAGTGACATTCCCAGATTTTGACTGTCACATTCTACTGGGTAGCCCCACCCACAGTGAAATCACATTGGTCCAAATCCCGTTCCATATAGCAATATATTAAACAAACATTATTTATTAGGGCTGGGTATTGATACAGATTTTTCTATTTCTATTCACAAGCTCTCGATTCTTAATTAAAAGAGACATTTTTAAATGACAATGGATTGCGTGGATCTCGTGTTTGGACACACAAGCTGTGTCCCAAACAGCACACTATGTACTTACAAAGTATACTATGTACTCTGCCATGTAGTGTATGAATTTTAAAAGTGTAGTATCGTAACAGTTTTTTTACTACATGAAAGGATTCGCCGTTTAACAGCTGATGGAAGTGACGTTTCAAGAGCACGTGATACGTTGACACTAGCTTTAGCGCGTTAGCCAACCTCAGTTCAACACTACTGTCTTAAACAACGTGCATATTCACACAGCTTGGGGTGATGGTAAAGCATTCAACTTACATTTGTAAGGTGCTGTATCCACTGAAGTTTTGCTTGCTGCTGCATTCTCCATTATTTTCAGTTGTTTCGTCAGACCAGCAGCTCCGCCCCTTCCGATATGTACAGCATGCCGCGTGAGCTTAGTGCATGAAGTGTCCAACGTTCCACACTTGAAAAAGTGCATCATCCGGGTACTTAAAGTACACTTCTTTTTGCTGCATTTTTAGTGTTAACATAATACTTGCACTACAAATTGCCGTAGAATAGTGCTGAAGTTTGTGGTTTGGGATGCACTTAATGAACGATTCGAACCAAACTTTAACTCTCAACACGCAGTGAACAGATATTGAAATTCTTTCCCATTGTACTACACAATCAATGGTGAGTGAAATCAAACATTTAGTGGCTTTTTATAGACATTTTAGTCTCATACCATGAAACTTGGTTGCAAATGCGAGTGATTTCCTGTCATTGTAGTTGAGGATATATCTTGGGATCTAAAAACTGATATCAAGATCATTTAAATGAAGATCAGTGGTAAATCGATATTTTTATCCAGTCCTATTTTTTATTTAGTCACACAGCATTTTCGTTTTCAGCTTGGAGACAAAAATTGCTGGAAACTTGTCGTGTTGTGTGTAGTTAGGACACATGTAATGTAATGTAGTGTAATATATTGTACTGTAAATGTCCTGCTCTCCAGATTATAATGGGCAATGTAAACACATATGATTCCGTGGTGAGAGACCTCAATCCTCCAATCATCACTCGTTTCCTGAGGCTGATTCCCGTCACTGATGCTGTGCAAACGGTGTGTATGAGAGTGGAGCTGTTTGGATGCCCCTGGCTCGGTGAGTTATAACAATTACAAACACATATACAGTAATTACATAATACAATCATTACAAACTTGATTTTTACAGTTTCTGAAGAAAATATGAGTGGTGCTTGCCACTTGCCATGTCTTTTTTGTGCTTCCTTTTACACAAACTGTTTCTAGGGCAACATACTGTATAGTATATGCATGTACTGTAGACAAACTGGCACACTAGCCTATAGACATGTGAGCTACAGTATGCGTGAACTCAGGCCGATCATGCTAATTAAGTTTCATACTTACATGTGGGCTACAGACTGAAGCAGCTGGATTTGGCAGTGAGTAGAGGAACTGGAAGAGCTACATTTAAACAGCTGTTGCCTTTGTAGATTTGCCCCCTAGTGTCTGATTAGCTGCAAGACCTCAATTACTGTAGCATTTTTAGAATGAGCCAAGGCAGCTGTGCAATTACATTTGAGAGCTAAAACAATATTACAGTTTGGGACCCCTTTGTCTTTTCTTTCTCCTGGTGTGCAGATGGCCTGACTGCATACAGCTCTCCTGAGGGTCAGACTATGATGGCTCCAGGCCATCCCATTACGCCACTCAATGACTCCACATATGACGGTGCTCTAGAACGCAGGTGAAATCCTAATCTAATCCTGAAGGATTCAAATAATATGTACAGTATGCTTTTAAAGGGATAATACAGGTTCAGGATAAGTTAAGCTCAATCGACAGCATTTGTGGCATAATGTTGATTATCACAAAAATACATTTCGACTCGTCCTCCTTTTCTTTAAAAAAAGCACAAATCTGGGTTCCAGTGAGGCACTAACAATGGAAGTGAATAGGGCCCAATGTTAAAATATTCACTGTTTCAAAAGTATAGCCACAAGACGTAAACAATATGCATGTTAACGTGATTTAAGTGTGGGCAATTAGTTTAATAACTGTTTAACCTAAACTGCATTGCTATGACGACGTACCACCGTAAACCCTGTAATCCCGCAAAAATGACTTTTTAAACGACTTTACAGCTCAAATGATACACAAGTTGTTTTATT
Source organism: Myxocyprinus asiaticus (assembly GCF_019703515.2). Taxonomy (NCBI): domain Eukaryota; kingdom Metazoa; phylum Chordata; class Actinopteri; order Cypriniformes; family Catostomidae; genus Myxocyprinus; species Myxocyprinus asiaticus. Next base: position 56,874,009 of record NC_059347.1, read on the forward strand.
TTTGTTTTTTGGGCGGGATTTTCTCCCCGAGACACGAGTTTTAACAGAAGAATTAATATGAGAGCTTTTATAAATGTATAAGCTTCACATTTCTGCCTTTTAAAGCCTTCAAAAATTGGTCCCATTCACGTCCATCGGAAGTGCCTCACTGTAACCTCGATTTTTGCTTTTCTTTTTAAAGAAAAAGGAGGGACGAGTAGAAATTATTTTTTGTGGGAATCAATATATATGCCACAAATGCTGTCGATTAAGCTTAACTTGTATTGAATCCGGAATATTGCTTTGAAAAGTTATAAAATTATGAAAATATGGAAAATTATGATATCATTTGCTCATTCTTACGTCGTTCCAAACCTGTATTTTCATTGTGGAACACAAATGGAGAAGTTTTGAAGAATGTCAAAGCCACTGTTTTCCATGCAAAAAGCATATAGTGACTAGGGTTTGTCAAGCTCCAAAAAGGACAAAAAGCACCATAGAAGTAGTCCATGTATGATAATTCATGCGCTATATTCCAAATCTTCTAAACTCATACGATAGCTCTGTGTGTTTGAAACAGATCGAAATTAGCTAGTTTTTCACTGAAAATATCTGCCAGAGCAATAATAATAAAATTATAATAATAATTATTATTATTATGTATTAATAATTCATAAATGAATTAAAAGGACATTGTATATAGTATGTATATATTATATTATTTGTAGTATATTATTGTTATTATTTTTAATAAAAATATCAATTGTTGTTTTTATTATTATTTTTATTTATTTATTCTTAATAAATAGTAAATTAAATATTATTCAATAAATTAAATAATATTCAAACTTTGCATGTTATGTTCGGTTATGAAACATATAACAGCCAATGGCATTTGGTGTCATTCACATCAAACCTTGCAAAATGTGTCTTGACTCTTGAATAGTGGTGGTGGCGTAGTGGACTAAAGCACTGAACTGGTAAGCAAAAGGTTGTTGGTTCAATCCCCACAGCCACCACCATTGTGTCCTTGAGCAAGGCACTTAACTCCAGGTTGCTCCAGGGGGATTGTCCCTGTAATAAGGGCACTGTAAGTCGCTTTGGATAAAAGCGTCTGCCAAATGCATAAATGTAAATGTAAAATGTGAATAGTTGCATATGCAGATGAGAATTAAGAGCTACTTCAGAAGACTTATTCAGTGCACAAGTCATATGGACTACTTTTATGGTATCTTTATGGTGCTTTTTTGTCCTCTTTGTGCTCCACAGTAGAAAGTCAAACAAGTTGAGAGTGAGTAAATATCAGCTATATGAGGGTGAATAAATGATGACATTTTTAGATGAACTAACCTTTTAAATACACCACAGTTTAGAGGTTATCGGCTTCTTCACATTGATTCAACATCCTCTCTTTCCTGCCTTTATAATTCATCCTGTCAAGCTTAGAATTGTAGAGTTTTCAGGGCCATTCTATGCTCAAACAATTAGGATTGTATTTAAATTCTAGAATGATTGCTAATCATTCCACGCCAAAATCTAAGTGCTTCCTGTCTCTCTTTGCTCCCACAGAAAGCTGTCTGGGGGGCTGGGCCAGCTGACAGATGGTGTGATTGGTCAGGATGATTTTGTGCAGAGGTGGCAGAACCGTTTGTGGCCCGGATATGACTACGTGGGTTGGAGGAACGACAGCTTGAGCCCTGGATATGTGGAGATGGAATTTCAGTTTGACAGACAACGAAACTTCACTTCTATGAAGGTGAGAATGGAGGACAAGCTACAGTATGCGAAAACAGTGTGATTACGATACGGTTTAAAGAGGTCTGGCTGTTCTGAATGTGTCGGGTTCAATACAAGTTAAGCTCTATGAACACATGTGACATGCCACAGATTACCACAGATAATAATTTTGACCTGTCCCTCGTATTTAAAAAAAACATTTTTTTTACAAAATCAAAAATCTCGGTTGCAGTGACGCACTTACGGTAAAAGTAAACTGGGCCAGCATTCTGAAAGATTCAAGTAAAAGCAGAACTGTAAAATTTATGTTATTGTTAATGCACTTACATCAATTATTCAGCAAAACCCCATTTATTATTTGATCAATAAAGTTGTCTAAGTCGTCTACTTTCCTAGGTGGATGAATGTCTACTTATCTGTTGTTGTTGTTTTTTTGTTTTTTGGGGGGAAAAACTGAGGGACAATTTGAAATTATTTTCTGTGGTTATCAACATTATGCAACAAGCACCGTTAAGAGCTTAATTTGTATTGAAACCAGAATATTCCTTTAACAGTTTGCAACTTTGCATTAGTTTGAAGTTACATCTGTAATTCTTAGGTTCTGTATAATAGGCTCTAAGGTTCAAAGGTTAATTATATTTCTCCTTTTTATTAACAGGTTCACAGTAATAACATGTTCTCTCGTGGTGTGAAGATCTTTGCATCTGTGTCGTGTGTGTTTAAAGCACACCTCATCTCAGAGTGGGAACCGGAGACGGTGGAATTCCATACCGTCCTAGACGACCGGAACCCAAGCGCTCGCTATGTGACCGTTCCGTTAAAGCACAGAACGGCTGCGGCTCTGCGCTGCCGTTTCTACTTTGCCGACACTTGGATGATGTTCAGTGAAATCTCATTCCAGTCTGGTATGAAATGAAAGAAGTTCACCTCTCCTGTCCACTGCTATTCCTAGTATTTCCTCTTTTAAATTTAGTCAGAACAGCCAGTGAAATACTTTTCCTATTATTATTTCCAATTGCTTCACTTCTACTTTGACACCGTCTTTCAATGAGACCCCAAATCCTCAATTGTTCACATTTATAAAGATGGGAAATGAGTAGTTGACGCATAATATGCCCGTTAACATTTTTTAATCAACATTAAGATTTTAGGTTTAAATTTATGTTTTGATATATTTACATTAGAGGCCGAACGATAGTAGATTTTAACAATACCTAGAAGTGGTGAAAGGGGCAGATAACTGATTAATCAGCTGAAACTTTTTAAAGTCTTTCCTTAATATGATGGGCCCAAAATGCACCGGGGACTCTTATTTTGAAATGACAGAGACTTGCCACCATTACAGTGCCCCGTATTTGACCAAATTAAGCTTTTCATTGCCTGTACAGCATATTCACCAGATAAGCAATTTTGTATGCAGTATATTTCACCAGTTGTAGTTTTTTATTATTATTCACAAGATATGTGCTGACAGAGCACATTTCTATATAACTGTGTAGTATAATATATATATATATATATATACAGTACTGTGCAAAAGTTTTAGGCACTTGGGAAAAATTTTGCATAGTGAGGATGTCTTCAAAAATAATGACATAAATAGTTTTCATTAATCAATTAACGTCATACAAAGTCCAGTAAACAGAAAAAAAGCTAAATCAGTATTCAGTGTGACCACCTTTGCCTTTAAAATAGCACCAATTCTCCTAGATACACCTGGACACAGTTTTTCTTGGTTGTTGGCAGACAGGATGTTCCAAGCTTCTTGGAGAATTCTCCACAGTTCTTCTATCTATTTTGGCTGTCTCAATTACTTCTTTCTCTTCTAGTAATCCCAGACTGACTCAGTATTCAGTGGGGGGCTCTGTGGGGACCATGCCATCTGTTGCAGGGCTCCCTGTTCTCCTATTCTATTTGCAAAATAAATGTTTGGGAGTCTAAAATGTATATTTCCTATTGACACACTAAAGCTGAAAATATAAATAACCATCTTAAGACAAATGTTTTTGTGAAACATCTTATGTGCCTAAGACTTTTGCACAGTACTGTGTGTGTGTGTGTGTATATATATATATTAAAGTTTTAAAAAGCAACTATTGGCACCAATTAATCTATAAAACTGATATATCTGTCTACCTTTAATTAGGATAAGATGTATAAGGGAAAGTGTGTATTTTAATATATATATATATATATATGTGTGTGTGTGTGTGTGTGTGTGTGTGTGTGTATATATATATATATATATATATATATATATATGTTCATTTTTGGCAAAAATCTGTTAAAAAATATTTTTAGATAAAGTCACCTTGCAGGTCATGTTTACTTATGAAAAAATATGTCACGTTATTTTATTGCAAATGCTTATTTAAAGTGATGTAATTTGATGTTTTGTGATTTATTGTGTTTGTATCATTTTTGCATTGCAGCAACTAATGTTCTTCCTACTCAGAGGCCCCCAGTGTTTACTCCTCCTTTATATGTGTCTAACAGCAATGCACAATATACTACACAAAAAACAGGTAAAGAGTCTCTGTGCTGATTGTACACAGTATTTTTCAACATTAAAAGTCAACATCAAATCAAAATAATTTGTCTTATTGCAAATGATTCATCATGCTTGTTATTCCAAAGGAAAAATTTGTTTGTCTTCCTTTTTTAACAACCTGTAACATAGAGAGTACTTTTTACAATACAATCAAACTCTAAATAAAAAAATTATCATTCAAAATTAAGCATCAGTTTTAAAAACAAATCACATTTTGCCGTAATTTGTAAAATGGGTTGCAAACATTGACTTCAAGAATATGCTTGGACTCATGTAACAGAATATGAATGACCATTTTAAACCCTCTTGTGTTTCTACAGAGGACAGGACAACAACATCAAAGACAGGTTTCCCTGAAGAGGGCAGAACACCGATTCTGATTGGCTGTCTCGTGACTATTATTCTCCTGTTGGTGGTGATCATCTTTCTGATTCTCTGGTGCCAATATGTGTGCAAAGTCCTGGAGAAAGTGAGTGTGCATTTTTTATATTTTTTGGGGAGGTGTAGCAATGAGTGTTTTCCAACAATATGAAAATGTTTAAAGAGATGTTTCACCCAAAAATGAAAATTCTCTCAGCATTTACTCACCCTCATGCCATCCCAGATGTCAAGTGGTTAAATCAATATCTTCAGAAGCGATATGATGGGTGTGGGTGAGAAATTGATCAAAATGTCCTTCTTTACTCTAAATCTCCACTTTAACTTTCACATCTGAAAGTGAAAGTTAAATTGGAGATTTAGAGTAAAATGGACTTAAATATTGTTCTTTTTCTCACCCACACCTATTAAATCGCTTCTGAAGAGATGGATTTAAACATGAGTCAAATGGATTACTTATGTGTTTCCTTTATGTGAGCTACAAAGGTCTGATCACCATTCACTTGCATAGTTCAACAGAGCTGAGATATTTTTCTAAAACGTTTGGTTTGTGTTCCGCTGAAGAAAGAAAGTCATTCATGTCTGGGATGGCATGGGGGTGAGTAAATGATGAGAGAATTTTCATTTTTGGGGGAACTATCCCTTTAAATCCACGGTTTTCAAACTAGGAAGCGCGCCTCCCCAGGGGTGCACCAGAGCATGTCAGGGGAGGCGTGGAGATTGATGATAATTTTACCAAGTAAAATAAAAAGATACATAAATACAGTAAACATTTATTGTGAAGACAAATGAAAATTATTGGCATAATGGAACATAGTGTTGCTTAATAAACCGTAGCTCTATGGCATTATAATATTGTTAGTGTCGAGAGCACAACATGCATATCATGCAAAAGCGCATCCATGTACCGGTTGTGCCAGCGCGAATCTCTCCACTCACACGCGGGCAACTCTCACTCAAAACTGGACGCGTGCTCTCAAATAAACTACGCCGCTCTATGACATTCGCAAACCTATTATAAAGCCACACAGCTCTGCCTCTGTTCATTCATATTCTGCTTTTGCAGATGTGTTATATCAAGGGAGAAACGATACCGGAGTTTGAGTAATCAGCTCATTTGGCTGGTAACTTTTTATTATTTAGAAAATGCAGCATAATAAGGTTACATTTGTATTGTAAGAATGATATGTTGATGCTCGCTAATGATGTAAGTGACGTGAGCAAATAAAACAGTGAATTAAACATCTGTTGCAACTGACATCTTCTGTCACCTCAGTGGAAAACAGCTGCACAAGTTAATCTAGGGCGCAGAAAATCCAAAAATATGCAGAACAAAATCATGCGTGTCCGTTATTATGAGTTCAACATAATATCGGGTCGATGTGTCTTCATGTGTTTGTGACAAGTGCAGTTTCACACAGAGATGGAGATTGGCTCATGTGCTGCAAGTTTATCACAGATATAGGCTAAAAACAGTTAGGCTAAGTAATCCCATTGTCATGAGGGCAAACACATATTTTTAATAAACATTAATGCATTTCATATTATTAATAGAAACATTTATAGCCGTTAATCAAGCATCAGTGTTTAACGTATTGGCCGAATGAGTCTGTCAGACTGAATTAAAGGTTATTGATCATCATTGTTGAATTGCTCCAACACCTGAAATATGATGCATTTTGTCTGTCCAAGACTTTGAAAACCCCTGCTTTAATCAGAATCAGAATGAGCTTTATTGCCAAGTATGCTTACACATACAAGGAATTTGTCTTGGTGACAGGAGCTTCCAGTACACAACAATACAAAAACAGCAACAAGACTTTTAAAAAATAATTAAAATTGAATAAAAAAATAGATAAATATTGAAAAGAAAAAAGTATAAATAGAATATATATATATATATATATATATATATATATATATATACATACATACACACACATAGATACACTACATATATACATACATACACATACAAGAATTTAATTGTTCAAAATCAAAATCGACTGTTAGAAGTGAAGTGCGTGCCGATACAATCACTATTAATACTAATGCTGGGTGATATGTAAAGTATTTTAGTGATAAAAAAAAATATCGCGATATCCGATTACATCGTCAACTCCCCTGCCGAGGGTCGGTGAATTGTTTAGCATTATTGATTTTGCTTTAAAAATTTTATTCATTTATTGAAACACAAAAAACAAGCTCTTACGGCTTTGTTCACACTTAGCATCAAAACTGAACTTTTCCGGAAATATTACAACTTCTAATTCTGGAAAATTGCTAGAGCTGATTTCCCAGTATTTCCCAGCGTGTCCTGTTCACACATACTACCGTCCTCTGAATGGAATAATTAAGTTATTTTTCCTGGAAAAGGCTGTATGTGTGAAAGTGACAATAGTTACATATTCATTTAAACACCCAAAATTTCTCTCTGTGGACCTCTTTTAATCCTCTTTTAATCCTCTTTCTTACTCTTTCTCTCTTACACCCCCTTCTCTCACTCTGTCTCTCTTTCTCAGGCTCCAAGGCGTATTTTGGAGGAGGAGGTGACCGTCCGTCTTTCCTCCTGCAGTGACACTATAATCCTGCAGACTCCCCCAGTGCCCCCCCGCATCTCCCTCGACCCTCCGTATGAGAGAATCTTCCTGCTGGACCCCCAGTATCAGGATCCCGCTGCGCTCAGGAACAAACTGCCCGAGCTGTCTCAAAGCGCAGAGGACTCTGGTACACTTATACACACACATTACCTGAGCTGGTATATCACAAACACACACACATTCAGATGAACTGAGGTAACACTAGCTTTTTTCCAAACCCTTGTGAGCTCCCTCACTGTCTACTGTCTACATGGGTAACTACCTACTAAAGCTGCATCTTAGCAGTCATGGAGCCTCATTAGCAACTGATTTGAACACACACGCCCCAGTGAGTCACCTTCGGCTTGCTCACTGGGGTTCTAAATACAATTATTATTTACTTATTTATTTTTATCCACAATTTACAATCATATTTAATCAAACTACACAATAGATATAAGAACAATTTCATTTTCTGTTAATGCATGATTTTCTGTAAAGCTGCTTTGAAATGATTTGTGTTGTGAAAAGCACTATACAAATAAAAATGACTTGACACATACAGCACTACGTATGCAAAGCGCACAAGACACTCGACTAACGCATGCAAGGTGAATCTTACAAAACCTTTCAAGAACATATCCAGATCATATTTCACTCCAAGATCAAAAAAGAAATAAGACATTTTTTAAGCCTAGTTTAAGGACCATTTTAAGATTTATTTGCATTGTGACATTATTTTCATGACAATGAAGCACATTTTCCCCCTAAATCCTCATTATCGTAAAACAAAAAAGCGCATTACTGTAATACGGACAAAATAATTATATAAATTATGTAAATTGTAAAGTATTTATACATCATTATAGTATTTGTTGAACTGGGGCTATGAATCGATACAAAATTTTAACTAATATATTGCACAGTTTTCTGTAATTAATTGTGATTAATTATGGCACATGGCACATTAAAATATATTCATAAATATATTTACTTTATACTTTGTCTGAAAGAACTTGCAAGAAATTTGTTAGTCATAATTTATTTTAATTATTTAAATATGTACATGTTAAAATGTTCCATTTCTTTGCGGATTGAGTACATTTTTTAAAGGTATATATCTTTGATACAAGTATACATGCCATAAAAACAGCGGACATGCTGTAATTAAAAGTTGGGCAGAATCTTCTGGGGTTTTCCAGGGGTCTTCTGGACTTTATTACTAATAGGATCAAATGGGCAGATTCAATTCATATCAAGCTTTATTGGCAAGATAAATTTGAGTGTACATTGCCAATGAATTGTTAGACACTTTTCTTAAGAATGCTGAAGTTTAAAATCTCTAAACTATTATTTCCTCTTAATTGAAATGCAAGTCTGCTTTCGTATTTATTATGCCCGGGGCACGTGTCTTACATAATGAGTAAGCGTGCACTGCTCCACACAATCAGTTTCTGTGCTAGGATTTGCAGTTGAGTCGAGCGAGCACCTCCTGAAAATGTATACATGCCAATTTTAGCCACAGGAAGGGCTAAAACTTTACATCAGTGAAGTTTTAGGAAGTGAAAAAAATGGATACCGACTTAAATTGCGTAAAAAAACAAACAAAAAACATTTATGCGTTAAACAGTCAGCTATTAATCGTAAAATTTAATGTGTTAAATTTCCCAGGCCTATTATAAATGACATTACTCTGAGAGTAATGAAAATCTAATGAGAGTCATCGAGAATAATGAGAATTACTAAAAATGAAAACATCCAGACACAATACAGTATATTCTAACTTAAGCTGTGTTCCAAATGACGCATTATACACTACACACTTACAAAATACTCTATGCTTTCAGCTATGTTGTGGATGAATTTTTCATGTGTAGTATCAACCCAAATGGAAAATGCCATGTTTTTTACTACACGGAAGCAGTAGCTGTTTAACAGCTGACGGAAGTGACGTTTCAAATGCATGCGATATGTTGCTGCTAGCTTTAGCACGTTAGCCAACCTCAGTTCAACACTTACCTAAAAAAAACATCATACATACTCACACAGCGTGGGGTGATGGTAAAGCATTCAACAAGAGTAAGTCTCTTAGCTGGCACTTGAGTAATGTTCATTTTTAATAATTATATTTTATATATATTTTCTGTATTTCCAAAACCACACACACTTCTGCTTAACATTAATAAATGCTACTTATTTGGAATATTCATGGTGTGAGACTTAAATGTTCTAACTGGACACCCTGTAGCCATTCAACCATTCTGAACTAAAGTTGGAAAAATAGGCAGTTTCTTCAACTTGCATTTGTAAGGTGATGTCTTCACTCAAGTTTCGCTAGTTGCAACACTCTCCGTTATTTACAATTGTTTTGTCAGGCCAGCAACTCGGCCAGGTAACTCCGCCCCTACCGCTAAGTACGGCAAGCTGCCGTTTAGACGGTTGAAAAAGTGCATCATCTGGGTATTTGTCGTACACTACTTTTTGTTGCATTTTCAGTGTTAACATACTACTCGCACTACTTACACTACAAAATGAGGTAGAATAGTGTAGAAGTATGCTGTTTGTATGTGTGAAGTATACTTGCAATGCTGCTGTAGTTTTTGACGAAAACAAGGTATTAGCATAATTTTGCTGCCTACTGTTTAGAACAACTGTGATGTTGAAAATATTGCCAAGGTGGGCAGCTCAGTAGGTTTTGAACAGAGCTACTATGTCGCCCTTTGGAACCAGTACATTGCAATACTGAATATCTCCTTCCTTCATGACTATTCTGAAACTGACCTCTTTCTTTCTTTTCTCTTTTTCCCTCACTTCTCTCTTTCACCCTTTTAATATGAACTTTGTTGGCTCTCCTTACTTGTTTCCTCAACAGTTTGCATGCTGCCTGCCAATACACGTTTTCCTCTCTTCCTCCTTCAGTTTTGCGTTCTTTTCCCGTTGCTCACGGTAGTGCTGTCTATGAACTCCATCTGACTTTCTTACCAGACTGAAGGACTTTACAAGGGTAAGAGTAAAGTAAAGAGTAAAGCTAAATTTTCATTTGACTTTTGTTGATGTCCTGCACGGTTTCTCACACTCTCTTGTCTCTGGGGCGAATTCACTAAACAGTTGCACCACTTTTGGTGTGGGGTATTTCAGCGTACTGCGTCTTATTCATTAACCATCCCCAATCCAGTGTGATTAGGCTTTATCTGTGCTTGTACAGATGCAACATGAGGAATTGCACCATGCAAATTGCATCCAGCACAATTTCCTAGGCCATGTTTGCACAGTTACCTGGGGCTTTATCTTAAGTAATCTTAAGTTCGTTAGTTTTAAGAAGTTCGAAAAAAGGTATCTAGCAGTAAACAGATGGTTTAAGAAAAAATATAAGAACCTCCTTTAGTATTTTCTGGAATCTAAAATATTTCTTAACTTTTTTTAAGTCAGAGAGTAAGGGCTCTATTTTTGTGGCCGCACTAGGTGCAGTGCTGTGCGCAACAACCGTGCGCTACTTCTTATCCAATTTTCGTGAGAGCGCTAATTCTAAGCACATTTTTTGTGCCAGCGCAAAGGACAAGTGGCCGTGGGTGGAAGTGTTTGCGTTATCTGTGAGTGTATTGTATGTTAATGAAGTGGCACAAAGCGCAGTTTGCTATTTTCCTGAGAAATAGGTCATTGGGCTAGAAGCGCGTCTAATTTCGTCGAAAGTCTAAATTCAGTTCCTGCATTTGCAGTTTGGAAATTCCACCAGAAGTTGGTAATAAATTCATGTCCAAACTCTGAAAACAGTGGAACATCAAATTATGTCCCTGACAATCACTGTTAATACCAGCCAGATTTGTGTCAGTAGATCAATATGATTAATTATACTTACATTCTCTAGAATGTAGTGGTGCCTTCATCCAATAAGTCCTACAAGGAGCGTTTCACTATCATAGAAATATGCCTGACATTCAACAAGGATGCAGTTAATGCGCAAAAGAATGCAAGTCAATATTTCTATAATTCTGATTCATTGCATGCAGCCCATTTACACAACCAACTTCTTATGAATGTTATAAATGCTTGGCAGGGAATGGACTATATAATAGGACACAGACGGTGCAATAACCGGAGAAGAAACTCAGAATTAAATTGCACTCGACCCAGCCCATTAGCGCTTTGCATGCACAATTTCACCAAACCCACTTTGCGCCTATACCTAGCCTATACTTGCACGAAAATATCAAAACTTCATGCCCATGCCCACTGATTTTGGGCGTATGATGTATCGCATAGCGCTGCGCTTCAGACATAGCATTCTTACAATAGGGCCCTAAGAAGAAAATCGCAGTTAACACTTTCAGACCTTAATTATGTTCCAGGGACACACAAAAAAAAATATGACCATACTTTATTTCTACTTTAAATGCAGCCATAAATTATAATCAATAATAAAAAAAAAAAAATTATTGTACATATAATAAAGTTATTTCCAGTGTCGATTTACAATGGGCATTGGTTTTGAATTATGCTTCTTTTTTTCTTTTTCTTTTTTTTTTTTTTTGCCTTGTCACGTGTTGTCATTCTTTATTTTAAAGGAATATGACAGCAGCATCTAATCTAATAATGTTTTGTGATTTTGACACCAAATGGCAAAAACCTTTAAAAAAAAACACAAAACCTTGAAACTGTAAGACGTGCAGTGCAAATAAACAACGCTATCAGTGTGTGCAATTTATTCTTAGTGAATTCCCCTCTGTGTGTTTTGGTTCAAGTAGAATTACTTAAGTTGACCTGTTCGGTTATTCTCCATCTTCTCCTTTTTTCTCTCTCTGTAGCCTGTAGCGGAGGTTACGCTGAGCCAGATGTGACTCTGTGCACCCCACACCAGTGTTTTCAGAGCAGTGTGCCTCACTATGCTGAAACTGATATCATAAGCCTGCAGGGAGTCACTGGCAGCAATATGTACGCCGTTCCTGCTCTCACTGTCGATTCCCTCACGAGGAAGGACATTTCTGTGGCCGAGTTCCCTCGACAGAGACTGCTGTTCAGAGAGAAATTGGGAGAAGGCCAGTTTGGGGAGGTGAGTCTAGATTGGTGGTTCTCAAGTGGTTAAAATTTTACATTGGACATCAACTGGCGACCCATCAGACCCTCCAACATATAATTTCCCTCCACACACAGCACTGTGTTGGCTTTAAAGGAACAGTAACATCAGTCACTACAACAGATGGAACAAGCACTTGGCTAATTGTTGTATTAGTATTAGCAATGTTATCAATCTGATGAATTGGCTCAAAAATACAGTAGAGTTTGATTGGATGCATGGCCGTTGACGTCAACAACAAAAGATATTGGAAGTGTTTTCTCCTTCCTTTGAAACGAATCTTCTGGGTTCAATACAAGTTAAGCTCAGTCGACAGGATTTTTAGCATAATTTTATTTGCAACAAAAAATTATTTTACTAGTACCTTGTTTATTAAAAAAAGAAAAGAAAATGAAACAATTGCGTGTTTGGTAAGGCACTTATAATGGAAGTGAATGGGGCCAGTCCATAAACATTAAAATACTACACACTATTTCAAAAGTATAGCCAGAAGACGTCAACATTATATGTGTTAACATGATTTTAGTGTGATAAAATCGTTACCGTGACTCAATTTGGCCAGTTCGGTGAAAGAGATTCAGCATCAACTGTTGAACACGACCGCAATGCTGACGAAGGTCGTTGCTGACTTGGAGGAGCTTGCTGTAATACGTCGATTGATCACTGCCATGGAGATAAAATTCACTGAGATGGTTACAAGAGTGTCAGATGTTGAGAAACAGATAGATTATCTGGAGCAATTGGAGAGGGAATTAGCTGCTAATCCGCTAGCGACCAAGACAGACTTGGAGTGCATCTGGAAAGTTAAAAGACCTTGAGAATCATAACCGATGAAACAACATCCGAATTGCTGGAATTCCTGAGGACGAAGAAGGCCGAGATATGGTGAAATTCCTAGACGGGCTCTTCCCAAGTCTGCTCGGCATAACAGGCCATAAGCTGGAAATCGAGCGAGCTCACAGGGTTCCGGTTCGGAGATCCACAGAGGGAGACAGGCCCCGATCAATTCTGGCCAAATTTCTGAGATCATCTGATAAAGATCTCTTCTTACTGGAGGCGAGGAGTAAAGGAAGGCTTTCTTGGAAGAACCACAAAATTTTTTTGTTCCCAGACTTTGTGAATTCAACAAGAGAGAAACATGATCGATTCAAGGAATGCAAGAAACTTTTACATCAACGGAAGGTCGCTTTTGCACAGATGTTCCTGGCCAAATTGAGAATAGATACTAAGGATGGCTGCAAAATATTTACATGCCCAGAGCAAGCGATGTCCTTCACAAAGTCAGTGGAATGAGTAAGTCATTGTGTGATACTCTCTATGCAGCAAAGTGGGCCTGACTCACTGAACATTCACTTGATTGTCCGAGGAAACTGGGTGCCTTCTTTGTTTCTTTTTGTGCTGGTTCCGCTTAGTGGCTGGAGTTTGTTTTGTGAAGTAACACTCCTTCGGGACAGTTTGTGGATGAATCTGCACGTTCTTTGTGCTTATGCCTTCTGTTGGTTGGAGTTTGTTCAGTGGAATATTTCTTGCAAAACATTGGAGTGATTAAGGCATTTGTTGCACTTATGTAACAGCCGAGTGGGCCTGACTCACTGAACATTCACTTGACTGTCCGAGGAAACTGGGCGCCTTTTTTGCTTCTTTTTGTGCTGGTTCCACCTAGCAACATTGACGCTTCACAGAATGTGTAAAAATCTTGGTCTTACAGATATTTGGAGACTTTTGAAGCCATCTGGTGGGGACATATATTTTTTTCATCAGTCCATAAGATTTTTTCTAAAATAGATTTTTTTTTAAATCTATATCTAAGTCCCTCATTTCATCTGTTGTTGATTGCTCAGTTGGAAACATCTTAGTCTCAGATCACGCCCTGGTGAGTTTAGAGGTGTTGCCACATACGGAGAAAAAGAAATCATATAGTTGGCGCTTTAATGTATCCCTTTTGCAAAATCCTGAATTCCAACAAATGTTAAAGGCTGAAATCAGTGTTTTTATGGAAACCAATTGGTCCTCAGTATCCTCTGTGGGTGTGGCTTGGGAGGCAGTTCTTAGGGGACAGATCATACAGTATGCCTCATTCACCAAATAATACAAAGCACGAGATCTCGTGGAGTTGGAAGGGAATATTTTGTTATATAATATAAGTTGCCGAGGCAGAGCGCCGAATGTCGTCTAATGGCCTCAGAGAAGTGACCCGATTGAAATACAGATATAATACTATTTTGTCATGGAAGGTGGAGTTTTGGCTATTCAGTGCAAGACAGTCGTACTTTGAGTTGGGATAGTCAATTGGTCTAAATCCGAAGCTTTGGCTCTGACAGCATACTGCCCAGTAATGGCTTTTCAGCCGGGCGCCTTCCAGTGGCCTATACAGGGTGTTAAGGATTTGGCCATTTTATTCCCAGCAAATTTGTGTGATTTAGTTAGAGTTCATTTTGACCCCTTAATAAAAAGGTTTTCGAGCAAGGTGGGCATGTGGACTTCATTACATTTATCTATGATTTGGAAGGTTAATGTTATTAAAATTAATTGTATTCCAAAATTCAACTACCTGCTACAGTCTCTCCCTGTAGATGTCCCCCTCTCTTATTTCAAGCAATTTGTTAGCACAGTGAAGTCCTTCATTTGGAATGGTAAGCGTCCCAGATTACATTTCAATAAGTTACATAGGCCAACTGACAAAGGTGGGCTAGGCCTACCCAAGATTTAGTTTTATTATTATGCATTTGGTCTCAGACATTTGGCTCATTGGTCGCTTCCACCTGAGAGAGCCCCTCCCTTGTTTTGTATTGAAAAGGAAGCTCTTACCCCTATTTTGCCATTTACAAAGCCTTTGTATTAAACTAACTGGAGAAGTTAAGTCACACCCTGTTATCTCGCATTTGCACGCAGTATGGACAAAAGTGTCCAGAGTGTTTAATTCAGACATTTATTTAAATGTTGCCTCGAGCAACATTTTGGGATGAACCCAAAATTATGTATTAGTAAGTCCCCTTTCTGCTGGTCAGAGTGGATTGTGTGGGAGGTTAATATGCTCTGTGACCAATATGAGAGTGGAGTGTTGAGATCTTTTAAAAATATGGTTCAACATTTTAGGATTCCTAGATCTCTGTTCTGTAGGTATTTACAGCTGAACCACCTGCTCTGTACTATTTTTGGGGGTAGCATACACCCCCCTAAAGCGGCAGATACTCTGGAAGTGGTGATTACTGCCTTTGGAAAAGGTCATGAGGCATCAGTGTATTACTCCCTGTTAATTCAGAGTCGGGGGGACGGAGCTTCAACTTCTCTCAATAGATTATGGGAGAAAGATCTAAACTTGGTATTGTAGGAGGGAGTGTGGGCTAGGATTCTAAAAAACGTCAAGTCTACATCTAGAGATGCAAGGGTGTGTCTGATGCAATCGATTCTGTTGGACCCCCTCTAGATTGTATAGACTTGATCTCAAAGACACACCCACCTGCTGGCGATGCCAATCGGAAGATGGGGACACAACCCATGTTTTTGGTGGTGTGTTAAGATCCAAGAATTTTGGTTGAGGGTTCAGAATTTTATGTGTGATGTATTGGGTACTCAAATTTCATTTTGCCCCAGACTCTGTTTTCTAGGCAATGGGATGGTTATTAATATAGGGAATGGGTTCATAAAGAATTGGTCCTGTCTAGTGTCATGATCGGAAGACAGGTCATCCTTACGGGATGGAAGTCAGCTGGAGCGCCCTCGTTTCGGGAGTGGTGCACGGAGTTGGGCAGGGTAGCGGCATTTCAGGGGATGATATATAGAAGGCTGGGCAACATGGGATTATTTAATAAAAAATGGGGCAGTTATTTTGATTTTTTGGAGGAGACAGTGGAGGGAGATAGACAATGTTAAATATGTGTGTGCATTCTTATTGTTTTTTTTTGTTTTGTTTTGTTTCTAAATACTTTTTGTTGATTTATTGTTTATTTATGTGTCATTATTAATTTATTATCAGACCACTGAGGTGCGTGTTTGTGTCGGGGGCGGGGGGGGGGGGGGGTCATATAACATATATTTGCTGTCGTGTTTATTTAATCTGTGACTGGAATCAATAAAAGTTGTTAATAATAATAATCAATGGATATTTTATTTTATTTTTTATTTTTTTTGTTGTTGTGGTGATCAACATTATGCCACAAATGCTGTCAATAACTTGTATGGAACCCAGAACATTCCTTTAAAAGTTGAAAAGCCTGTTGAAAAGCTATCCTGACTATGCACTGTATGGTTATGGTTAGTTCCATTTTTATTATTTTCATTTAGTTTTGTTTTTCCCTGCTGTCTGCAATTCTATCAAAACAGACCTGTGACCCATTTTTGGGTCATGACTCACCATTTGACAAACACTGATAGATGATATGCAGTGGGAGAGAAAATTCTGTGCCACCCACTCACAACCACAGCAGGAGTTGTTGTTTTGTTTGGCTCATTTTTGGATACACTTGGTTTGTCTTTCATTCTAAGTTATTTAGGTTCTGTTTGTACACTGTTTACACTTTGTGTTATACAAATAGTACTGAAATGCCTGATGTTTGATTACTGAAATTAATTACAGTGTTTCCCAGAAATCCATTATTAGTGACTGCACATGACCATTATCAGAATCAGAATCAGCTTTATTGCCAAGTATGCTTACACATACAAGGAATTTGTCTTGGTGACTGGAGCTTCCAGTGTACAACAAAACAAAAACAATACAAAAACAGCAGCAAGACATAGATAACAATAAAAAATAATAAATAGTTATACACATACGTACATACACATACGTAGTGCAATCTAATACAAATCTGTTATCTGTTATATACAGTGCAAATACAAATCTGTTATGTACAGTGCAAATTGTTTTTTTTTTTTTTTTTTCTCTCAGAGGAATGAAATGGCAGAAGAGGTTGGATGTGTTGGATAAATATTAAAAAAGACTAAACTGTGTATTGCACATAATTATTGCTCAATGGGGCAATTTAACTGTTGATGAGATGGATAGCCTGAGGGAAAAAACTGTTCCTGTGCCTGACAGTTCTGGTGCTCAGAGCTCTGAAGCGTCGGCCAGAAGGCAACAGTTCAAAAAGATAGTGGGCAGGGTGAGTGGGGTCCAGAGTGATTTTTCCTGCCTTTTTCCTCACTCTGGAAGTGTATAGTTCTTGAAGGGGGGGCAGGGGGCAACCAATAATCCTCTCAGCAGTCCGAACTGTTCTTTGTAGTCTTTTGATGTCTGATTTTGTAGCTGAACCAAACCAGACAGTTATTGAAGTGCAGAGGACTGACTCAATGACCGCTGAGTAGAACTGTATCAGTAGCGCCTGTGGCAGGTTGAACTTCCTCAGCTGGCAAAGGAAGTACAACCTCTGCTGGGACTTTTTCCCAATGGATTCAATGTGGGTCTCCCACTTCAGGTCCTGTGAGATGGTAGTGCCCAGGAACCTGAATGAATCCACTGCTGCCACAGTGCTGTTTAGAATGGTGAGGGGGGTCAGTGTTGGGGTGTTCCTCCTTAAGTCCACAATCATCTCCACCATTTTGAGCATGTTCAGCTCAAGGTTGTTTTGACTGCACCAGACAGCCAGCTGTTCAACCTCCCTTCTGTATGCAGACTCATCGTCATCTTGGATGAGGCAGATGACAGTGGTGTCATCTGCAAACTTCAATAGCTTGACAGAGGGGTCCATGGTGATGCAATCATTGGTGTAGAGGGAGAAGAGTAGTGGGGAGAGCACACATCCCTGGGGGGCACCAGTGCTGATTGTACAGGTGCTAGAAGTGAGTTTCCCCTGTCTCACAAGCTGCTGCCTGTCCATCAGAAAGCTGGTAATCCACTGACAGATAGACGTGGGAACAGAGAGTTGGTGTAATTTATTCTGGAGTATAGCTGGGATGATGGTATTGAAAGCTGAACTGAAGTCCACAAAAAAGATCCTTGCATATGTCCCTGGTCTGTCCAGATGTTGCAGGATATGATGCAGTCCCATGTTGACTGCATCATCCACAGACCTGTTTGCCCGATAAGCAAATTGAAAGGGATCTAGAAAGTGTCCAGTGATGTTCTTCAGGTGGGCCAACACCAGTCTCTCAAATGATTTCATGACCACAGACGTCAGGGCGACAGGTCTGTAGTCATTAAGTCCTATGATTTTTGGTTTCTTTGGGACAGGAATAATGATTGAACGTTTGAAGCAGCATGGGACTTCACACTGCTCTAGTGATCTATTGAAGATCTGTGTGAAGATGGGGGCCAGCTGGTTAGCACAGGATCGAAGACACGCTGGTGAGACGCCATCTGGGCCTGAAGCTTTCCTCGTCTTTTGTTTCCGAAAGACGCGGCTCACATCATCTTCACAGATCTTAAGTGCAGGTTGAGTAGCAGGAGGGGGGAGGAGGGGGGTTGCAGGAGGTGTTGGTGTTTGTGTGAAGTGAAGGTCAGAGTGGGTGTGGGGTGTGAGATTGAGCCTTTCAAATCTGCAGTAGAACACATTCAGGTCGTCAGCCAGTTGTTGGTCCACCACAGGGTTGGGGGTAGGAGTCCTGTAATTTGTGAGTTGTTTCATGCCACTCCACACTGATGCAGGGTCGTTAGCTGAAAACCTGTTTTTCAGCTTCTCAGAGTATCTTCTTTTAGCCACTCTGATTCCCTTATTCAGTGTGTTCCTGGCCTGATTGTACAAGACTGTATCCCCACTCCTATAAGCATCCTCTTTGGCCTGACGAAGCTGCCTGAGCTCTGCTGTAAACCACGGTTTGTCATTGTTGAACTTTAAATAAGTCCTAGTAGGAATGCACATATCCTCACTGAAACTGATGTATGATGTAACAGTATCTGTGAACTCATCCAGGTCTGTGGCTGCATCCTCAAAAACACTCCAATCTGTGCAATTGAAGCAGGCTTGTAGTTCCTGCTCTGCTTCATTGGTCCATCTCTTTACAGTCCTTACTACTGGCTTGGTTGATTTTAATTTCTGCCTGTAGGTTGGAAGAAGATGAACCAGACAGTGATCAGAGAGTCCCAAAGCTGCTCTAGGGACAGAGCGATATGCATCCTTTATTGTTGCGTAGCAGTGATCCAGTATATTTCTGTCTCTGGTGGGGCATGTGATGTGCTGTTTGTATTTGGGCAGTTCACGTGTGAGATTTGCTTTGTTAAAATCCCCAAGAATAATAATAACTGAGTCCAGATGTTGTTGTTCCGTGTCTGTGATTTGATCAGCCAGCTGTTGCAGTGCTGCATTCAAACACGCGCTTGGTGCAATATACACACTCACCAGAATAAAAAAGGAAAACTCCCGCGGTGAGTAGAAAGGCTTACAGTTAATAAAGAGCGCTTCCAAATGAGGACATCACATCCCCTTTAACATTGCTACATCTGTACACCAACTTTCATTGATGTAAAAGCATGTTCCACCGCCTCTCGTTTTCCCCGTTAACTCTGCGATCCGCTCTGAACAGCCGGAAGCCCAGCAGATGTAACGCGCTGTCCGGAATGGCTTCACTCAGCCAGGTTTCTGTGAAGCACAAGGCAGCAGAGGTTGAAAAGTCCTTGTTTGTGCAGGTGAGGAGATGTAGTTTGTCCGTTTTGTTAGGAAGAGAGCGGAGATTCGCAAGATGAATGCTCGGCAGCATTGTTCGAAAGCCCCGCCGACGGAGTTTGACCAGTGCACCGGCTCATCTTCCTCACCTGTGTCTCCTGAACAACAAAGCCATGCCTCCAACTAAAATGTCTAGCAAAACGTCTGACTATTCAAAAACCGGGAAAAGATTGTCTAGTACAAGCTGTTGAATGTTCAGCAGTTCGTCTCTGGTAAAACTGACTAGAAAAAGATTACTAAACACAGGACAAACAAACAAAAACAACAAAACAATAGGAGTGCTCCACACCGAGGCTGCCATCCGCGGTGCCATCATGATGATCAGTCATGCTTCGCTTTATTAAGAAAAACACTGGAAATCTGAATAAAGAGACCAGGATTTCGTGCAATAGTGTTACTAATACTAGGGATGCACCGATCCGATCCTGGATCGGTATGGGCTCAGATACTGACGTTTTTATACGGATCGGGTATCATTCCGACAAGCCCGATCCAAATCCAATACTGTGTGTTAGTCAGGGTCATTCCTGTCAAGCACCAAATATTGCATAAAAGAACCATTAAAGTATTTCTTTACATAAAAGACTTTTGCATTTTATTCAGAGGCACTTGAAGACACACGATTGCTGTGTGAATTGCAAAATTCTGTGTTTAATAAGTAAATAAATTAATATTTATTTATTTATACAAAAATAAACAAAACCAAACAAAAACTACCCCATGGGGGAAAACACAATCCAGGCTTTGAGCCCTCTGAAGCTGGGCTGGGGCGGACGAGCTGGGTACAGGACCGACTAGAACCGACTAGGAACAGGGACACGAACAACACCGACATGGACACGAAACAAGACGAACCGGCACTGGAGGAGACTAAAATAAGGAAGAAAATCAAACAGGTTAATGAGCAGGGCAGGTGTAACAAATTAACTAATAATGGGCAAACAAGGAGGTGGGGTATGACACGTGGCAATGCAGAAACAAAACAAAGCCACGTGCTCTCACAAGACAGAGACACCCGAATGGCACGAGCGCATATTGCCAAGACAACAGGCAACATACGCTCTTGCCAATCGACAGATAAGACAAGAGAATGCACATCAACGCTAACAAAGCAATGCAATGCATTCTCACACTAGACAAAGCCTGAGCGTACATCACTAGGCAAACACCATGCGATGCCCGCAGCAGGTGATAAAACGAGACAGGACAACTGGGCGAGAGTTTGGCCACACACAAACCCAACACCTCAGACCGACGTGACAGAACCTCAGCACAACGTGAATACAGCTCGCGACCCAGGCGCACAGCGCAACGCGAAGCGATTGACGTTAGTGCATGCCGCCAAGATGACATAAGCGCAATGCACTCACGCCAATAACAGACAGAACATGGAGTATATGTGTCCGGATCAGGGAAGGACAGGGAAGTCAGTATCCAGACACCATGCTCCGAACACGAAACATGAGACCAACCAAGGAGCGCACGGCAGGGAAATCACAACCGAAGCCGTGCACTCACACAAAGACAGAAAACAAAACACAAGACAGACATAGAACGATGATGTCATGGTCCTGCCACACAAAAACCCAAACTGACAGAGTGGCAGGACCGTGACACACCTTTGATGAAGGGAGTAATGAAAGACATACGTCACTTCCACTTTATCTTCGCATGAAACGTTACCATGACGATGCAGCGCAGCTGTTCTAACAACAGGAATCTCTTATTTATTGCTGTTAATTTGTTGCAAATAAATATACTTTTTGTAATAGTTTTTTTTTTTTCAAACATTTCCTTTTGTGTATTATTTAAAATTGCTTACTGTTGCTGTTTTAATAATAATAATAATAGTAATTGTACATAAATATATATAAAATACATTATTTAAAAAGTAATTTGGTGCACGAGAGGTCTTAATAATAAATGAATAATAATAAACCTCAAGGTTTAAACTAGCCTACAGTAAAAAATGGGCCCTGTTTTTGGAGTATCCCTCTGCTTATGGCTGTGTACTATCTTATGTATGAGGACGAATGTAAACTGCGGAGGAGGAGAAGTATCTGTTATTAAAGGGCAATAGTGCTTGCCCGAGCTTTTGAACATGTAATACGTTCTGACAAACAACCTTGCTTTAAAATATATTCCGAGGACACGCCACCCAGGGTCACCTGTTCATAAACGGTAAAATTACTTCCTCAAAGTGACCATTGCATGTACCTTTTGCTAATGGCCTTGTGGAAGGGCTTGAGTTGCTCACTTTCGTTTGGAACACCCCTTCGTGTGGTGTCCTCTTCCCTCAGTACCCTTCAAGGGCGCACAAACGCGTTTTGAATTCACCCACTGAACCGTACACTCAAACAGGACTTCCTGGAGTGTTCCGACCGTCAAAATAAAAGCCAGAGGGTTTTAAAGTTAAAGGTGCATGACTGAAATATATTACTATTGTATTATAAGATTCTAAATGTCAATAATAATAATAACAATAATAATGATAATTTAATATTATTATCATTATTATTTGTTTACAAATTACACAAATATTTAAGTTGAATGGGTTCAAAAAAATTACTGTGTGAATAAAAAGTGGAATGATATCTTACAACCAAAGTGAACAAAAAAAGTCCAGATACAAAGAAAACTGTCTTCTACTGAAGACTTTCACTGGAATTACTGTTAATTTTGCTGCTAGATTATATTACGTTTTTCATAATAGGCTATACATTTAAATTGAAATAATGTTTAGTTAAAAGTTTGTGTTTCTTTGCATATAAAACAATACCCCCAATTAGTATCACACAGTGAAGTATAGATTTTCTAAACTGATTTAAAAAAAAACAACAACACTGGTATTGGATCGGGATCGGTATCGGCCGATACTGAGATTCCAGGTATTGGAATTGAATCGGAAGAGAAAAAGTGGTATCGGCGCATCCCTAACTAATACTGCTTTTAGTTTAGTTGACCTTACAGAAAATTACTGTGGTGGGACCATTGTACAGTACTTAAAACAGAAAGTGATACCATTGCGCTTTGATATGGTAGTGAATGAGTTCTGTATTCATCTACCATATATTTCAAGCCACTACAAAAATACACCATGGTATATATATATATATATATATATATATATATATATATATATATATATATATATATATATATATCCCAAAAATGTGTTTTTGGTACTTTTTTGTTTTTGTTTTTTTGTTAGTGGAACCTAGGTGTTTTCATACCTGTTTGTACACAGATGTGCTATACATATATTTACCTCTCATCCCATGTATTTGCCGTGTTTAGGTACACCTGTGTGAGGCAGAGGGTTTGGCTGAGTTTCTGGGGGAAGGTGCCCCGTTACCTGAGCAAGATGGCAGGTCTGTGCTGGTAGCAGTTAAACAGCTCAGAGCGGATGCCACCAGCAATGCCAGGTTTGAAAGAAAAAAAAAACAGTTTTGAATGGAAATGGAAACATGAACTAAATCACAACCTCGCTGTAAACGTATGCCTTACTGGTAGCTGCGTTGTGTTACAGGGGTGTGTCTTAAAATTAAGTTTACATTTATTAGATGCATTCTTAAGGTCAAGTGCCCAGTTAACTTTTCTTAATCAGTAAATTAATAAAGGCATATTTTCAATTTGCAAATACAATTTTCCAAATGCGTTGATATAAACGCAATTGTCAATGTTAATCAAAATGTACCTTATTTACTCGTAATACACACATAATGTGAACTACTCACCTGTGCACATGGTTGCGCTGGTGCATTCTAATATTGAACACCCACTTTTCACAATCCAATCAATTTGCAATATTTAAAATCAAGTCCGCCCTACAATTTTTCTCATTGAATATCCTAAAAATATTTAGATATTTAATATTGAAAATTTCAGTTAGAAATACACATTTAAGAAGAAACATGGGATGGAAATGCTGTTTCATGTTTACTTTAAAAAGTTATTAATTTATTATTTTGCTTTTATTTATTATAATATTGAAGTAGATACAGTTTTAAATGTCTTTACTTTTCTCCATATAGTTGTGTATAAAACTAAGGTTTCAGAAAATTTAGATATTGAATATTGAATTTTACTATTATTGAAATTGACAAGAGGGAAAACAATTATTTGAATTTTTTTTTATTTTGTTGTTATAATTAGCTATGTTTTGTAAACCTGAATTAAATTACAATTTAAAAAATAAATGGACAATTAAAAATTAAAGACATTTTATTTGCAATTAATAAACCGGTAATTGAATCCTGAAGTGGCACTTCTGGTTTTCCATAAAGTCATGTATAAAAGTGATGATTCAGAAAACACAGTCATCACATGTCATGTTTTAATTTAAAAGTTAGATATTGAATATTTAATGTTTCACTCGGAATTACACTTTACTGAAGAAAAATGGGTTGGAAATGCCATTTCATGTTGAATTAAAATGTTTTATTCAAAATAATGTATTTTACTCTTGTATTTCACTACATTTTTAAACAAAGTAGATCATTTTTACATTTGTAAATCCATTTATTTGTCATCATTTGGCATGTTTGTAACTCTCAGACAGAATTAATTCGTATTCTGATTAATTTTTTTCTTGTTCATTCTCATCCATCAATATTTAGTAATGGATGATGACACTGACCTTTAACCTTTCTGACTTTTGCCTCTTGTTAGGAATGACTTCCTGAAGGAGATTAAGATCATGTCTCGTCTGAATAACCCGAACATCATTCAGCTGCTGTGTGTGTGTGTGAGCGCAGATCCTCTCTGCATGGTGACTGAGTACATGGAGAACGGAGACCTCAACATGTTCCTGTCCCAGAGAGAAATAGAGAGCACGCTCACATATGCCAACAACATTCCATCTGTCAGGTGTGCCTGTCATTATGAATAACATTACTGACTTTAGTCTGCACACAGGGTCAAGATCGTTATTTTACATGTCAGTCAAGTTTAACATCCTTAACCTTTGGATTCTTAACCTTAACCTTCCAGTTTCAGCTCTCCAGATATGAAATGAGATTTATAGCATTTAAATCAAGCCACGTTTTGAAGACCTCAAAGGCTTTAAGTCATATCAAATCTGTTGTTTTTGAAAAACTGTTTTCTTGGAGATGTCTAGCTGAATGTTCATGCAGCTCTTTTCCATAATATGAAAATAAATGGTTGGTGGGGCTTTCAAGCTCCAAAAAGTACAAAAAAAGCACCATAATATATTGCGCAGTTTGCACTCAGCAGAAGAATCATATTGGCCATTTGTCATCTTGAGTCTTTAGTTGAAGTCAAGTCACAAATAATTGTCAAATAAGAGTCTGAATGATGTAATATTTCAATATGTGGATTCAAAAACCAAATCATGAGTTTTTAATTTTAATCTTGGCTTAATCTAGAGCGATTTTGCTGTTTTATCCCCGTGATCCCAGTCTCTGATTGTCCCCATCTCGTTTCTGTCTCTTTTGCAGCATTGCTGATCTGTTGCACATGTCGGTGCAGATCTCTTCTGGGATGAAGTATTTGGCTTCTCTGAACTTTGTCCATCGTGATCTGGCCACTCGTAACTGTCTCCTGGATCGACATCTCACCATAAAGATCTCTGATTTCGGCATGAGCAGAAACTTGTACAGTAGTGATTACTATCGTATACAGGGCCGCGCTGTACTGCCTATACGCTGGATGGCCTGGGAGAGCATCCTACTGGTGAGAAAACGTGAGGCTGTTTATGTGTGCATGCACAAGAGTGCACATATGAATGAAAAAAAAAATCATAGTCTTTCTTTAATGTGACGGGCACAGACTGAGGATACAAGAGTCTGAAATGAATAAAATTCCACATGCAATTTATTGTTCAGTCAAAATCTCAATAATAACCTGAGAAAAATAAGATTTGGTGCATTACTCGGGACTTTTAACTATAGAAAAAGCCCCAAGCACACTAGGGACACTTAACGTGAGGGGTATTCAATTACATTTCCAAGATGTCCGGTCTCGAAATTTCCATCCCACCAAAGGTCCAGACAATAATAACGTATTATTTCATAGCTATTCTGACTAATGACAATGTGTAATAAATCCATATTTTTTGGAATAGTTATTATAAATTTCCAAGTTGGCAGCAATAGTACTATAATAATAGAACTGGGCAAGATTGAGGACATTGTAACCCAAAGACAACCAAAGTAGTGGACTATGGGGCCGGGGGATCTTCTACCGTTTATATATATACATAGGAAAGATACTGTATGGGGGTTCAGGGGTAACCTCTGAAAGTAATGTAGGTAATGTAAAAGTCTTAATGAACCATTTTTATATTTTCCTTAAAATGCAAATCTATATAGTGCAGTTTAAAACTACTGTTTGCTATAGTTAAGTATAAATGGGCTGACTATCAAATAATGGAAATGTTTTTCATCATAAGCAGAGAACGTAATTAAAAAAGTTTTAGTTGTCTTTCTTGCCATCCATGCCAGAGATGATGATATCTCAGATTCATTTTCACAAAATGTAAACAAAAATCTCTGTTTATTATCAATACGCTCGAAACATGTTGATTAAAAAAGCTACTTTTAGATGGAAAAACCACTGCTCTGGAACCACGATAAATTGTCCTGTCACAAACCTTGCTTAGCTGAACTGTCTGAGTCATATCAGACACATGAAGATTGTTTCTGCAGTGTATTTTAGAAAAAGATGCTGGTATCCTTCTATATTGCTACTCACTGTATTTCTCCTCTTCGGTCTACTGTCGGTAAAATAACTGCATCTTGCAGCTCTACTATGCAGCACCTAATGTCGTGGGCCAGTGGAGAGAGGCAACGCATGTGGAGCGAAAAAGGGCATTAATGAAGCATGTTCGTGATAGAGAAAAACATTTAAGGATATAGCACTGAAAGATCAGTGCTATCTATGCCCCAGAGCGCTTGCAGTGTACAGCTCCGCTGTTTTGTCGCGGAAAAGTGTCTACCTAAAGTGTAGAAACGGTGAGATGGGGCAACCGTTGTCATGATGTCTCACGGTCCGGATGGAAGAAATCCGGGGTCTGGATCTGGACCACTAATTGTTAACCGCTGCTTTAGTAAGCTAAGCTTTTTAAAGCCTAAAAATTCAACAGATGAAGGGTTTTGTATAGGGATGTCCTGATACCATTTTTTGAGAACAAGTACAAGCACTAATACTTCCTTTTTGGTATGCGCCAATCCCTTTTTCAACAGTTTATTAAAATGTTATTATCGAAATCGTGTCTAAGTAAATGAATTCATAATAACTTTAATCAAATGAAACTTGAACTATCAATTTACAACATAATATTGTACTATTATCAAATGAAGTTTTTTTTATACAGAACTTTAAAATCCAAAATACAACACTGGAGTTATTTTTGTCAAATACAGTGCTGCATAACGGAGCGTTACAGATGTGAGATATTGCTTAAATGTAATACAATTACTATTGATACATTATTATTAATAGTAGTAGTATTAGTGAATATTACATAACTATACAGTAGTGATATATTTCTGTTGTACTTTTTTCCTTTTAAATGGAGCTTTTATTTTGGAGTGAAGCGCTTTCCTTTTCTGTGTGTTCTTGACAGTAGCTTCTCACTTACGGAAAAGCAGGTCAATGTGATTATTAAACCGCAAAAGGCTGCTGTTTAATTAAATAAATACGTAGTCTGAATGTGCCTCGCACTACAAACTGAATTAGCGCTCTGCTTGCTGTCATCTGCCACAAACAGAACGCGCGATGCTCATGATGGTGTTTTCTGTGTATAAGTAGCTCTAAAAGGTATGGCACAACACAAGCTCCACTCCTTCACAAGCGCTCACATTGGAAGCACGCAGCACATGCAGTATATGTATATATATGTCATTTTCTGCAAATAAATGCTCTAAATGACAATATTTTTATTTGGAATTTGGGAGAAATGTTGTCAGTACTTTATAGAATAAAACAAAAATGTTCATTTTACTCTAAACACATACTTATAAATAGTAAATCCAGAGAAGCTGATAATTTTGCAGTGGTCTCTTAATTTTATCCAGAGCTGTATATATACTAGGAAAAATGTTAATTATTATTCACAAGATATGAAGTGAGAGGCACAAGGTAAGCGCTGACATTGCACTTTACCATAAAGTCGCAGTTTTCTTTGGATGCCCTCACTTCAGTTTAGAACACTTGATTATCTAATCTAAATATAATATGCATTAAAATGGGGATAAAAATATGGCTGAAAATTGTCAATGTTGACAGATTTAGATCCCCACGAGGTGTCAGTGATTGTTTTATTTTATTAGAGGCCGCTGTTATATTGTAGAATCAAGTCGTTCTTACTGTAGAATCCTCCAGTGCCAGCCACAGAGGAACACGGAGGAATAAAAAAGAAATCTACATAATCTGCATAATTGCCTATAACCGATAGTTCCAAAAAGCAACTATCAGCACCAGTTAATCTTTAAAACCGATATATCAGTCTACCTCTTTTCTAAAGCTCCGTTCACACTGCCAGCGAGTTTGTTGGTGGGTGTCACTGGTCTCTGTACTCTCTGTTGCTAGTTGCCGTTGCTAGTGGGAATCGCTCCAACGTTATTGGTTGGATATACTGCAGGTAAAACCAAGATATTATCATCATTACGTTCACACTGACAAAGCAAAAAAGCAACATCATTCATTTTCAATGTGAGTTGACGATTTGAGGCAACATGGGCGACAGCGACCGACTTTGTTACCTCCAGCGATTTAATCGCTTTCAGTGTGAACGTCCATTTAGGAGGATATTTTTTAAATGCTGTTTTGTGCTGCTATGCATATTTCAGTTGTACTGGTTTCAATTAACTACTGGATTGAGACATTTGTCTGCTATGCCTTTCTTTCTATTAATGCATTGTGTGTTAACATGTGAATGCTTTTAGGGGAAGTTCACAACAGCGAGTGATGTGTGGGCATTTGGAGTAACTCTCTGGGAGATCTTCACTTTATGTAAAGAGCAACCCTACAGCTTGCTGTCTGATGAACAGGTCATTGAGAACACCGGAGAGTTCTTCAGAAACCAGGGGAGACAGGTACATACACACACCAAAGTTCAAATGTTTTCGAATTTACTCAACATCATGCCATTACAAAGTAAGGTTGAGTTAATCTGGATAAAAACTGGACTGTATATTGCATTGAATAAAAGTGAAAACAAATGAAGCCACTTGGACAAATAGCAAAAACTAGTCAAACTATTTGATGTCAAGGGCGTAGATTTGGCTTGAATATTGTTGGGGGGTTGCAACGTGAAGCATTTCCCATGTTTCCATTAATCATGGTAGAAATATTGGAGAGGGTTGTACTTGCTTGTTTTGACCTTTGGGGGGATTACCTCCCGCATCCCCCCAGAATCTACGCCCCTCTTTGTTGTATTTACTGGAACAATCTGTACAATGACACTAAAGATCTTGATTTAAAGTCAGTTGAATTAAAGAAGTTAATTTAAAAAAGTCCCATGATTTCTCCTGGCAATCAATGATAAATTGGACAGAATTTCAGGGTTCCCACAGATCCTTAAAATATCTTAAATTCAGTTTTCCTAATTTTAAGGTCATAAAAAGTCTTAAATATCTTAAATGATACAACAAAAGTCTTAATTATCATTTAAAGAGGTCTTAAATTTAGGGGCGGAAAGATGGGAATTGTGATATTACCTAATACGATTATCTAACTTCAAAAGTATACGATTCACTTAAATAAATGCATGCGCTGCGTCTTTCAGAGTGAAAACGTGGCACTGTATTTTCTCCACGCACGTGGGCCGTGTGAGTGTTTCCAGCTGTTGCTGAGCAGTTTGCAATCATTAGGTCATATCGTCAATTTATGACAAGTGATCACTAATGATCCCCTGTTGATGATGAAATATGACAATGTTTACTTTTAATTGTTTATATTGTTATACGTTGTAGATTATTGTAGGAGTGCACATTTTATTTCCCTTATCTGTTTGAGTAAGCAGCTGGATGCAGTGAAACGCAAACATTTCAAAATAAGAGTCCCCGGTGTATTTCAGCTTTTAAACTTAAATGTTCCACACTATGAATCAAATTTTTTTTACTGATAAGCAATGTTAAGGCCATGCTGAGTATGTGCCCCTGCCTGTTTAAGTAAGAGTCTGTGATACATGAATTATTTATTGATACATGATCTATAAGATTGTGTGGGTTTGTTTTGGTATGGGGATACGGTATTAATTGTATTTGTTCAGGTCTTGAAAAAGTCTTAAATTTGATTTTAAAAACTCTGCAGCAACCCTGAATTTTCATTTGCAAGTCTTATTAACTACTTTTACTTCATCATGATCATATTCTCACTCTTTTCTAGATTTTTCTCTCTGCACCACCGCTCTGCCCATCCTCTCTGTTTGAGCTGATGATGCATTGCTGGAGTCGTGACATCACTGATCGGCCCTCTTTTCACAGTTTGTATCAGGCCCTGCGAACTTTTGTACCCCATTCATGACTGACACCTGCTCTACTTAACCTGGAGGAGAATTGTTACCATGATGATACGTCTGGAAGTATTCTGACGGCTCTTCCTGTAGACATTCAGTGAAGTGGAGCCAGAACATTATAGCCACAATGTAGCGTCATCAGAGCGTTAGGAATCCAATGGAGGAGAGATCTAAAGATGATGAGATTTTACCAAAGGCATTTATTCATGAATGAATCTCCATTGGGACTCAAAGACATCTTTCCAATCTATAGACACTTTTTTTCATTTGTCCTTTATGTCTTTATTAAAAATGTATTTTTGTCATTTCGTTGTTATATTCTTTGTCAAGAAGAACAGTGACTCCTGAGCCTACTGTATATTCTAGGCGTAAAGAACCAACTGGAGGAATGTTGTATTTGTCAGAACTGTGTTTGTGTATCGTTAAGCACTGCTGTCTTTGTTATTTTCTGTTTTATTTCGTTCACAGCAAAAAAACAACAAAAAAAATCATATTCTAAATTAGTATTTGTCTTGCTTTGCTGAATATCTAAACATCCTTAAAACAAGATACATTTACTTAAGAAGCAAAATGGCATAAGTTAGAATTCTAACAAAAATTGGGAAGGCTGACACTTAAAATAAGAAAAAACTACTTGCCAATGGGGTATGAAAAATAAACCTGTTTTCCCTTTGAAATGAGTATTTCTCTTAAAACATAATATCATTTTAAATCTGTCTAGTTTTAAGGATGTTTCGAAATTTTTACTAGAAAACAAGACCAAATTACTGATTTAGAAGGTGATTTTTTGCGGTATTTGTCCTATTTTCGTTCCTTATTTACCCCCACACTGGAGATATGTCTTGATTATTCTGAATATGTGGATAGTATGATATTAAGTGTTTTGCTTTCTGAATATGAATGTTATTTTACAGGTTCTTTGGAGATAGCCGGGCTGGAGACTTGCTCTGCCTGGACCTAGCAGAACTACTGTTATAGTTAGATTAAAAACCCTTTCAGAGGCGAGAGGAGAGGGTTATAGAGCCAACAATGGACTGGCGTGCAATTGAATGCACTGTTTCCTTCCCCCAACTTATAACAGGCCACTTTAAAGTCAACATGAAATCAAAATCCAACCCTCTTTACTTTCTTGATACATTTTCTTGGTCTTAATATGCACGATTTATCATTCCAAAGAAAAGGTTTGTCTGAATTTTTCATCGAAACAAAAAGAACTTGCTCTGCTTCTAAAATAACTTTTCTTTTCGGCTGTCTTATTGGTTAATGTTAATGAATCACCAAGTAGATATTTTGGCATTGTTTTAAGCTATTGTTGTAGGCAATACATCTTTTTCTGTGTTTTTTTTTTTTTTTTTTAATCTTGCCAGTAGTTAATGCAGTAATTTAATGTTGTAAATTAATGTGATAAATATTAACATAACATTGCAAATAACAATGGATTTTGAAAAAGAAGCATAACGATTGGGATTAGTCAAAGGTGTTTATTTTTTTTTAAATATGTCGCATTTTGGAAATAAAATGGGTTGCGAATGCATTTCATGCTGACTTCATTATTCAGCAAAAATGGCAATACTTTGACCCAACAGCCAGACAAACTCAACTCAATTGCATAGGAAACTCTACAACCCCTCAATGTTGGCATACAGTTCTACGATTACATTGTTGGTGAATCTCGATGAATTAAGTCTGTCTGAGGATGAAATACTGGCCCAATTAAATTGAAAAAGAGATTCATTTTATCTTGATCTCTGTACAAGGCACATTATGGGGGAGAGAGGGGGATTTATTCAAGGTTACATTTATTTAAAGCACATCTTTTTAATCCACTTTAATGTTTTATAAAACTGTTTAATGTCTTGTAATATTTTTAGCAAACATTTCTGAAAGTATACGAGACTTGCACCAAAAAAAAAAAGAAAAAAGAAAAAAAAACTTAAAATGATGTAGTGGACTATGATTTAACCAAGACCTAATATTTCCCTCTTTTTCCATCAGCTTCTATTAGTTTCTACAGCATTCCTTTTCCATACTTTGTGTTTACTGTATTTCAGAAATTGTCTTAAAATGTACAGAAGTTTTATTGTTTGGCTGCTGAGAGGTTTCGGCTATGCAGGATGTTTGAAAGTCCTCCAGTAGCGCTGGGATTTAGATTGAACGTTGGTGAATGGAAAACCACAAAAAAAAAAACTTATTCTCCCAGAAGCCTTTGCTGAAGTGAGCCTGAGACAGTTTCTGTTGTCACTTATCACAGTTTGCTTTTCAGAACATATACAGTACTATAGAGACCAAGACGTGTGTGTGTGTGTGTGTGTGAATAATACTTTGAGTGTGATTGTATGTGCGTCTTTTTTTACGTGAAATGAACTTTTATCAAATAGCACGCAATAATGGTCTTTCGTTCAATCAACTCTTCATGTGTCCTTCATGTACATTGCATAAACAGAGTAGATACTTTATGTATAGTAATATATTGGGGACCAAGGAAGACTTGTTTTCTTTTATCTTTTTTCTTATTTTCCATATTAAATATCAAATTTGCTGTAACACGAGTCCTTCAGTGTGTGTGTGTGTGTGTGTGTGTGTGTGTATGTTTTAGTTTTAACTTCTGTTTGTCAGCAACTTGATGTGTGATTGAAGATTGTGAGCTTCAATAATAGGAAATTATGTAGATGGGTGCTTCACACTCTTTTCTCTGTATGCACAGTAACATTATTCCTTTCCATTATCCTTACTTGCTCTTTCCATATTAGCAGCAAAAGCTGACATTAAATGTACAAAGCTAACTTTGGTGGCAGACTACAGAGTAGGTTACAACAGTCCAAACTAATAGATGATGTTTTAATGTGTGCATGTAGGGCTTAACGCCATCCGAAATGTGGGATGTCCAGAAAACCTTGAAAAAAATACGTAGGATACACAAATAGTATTTTTTTCACTATTTTATACTTTGCATCAGTTTTACACTTTAAATCAACATTCTTTAATATATTTAAAGGGATTGTTCACACAAAAATGAAATTTCTCTCATCATTTACTCACCCTCATGCCATCCCCAATATGTATGACTTTCTTTCTTCTACAGAACACAAATTATGATTTTTAGAAGAATATTTTAGCTCTGTAGGTCCATACAATACATGGTTGAATGGGTGCCAAAATGTTGACGCTCCAAAAAGCACATAAAGGCATCATAAAAGTAATCCCAATCCATACAACTCCGGTGTTTTAATCCATATCTGCAGAAGTGATATGATAGGAGTGGGTGAGAAACAGATAATATTTAAGTTCTTTTTTTACTTGAAATTCTTCTCCCTGCCCAGTAGGGGGCGATATACATGAAGAACGTGAGTCACTAAAAACACAAGAAGAAGATTGTGAAAGTGATCTGTTTCTCACCCACACCTATTATATCGCTTCTAAAGATATTGATTAAACCACTGGAGTCTTATGGGTTACTTTTATGCTGACTTATGTGATTTTGTGTGCTTCAAAATTTTGGCACCCATTCACTTGCATTGTATAAAACAAAAGAGCTGAGAAATTCTTCTAAAAATCTTCATTTGAGTTCAGTAGATGAGAGAAAGTCATACACATCTGGGATGGCAGAAGGGTGAGTAAATGATGAGAGAATTTTCATTTTTAGGTGAACTGTTTGGGTGAACGTTAAGTGTAGGCCTGATCCTACACTTGTCGGACTGCAAAAACACCCACTAACAAAAAAGTATCATAGTAGACTTTTGGAGTAAAGGCTTGGTATATGAATATAGTTCAATCATGACAACTGTCTGAAAGATTTAATATGGTAATGTGGGTGTAACATATTGATAGGACATTGGTCTTGGCAGACTAGATTTGCTACGCTGCTGCTGCTGCAGAAGTGCAAGTATGAAGTCTTGCTACTGCTAGAAAATACACAGACATACTGAGTTAAGCATGTGAACGTGCTGCTGTACAATTAGAAAAACACAAGACATGCTGGATCGAGCATGTATGACATACTGCTGCACAATTTATCAAATGCAATCCCCATGTAGCAGATCTAGACAAGTGAAGCTGGGGAGGAGGAGGGTTTCAGAGAAAACTTGCAGTGTGCTGCAATGAAATTGACTTGCAAACTAAGCAAAATTAAGTGTTAGGCAAAGGAGAGTACTACTAAGTTGATTGGCTACCCGACACCATGTGAGCAGTTTGGCTTGATATATCGCATGTGAGTGAGCTGATTGGCTAACAGACCACACATTCAAAGAACCTGTTAGCTTGCTCCATTCAGAGTTGCATGCCTGAACTATATTTTGGACATGGCCACAACGGTAATACTATTGTAATCATGGAAGT
This sequence comes from Myxocyprinus asiaticus, assembly GCF_019703515.2. NCBI lineage: Eukaryota > Metazoa > Chordata > Actinopteri > Cypriniformes > Catostomidae > Myxocyprinus > Myxocyprinus asiaticus. The sequence goes on from NC_059347.1 coordinate 56,908,723, forward strand.
GCTCTGGTTGTAAATATCATAGTACATGAATATGGTAATCATTCAGTACCATGGTATATGTCAAAATATCATTCTATTTCCATTTGATGCCACAACTGTATCACTAACAGCCTGTCTACACTGGACGCGAGCAGTGCGTCGCGTCAAAAACAATAGAACCCCATTATAATCAATGATGCTGTTTACACTGGAAGCGTCTGTTGCGGCGCATCCCTTTTCAGACAATAAACGGGTGTCGCGTTCCATTTTGCGCTGCATGCACTAGCATGCCTACACAAATTAAACGGTTTAGAATGTTCATGTCGACGCATCCAGTGTAGACAGCCTCAAGCCGTAGCGGCGCATCGCGTCAGTGCACACGCACGATGTAGACAGGGTGTAAGAAGCTTTGTTGAAGACACAGGTGGCTTAGCCTAATTTAAGATTTGTGTAATGTTTAGCTAAATTAAATTAATATAACTAAATGTTGCACTTAGTACATTTTAAGTATGGTTTACACTGACACCTAGTGGCTTGGAAGCTGCATCATTCAAACCCAGTACATTTCAGTTACCAATGCCATTGTAGAAATTCACTATGCACAGTAAACCAGGATTAATTTAACCCATGAATGAAAGTGTCCAGTCACATGGCAGTTAATGAGATTAAGCGGGTAGTTTTCAACTGGTCATGTGATGCACTCTGAACTCTTTACCTCACATGAGTGGTCATGATTTTAAACATATGTTTAAAAATGACAGTTAATTTCTTTAGAAGTAAAACTTTTTAAATTAGAAAAAAATTGAATAATTACTGACTGCAGCTTTAAAATATGCATTTTTATGTATTTATTTATTTTTGTTAAATATTACTCAATTTAATTGGCATAAAATTAAAATGCGCAAATTTTAATATAATATAATAATCATTTAATTATGCACAGTTTCCCTTAACATGTGTGAGAGAGGTGGGGAAAGGTTATAATCTTTATAATACACTTATTTATGATTATATTGAAAAGCTCGCGAACATCTGCTGTTACCAGAGAGATTCCAGCAGCGTCACGTGATCAGTCGGGAAAGGAAGAATGAAGAGAGAAAAACTGTCTGCTGGCGTCCGTCAACACACTTAAAGGCAGGTTAAACATCGACATATGATCGAAACGACGCTGTACATCTCTCAAACCTTTGTGTTTACGAGTTACTCTGGCGTTGTAACGCGGCTTTAATAGTTTTACGCTAGTTAAAGCGCTGAATTTGATGGCTGTAATGGTAAGCAAACTGCTCGAGCTCCGAGGATAACAAAGACTACTATAAATCGCATTTACTTGATTTATGTAATTATTGTGCTTGTAGTTCAAGTTTTCCTTAGTTTACGAAAACAAACGAGTTTGGCAATGTTAGATCAGCTTTTTAAAAGCTCATTAGTCGTTGTTAAGCCATGCATGTGTGCTACAGATTTGATCTGGCTCATATTTCTACAGCATTCTCATGTTTGCTGGACATTCAGTTAAATATTTTACTTTCACTTTTTTATTTTTGAACCCATACTGATTAAAAGTAGTTGCTGGATCACTGAAACTTTAGTTGTGAGCTGTTGAGTCGCTAACAATGTGTGTACCGTGATACAGTGGTGGTATCATATAGGAATACCATAGTTCTTTGATATGTATCGTGATATTCATGCATCATGGTATTTACATGGTTGTTCCAGCGTACTTCAAAAGATACCAGGGTATTGCTATCATGATGGTGTTCAGAAACCATAGTAATAGCATGCCACTTTGTGTTGGGCTTTGTGAGTTGGATAGATAACAAAAAAGATCAAAAGAGATATATATGCAGGGTTGGGAGGGTTACTTTTGAAATGTATTCCACTACAGATTACAGAATACATGCTGAAAAATGTAATTTGTAACATATTCCGTTAGATTACTCAAGATCAGTAACGTATTCTAAATACTTTGGATTACTTCTTCAGCACTGGTAGATTTTTTCACTTGTTTTGACTATAAAAACTCTGCCAGTACAGTAAGACAAAATACACATGTTAAAAATACATTCTCTGAAAAACCGAAATATTTTATGCAGTGTTGTTTCTAAAACAAGATTAATCAAATTGATCTTGTTTTAAGGATTTTTAGATATTTTTACAGGAAAACAATACAAAAATTATTATCAAGAATACAGTTTTTGCCCTGATATCAAAGGTCTTATAGAAAAATAGAAATGATGATCTAACGTGAATTTTCTTGATAAAAAAATATGATTGTGCCTAGTAACATGTGCATGTAAAATGGCTAGAAATAGCATTTTATCTTAGTGTAAAGCTGACAATTTACACAAGGTTTATTTCTATTTCTTCTGCTCCAAACTTACTTCAAACGTACTTCTCTGTCTGCTCGCATGAATGTAACACATCATAAGAAAGTGTTTCACCGCTGTTCAAACGCTCTTTGGATCACATCATTTATATGTATAAATGTTTTCCATCTGAAAGGACTAAATATTAAATGAAACAAATGACAATAAAATGCAAAGTAATCTCTTCAGTAATCAAAATACTTTTTGAATGTAACTGTATTCTAATTACCAATGATTTAAACTGTAACTGTAGTGGAATACAGTTACTTATATTTTGTATTATAAATACGTAATCCCGTTACATGTATTCCGTTACTCCCGACCCTGTATATAAAGCTACCATATTCACTCTTTTCAAGCAAAAAACAGGCATGTTAGGAACAATAGATCAAATGTTCAGTTAGTATTTAGACACTTTCTGGTTGTCAGACATGAATGGCACATTAGTGGTGCATAATGTGACCAGTTGGTTAAAAGTCATTGTTTTGAGAAAAGGTCTGGAATAATTTGTAATGACATCACTTAGTTTGATACTGTGTTATCTAACGCAAAAACATTTTTAAGTCTGGCTTAAAGGGATAGTTCACCCTAAAAAGGAAAAGTCTCTTATCACCTTCATGCCATCCCAGATGTGTATGACTTTCTTTCTTCTGCTGAACACAGGGGCGGACTGGGAAGAAAATTCAGCCTGGGATTTTACATAGAAACTGGCACAAAAGCTGTAGGGTTGCTGTCCTTTTCTGCATATCGTGGCGCCATTTTGTGGCCGGCCCACTGGGAAAAGTCCCGGTTCTCCCAATGGCGAGTCCGCCACTGGCTGAACACAAATATTTTTAGAATTAATTCAAGCACAGCCAAGCATTTTTCTGATGCCTACATTTTTTTTCTCCACTTGCATGTACTGTAGTCTCCCCCTTCATGTTTTGGTTGCGATGAGCTGGTGTGCCTGTTTAATTCAGTCTGTGGTCATATCCTATAGCTCATATTAAAGCTAAAAAACTTGAAAACAAGAGCAAAGCCCTGGCTCAGGAAAGACACTCGTGTTCTTAGATAGGAGTGGCAGAAGGGAGAGAAGATAAACTCCAAGTATAATATGAAATCTTGAGGGACAGCATACTTAACTACCAGCACACTGTTAAAGCTGCCAGAGCAAATTATTTCTCTGATTTAATCTCCAAAAGTGCTGATAGTCCAAAAAATCCTATTCGGTACTATGAACACAGTACTTAATCCTGTTGTCACCTCATTTCCTGATCCAACCCCTGCTGCCTGTGAATTCTTTTTTGGAGGTTTTTCATCAACAAAACTGATGTCATAAGATCTGGCATCTCTCCCTCTCCACTAGACTTTACTGAGGTAACTTCAATTTCATTTACTCAAATTTCACACTGTGCAACTCTCTCAACTGGTAGATACCATGTGACACATGAAGCCTGCTTCCTGTTCTATTGATGTTGTTCCTCCACATCTTCTTGTGGAAGCACTAGACACTATTGGTCCCAGCATATTGTCTATAGCCACGGTTTTCAAACTGGGAGGCGCGCATCCCCAGGGGGGTGCCAGAGCATGTCAGGGAGGCATAGAGACTGATGATAAATTCACCAAGTGAAATCAAAACATACATAAATACTGTAAAAATGAAGTGTGAAGATAAATGAAAATGATTAGCTTAATAGACCATAGCTCTATGGCACTATAACATTGTTAATGTCGTGAACGCATGCATATCATGCAAGAGTGCATCAATTTACCGGTTTCCTTGGCTCTCGCTCAAAACTGGATGCTAGCTCTCAGATATGAAATCGCTGCTCTATGAAATCTCCCTGCTCTCGCTCAGTGTGTGTGCGACAGTGCGCGCTCAAAACGTTTCATATGCATTCGCAAATCTGTTTTAGGATGTGTTCACACTTGTAGTTCGGTTCTCTTGGTCAGGTCCAAAAAAGAAAATGATAGATTTAGTCCTGGTTCGCTAAGCGTTCACACTGGCATTTTAACACCGAAGCTTAAGATACAAGGATAAGGTCACAACCTGATTGGACAGCTTTTATGACGTATATTGTACGACGGAACTTGCCGAACAACCAAAACAATGCTGGCTGCTGGGCTAAATGTGCTCGTTGGACCCAATTTCCCTTAACCTATCACCTGAACATTTTGAACACTTGAGCATTTTTGTGCGTTTTTTCCAGTATATTGGAAATATGCTCATTGGACCAAATGTTAATAAGGAACTTTACCTCCTCATTGCTCCATGTTTGCCCTCTACTCATTTTGTTTTGCGTACACCACTCTTACCGCTCTTTCTACATTATCGAATCACGTGATTTTTAGGGTCGCATCTTGTGACATCACATCCTGTTGTTGGTCCGTTTAGACGTTTTTGGTTCATGCTGCATTCATATATCAGACAAACCGCACCAGAGTTCATTTGGAAGCGGACCGAGGCCCATTATTCAGGGGGTCTCGGTCCGCTTGATTGGTGCACACCAAGTTTCGGATGGCAGTGTTCACACTTGTTCAAATGAACCGCACTAACAGAGCAACCGCACCAGAGTTCGTTTGGAAGCGGACCGAGGCCCATTATTCAGGGGGTCTCGGTCCACTTCTTTGGTGGACACCAAGTTTCGGATGGCAGTGTTCACACTTGTTCAAATGAACCGCACTAACAGAGCAATCACACCAGAGTTCGTTTTAATTGAACCAAACCTGCCAAGTGTGAACACACCCTTAAAGCCACACAGCTCTAAGTTTGTTCATTCATATAAATATTCTGCCTCTGCAGATGTGTTATATCAAGGGAGAAAAGATACCGGAGTTTGAGTAATCAACTCAACATTTGTGCCAGTATTTATTTTTTTTATTTTGTTTTGTGAGAAATGCAGCATAGGCCTAATACATGGTTAAATTCGTATTGTAAGAACGATAGGCTATTCTGATGCTCGCTGATGATGTAAGTGGACGATGTAAGTGTATAGGATGCAGAAACAAAATCACGATGTGTCCATTATAACGAGTTCATCTGGATATCGGGTCGATGTGTCTTCATGTGTTTGAGACAAGTGCAGTTTCATATTTGGACGCAGATTGGCTCATGTGATGCAAGTTTTTCACAGATAAACTTCATAGGCTAAAACAGTTAAGTACTTCCATTGTCATGAGGACAAACTGTATTTTTTATGAAAATAATGCAAAATATGGTTTCATATTATTAAAAAAAATATATATATTTTTTTAGCCGTTTATCATGCATCTGTGTATAACGCATTGCCAAATGAGTCTGTCAGATTGAATTAAAGGTTATTGATCATGATTGGTGAATTGCTCCAACACCTGAAATAAAATACATTTTGATATTACACTAGAGGACAATACCTGAAATAACCTCAAATAAGTGGCCAGAATGTACCTGCTGTTTTATATTTATATATATATTTTTTTACATTTAGCATAGGCTATGTTATTTATTATTTACTTTGCTATTGTAAAGGCCTATATGACATTTTCTCAGAGGGGGATTTACTGTCCAAGACTTTGAAAACCCCTGGGTAGGGTTGCTCCAGCTGTGCAGAACGTCTCACTTAAGTTGAGATGTAAAGTTCACACTAAGGGCTTAGTAACTACTAGTTAGTTTGTAACTAATTCAGTGCTTAATTTGGTTGCACAACCTGTTCTTAAGGCAGGACTTAACTAGTAGGTCGTAAGCTCTCCATAAAGTAATGTTTAATTGCATAATATGACGTTTACCTGTATTTATGCAATAAGCACCCATCAAATTTGTACTCAGACGTGTTAAAAAGCTGTGAATTTCAGTTTGATCTTATGGTTGATGTTCAAACCTTGTTTGCTCACGTAACTGTTAGCTGTAATAAATTATATCCCCATTAAAATATGATATGTAATAAAACAAGATTTCATTAATGATATAGGCTATTTAGCTTATGTAAATAACAATATTCAGTAACTATCTAAATTGAATTAGGGATAATAAATAAATACTAATACAACAGGCTGGAAAAATAGACATTTATTCATTTTAATACCTATCTTTAAAATACAGTGACCTGAAAAAGGGCCATTTCTTTTTTTGCTGAGTTTATATGCTTCTTTTAGGTGCTATTCTTCACAGACACAACATCTCACATCAGGGACTAAAAACGAAATGTTTTTCATTTCGGTTCGTTCAGAGCAAAAACTGTATTTTTCGTTCCGGTTCAGAAGTTCTGTAGCCTTCTTTCTAAAAGGTTACTAATGTTCTTTTTAAAATGATAGTACTTTGCGCTAATTGGTGGGTGAAATATCAATTGCAGTGTTGCCAGATCTTGCAAGAGAAACAAGCAACATGGTCTGGAAAAACAAGCCCAAAATAAGCATTTTTTTTTCAAGTGTGGTGAATTGATCGCATAGAAATCATAAGCAGTTAATTAACAGTTAAGTATAATTTTACTGTATTTACAGATCTACTTCTCAGTCAAAACCTGGCAGCATCAAATCTGTATTAATGCATCATATCTAACATTAATTCAGTGTAGACTTGGAAACAACTGAGAAATGTACTTTTTACCTCTAATAATGTTTTCCTTGTATCTGAATTAGCCGTGCATGTATATTGTATGTAGTTTTTATACATAGTTGTTAAAAAGGTCTTCATTCAGAGAATGCGACATCCATAACGGGCAATTAGGCAAAGAAATGTGTGATGCAGCAGTTTCCTTCAGGATCAAAGCAAATTTGTCATTTTTTTTTTTTAGCAACATGAAGTGGTGTAGTTCCAAAAATATTCTTTGATAAACGCTTTGGCCTTTGGTTTCATGAAAAAATTATCGGAACATAATTAACAGGTTATAACTGGTTACCAGCATTTTAAAATAAAGTTTTCACTCCAGAACAATTGAAAATCACTTTGTTACGGTTTTCAGTTATATTTTGCTAAAACTTCTGTTTGTTTTCATTTCTGTTCCATGAACCGTTTTTAGTCCCTGTCTCATATCATTGCTATGCAGATGACACTCAGCTCTATCTTCCGATAGAATCAAATGATGTCTCTGCCTTACAATCTTTGTTTGATTGTCTTGAGGACATTAAAAGCTGGATGGAAGCCAACTTTTTTACAGTTAAACAAATCTAAGACAGAAGTCCTAGTTTTTGGCCCTTCTAATTCCATTACAATGGTAACCAGAAATTTGAGACCTTTATCTTCAAATGGGTGTTTCTCAATCCTCTCTGTCACGCCTTCAGCTGGTTCAAAATGCTGCTGCTAGGCTTCTGACTGGGACCAGAAAAAGAGATAGTATCTCTCCAGTGCTGGCTTCTCTCCACTGGCTTCCTATCCAATACAGGATCCAGTTCAAAGTTTTAATGTTTGTTTACATGGGCTTGCATGGTCTGGCACCTGAGTACATTTCTGGGTTAATTTCTCTGCATCAGTTCTCTAGACCAGTGGTTTCCAACCCTGTTCCTGGAGGCCCCCCAACACTACACATTTTGGATATCTTCCTAATCAAACACACCTGATTCAACTCATCAGCTCGTTAGTGGAGACTCCAAGACCTGAATTGGGTGTGTCAGAAAAGGGAGATATACAAAATGTGTAGCGTTGGGGAACCTCCAGGAACGGGGTTGCATGGGAACCATTGCTCTAGACCTTTACGGACATTAAATAGTTTACGGTTAACTGTTCCCAGATCAAGATTAAAATTGAAGGGTGACCAAGCCTTTTCAGTTGCAGCACCAAGGCTTTGGAATAAGTTACCTTTACATATTAAGTCTGCTCCAAATCTTGATGATTTTAAATCACTTCTTAAAACGCACTTGTTTGTTTTAGCATTTGATACGTTGCAATTGTAACATTATTAGTCTTACTGTTTTGTGTATTGTTTTATCTCCTTTTGTGAATGTTTTGTTCTGGTATTATTGTAATGCAAACCTTACTTTTTAACTAGTTTAATTGTACAGCACTTTGGCCAATAGTTGTTGTTTATAAATGTGCTATATAAATAAATGTGACTGACTGACAGAAGAATATTTATGCTCTGTTGGTCCATTCAGTGCAAGTGAATGGTGATCAGACCTTGAAATCTCCAATAATCACATAAAGGCTGCATAAAAGTAATCCATATGACTCCAGTGATTAAATCCATGTCTTCAGAAGTGATCTGATAGGCTTGGGTGAGAAACAGATCAATATTTAAGTCCTTTCTTACAATAAATCTCCACCTTTGTCCAGCCAGTCGGTACCAGTAGGTGGCGAAATGCACAAAGAATGTGAATCATCAAAAAACAAAAGAAGCATGAGGAAGTGAAAGTGGACTTTTATTGTAACCCATACCTATCATATCGCTTCTGAAGACACGAATTTAACCACTGGATTTGTATGGATTATTTTATGCTGCCTTGATTTGCTTTTTGGAGCTTCAAAATTCTGGCCACCATTCTCTTGCATTGTATGGACCTTCAGAGCTGAGATATTCTTAAAAATCTTTGTTTGTATTCAGCAGAAGAAAGAAAGTCATACACATCTGGGATGGCATGAGGGTTAGTAAATGATGAGAGAATTTTCATTTTTGGGTTGACTATCCCTTTAATTGTCCAAGTACTTTTTAGGGCCACTGTACATGGGGATTAGTATAATATAATTGGGATTATGATGCCAGTATACAATATTCTGCTTTACCTATGCCAGTCAGTGCCCATGAAGCATGGCATCACTGAAGAAGTCTCGATGGAAAACCAAAGACTCTTTGTCACGTGGTTTTGGCTCTACATCTGATTCATGGACAGTTTAGTCATAAGCCACAGAACTTTATGATACTTTTTAAGAAAGAGGAATTTGCTTCATTTAAATCAGGTCTAATGTGTAAAGTGGGATGTACCAGTGTGAATTACACCTCAGTCATTGACTGTATGTGGTGGCTGTTGTGTTGATTTTCAGTGGAAGAATGGAATGGAGATACTTCACTTGTGCTGGTGTTTTGATTGAAGGCAGGAAGCTTTCCTCTTGTGAAGGGTTGACAGATCAGTTTTGAACGGTGAGCACAAACATATAAAGCTTCCCACAGCATCTAAATATCTTATGATTGATTCAAGGGCTGAGCAGTATAGCTAACACATCTCAATATTTATGTATTTGCTCTGAAAGGCCTTTAAATGGTGACTTTTTTTTAATAAGACAGACCAAAAAGTCATTGTTGGGTAGTAGATCCTAACTGTTCAATTCAAGAAGTAGAGTAAAAATCAAGTCTGGTTAAATCAATAATCAAGGTTTTCCTCAATTTTTTACTAACTGTACTCTGTGTAATGTTTCATTTTACACTGTTTTGCTGATGTTTGAATCCATTGAAATAGACATTTTGAACTGACTAAAATTACCAACTCTAACACCATTTGCTAAAGTTTGAATCAAATCATTTAAATGGCCAGTTTTAACTGATTCAAATGACCAACTCTAATGCCATTTTGCTGAAGTTTGAATCAGTTCATCGAAATGGCCAGTTTGAGTTATTCAGATAACTAACTCTAACACCATTTTGGTTTGAATCAGTTCAGTGAATTGAGCAGTTTGAACTGATTCAGATGACCAACTCTAACACTGTTTTGATGAAGTTTGAATCAGTTCAGTGAATTGGACACTTCGATCTGATTCAGATGACCGACACTAGCACCATTTTGCTAAAGTTTAAACCAGTCATTGAAATGACCAATTTGAACTGATTCATAATGACCAATTCAGCACCATTTTGCTTAAGTTTGAATCAAATCATTGAAATGCCCAGTTTGAACTGATTCAGTTGACCAACTCTAATGCTGTTTTGCTTAAGTTTGAATCAACTCATTTAAATTGCCAGTTTGAACTGATTCAAATGGCCAATTCTAATGCAATTTCTAGCTGATGTTTACTTTAGTTCATTGAAATGACCAGTTTGAACTGATTCAAATTACCAACTCTAACACCATTTCTGCAGAAGTTTAAATCAGAACTGCTTTTAAACTACCTGAACACTGCCTTAACGTTCTTATGAGACTAATTTCGAGAATAATCGCAAAATTATTCTAATAACACAATCTTTAGGAAACCTAATGGGCAAATAAAAAGAGAATTAAAATCATCATAGTAGTCACAATGTTGCCTAATTTTATATTGCCAGCAAAATCATCAAAAAATGCTAAATATTCAATTTATCACTCACCCCTATTGAATACCGTAAAAGTGTGTGTACTGTAAACTCATTTTCTATCGATTTCTATTTCAGAGACAGGTCTCCTCGCCATCATGAAGTTGAACGAGAGAAGTGTGGCACATTACGCCACGTGCAACTCTCCTCCAGACAAGACGGGCTTCCTCTTTAAGAAAGGGGAACGGAACACATCATACCACCGTCGCTGGTTCATTCTTAAGGGCAACATGCTCTTCTATTTCGAGGAGAAGGAAAGTCGAGAGCCGATCGGGGTAATCGTCCTCGAGGGGTGTACGGTGGAGCTCTGCGAGTCTGAATCTGAAGAGTTCGCCTTTGCCATTAAATTTGACTGCTTCAAAGCAAGAGTGTATAAGATGGCTGCAGAGAGCCAGGCTGCTATGGAGTCATGGGTCAAAGCACTATCACGGGCGAGTTTCGACTACATGCGGCTGGTCGTGAAGGAGTTGGAGAGGCAACTGGAGGAGGTACAAGGAGCAAGATCTTCACAGGGGAAAAACAAGGCAAAGAAACACCCGCCACAAGTGCAGGGAAGAAGAGCAACAGGTTTCCGAACTGCCACCCCATCAAGTCAGAACGTTGCCATAACGGGGCCTTCACAGCTTCATGGACAAACAGAAGAGGAGTTGTCCACTTTAGGGAGTTCTTGTAGGGAAAATGAGGCATCTTGGAGCAAGCCCGCCAGTGTGGCTAACGGTGTCAGCGAGGGTTGCGTCTGGGTTGGGGACTGCAGTGGGAGGGGCGATGGAGTCAGACCACCTCCAGTTCCTCCTCGGAGGAAGGCCAGCGGCGGGTCACAGGAGAGCCCCGTTTCACCCGGCACAGGGTGTTTCTCCAAACTACACGACTGGTATGGGAAAGAGGTGGCTGAACTTCGAATAGAGTGGCTTCAGAGTCAGTAAAGCCGCCAAGCCTTGAATGTGCCAGAGGGGAAGGTGGATGGGAGCATCTGCTAGAGACTCGACCCAAAATATTCATCCCCACACATAATGTTGGGTTACAGTGTTTGGTGCAATCTCAGTTGAGAGCTTTCTCTGACTTTCAAATTAGATTGGTACTCTTTTGTTAGTAGGAGAGCAGAGATAGTAGGCCAAATAAATCTATAAACTGAGAGAGATTGATGCATCAGAATGTTAAACACTTGTTGGACAGCTTGTTTTTAGACAATTGAAACAAGACCAAGACATTTCTTTAAAGGAGTAGTTCACACAAAAATGAAAATTATGTCATTTACTCATCCTCATGTCATTCCAAACCCAAATGACTTTCTCTCTTTTGTGGAACACAAGGAGATATTTTGCAGAATGTTTTTCCCTCCATACAATAAAAGTGAATGAAAAGCACCATAATATTAGATAGGGGTGTAATGGTACATAGAAGTCACGGTTGGGTACGTACCTTGGTTTTGGGGTCACGGTTCGATACGAGTTCGGTACAACAGGAAAAAGCAACAAATCCCAAATGCTAGGTTTCTTTTCATTTATTTTGAACAGACAGTAGTGCAAATTACAGTTTGTTCCACTTAACGGCATTTAGTCCCCCCTGAGGTAGTTGGTACAGTACAGCCTCCTTTAGTGTATTAAGCACTAAGCAGTAAACAGAATGCACTCTTGCATAGGCCATATTTTTTTGTAGGGTTGATAAAAAAACAAAAGGTATTTGGTCACAATCAGCTACAAAACTGAAAAGCATCTCTTGTGTTATAAAAGTACAAAATAAATAGAATAATGAAAAATAAAACTTGTGCATTAGGAGAAGCCATTCTTGTTTTGGGTTGGTGCATGGATGGTCTCTTCTACTTTTTTTTTTTTTTTTTTTTTTTTCCCTGTTGTGGCCTTTAGCAAACAGTGTTGCATTACTGCGCGCGCCCCCTTCTGGATTGGAGTGGATCGCCTGTGACTGACTCGGATGTATTCTTCGTGTTCCACAAAAGAAGGAAAGTCACATGGGTTCGAAACAACATGAAGGTGAGTAAATGATGACAGAATTATTCTTTTAAGCCTTGCACTTAACTTCATCTTGAGACTTTCCTAGAACCTCATGTTGAAGTGTCATTATTTTACTTGCCATTTCTGTTTCATTTTATTTGATGTTTTAAATGAAGGTCTTCCATTACAATATTGGAAATTTCCTTTTTGGTCTTGGTAAAAAGAAAAGCGGTACAACATCCATGTTTTCGTTATCAAAAATACCATGAATGTTATGTTAAAGGTACATTACGGATTCAATACAAGTTAAGCTCAATGGACAATATTTGTGGCATTAATATCGATTACCACAAAAAGTAATTTCTACTTATTCCTTTTCTTTAAAAAAAGCAGAAATCTGTGTTCCAGTGAGGCATTTACATTGGAAGTGCATGGGGCCAATCCGTAAATGTTAAAATACTCACTGTGTCAAAAGTATAGCCACAAAACAAATAATATGCATGTTAACATGATTTTAGTGTTATAAAATCGCCAACTAACCTTTTCAACTTCATTGCCTGGAACAGTAGTCTGCTGCAAGAACGACAATTTAAACAACTTTACATCTCAAATAATACACAAGTTTTAACAGAAGAATTAATCTAAGTGCTTTTATAAAATAATAAGCTTAATATTTATGCCTTTAAACCCTCTCAAATTTGGCCCCATTCACTTCCATTGCAAGTGTCTCACTGGAACCTAGATTTTTATTTTAAAGGCAAAATTCATTTTTGTGGTAATAAGCATCATGCATCAAATGCTGAGCTTCACTTTATTGAACCCGGAATATTCCTTTAAGATGCCAGAGCTGGTCTGTGGCAAATGTAATAATTTTAACATTATTAAAAAACAATATTTTGAATAACAGCACAAAATGTTAAACCTATTACAAGAATAATACAATTATGTTATGCAAATGTCTTTTGTCAAAAGTTAGTGCTCTGTGAGGAGATTTTAAATGAAACCTGCCAATTCATAAATGCCATGATTATTTTCAGGGATGCAAACTACTCGCCTTTTCTAAGATAATTTGCCTGTATTTTAGGTAAAATTTTCTACATTTTACTTTTAAAAACAACTTGAGAGGGGTACTTTAGGATTAAACAACAAACAAATAAACTGTAATATACCGGTGAAACAACTGCTATGACTTTATCTCTTTTTCTTTTTTTTTTGTTTATCTCTCATGAGTTTGTAATATTGTCTTAGACAATGGACCAAACTAGCCAGTTCATAATTTATCTTTGGGGGATCATGCCAAGACATATGGAAGCTGTGATTGAAAATCAGGGTTATTCCAGCAAATATTGATTTCTGAACTCTTCCTAAGTTAAAACATTAGTATCGTGTTGTTTAAAAACGAACATGAACTTGTTTTCTTTGCATTATTCACGGTCTGAAATCTTTTTTGTTATTTTGACCAGTTGTCATTTTCTGCAAATATATGCTCTAAATGACAATAATTTTATTTGGAATTTGGGAGAAATGTTGTCAGTACTTTATAGAAAAAACTAAACATTTTCATTTTACTCGAACACATACCTATAAATAGTAAATCCAGAGAAACTGATCTCTTAATTGTTTCCAGAGCTATATATATATATATATATATATATATATATATATATATATATATATATATATATATAATTTTTGTGTATATATTTTTGAGCACCTGCAATATACAGTAATTAATTTTTAGGCTAAGCTTTGCTGTGCTTAAACTTATATTATTGTTCTTGCCAATAAGTCAGTGCTTTGCCTTGCTTTAAACTGACCAAGTTTAGCCATCATCCTGTGACCAACTTTTAATACATTATAGAAAATACACAGACAGCTTTCAGAATAACGGCTTTTTGTAAATATGCTTTTATGCCCTTTTTAATGGTCAGGATTCATTTATACAGAGAGATGAACTGGTATGTTTTAAAGTTGGACATTGTGTGCAATCCTACAATCATATTTTGGGAGATTATAGACACTAAGTAGCATCCTATACAGGCCTACTGTTAAATACCACAATAAAAACAGAATCCTACTGCAATTAAGATAAAATAATTTTGGTTTTAATATTAACAGTTTTTGTATTAAAGTATTAATTGTTACATTACAGAACAGCTGCAATAAATGTTACTATACTGTGTACTTAATCTCATTACTGCTTGTATTCTATCAGCCTGCTCTGAATATTCGGTCAATACAGGCATTGAAATGAAATATGCTAAAACATTTGACTGTATTTGAAGGAAACAAGAATGTAACTACCACAATGTTTTCTGACCAGTCAAATAAAAAAGAACATCATAATAAAATGTGTTGTTTTTTTTTTTTTTTTTTAATCAAAGTGTGAACTTTCCCTATTCTGCCACAAGATGTCTCAAAAGGATTGTGTTGTGAAGTAGTTTTTTCTTTTTCTTTTTTTTCTTATCATAAAGACAGATTTATTACAAAGTTAATTCAAAGAAACCATGTCATTTTAAAATTACTCTATACTTAATGTACACAGTTTCATTTATGGTTAAAAATTTCACTGCATGGCGTTGCATTAACTTTTTTGTTTGGTTTCATAAGTAGTTTTCAGTGCTGGCACATGGATAATTAAAAAAATGTCCACATCGTTTTAAAAGATTGTGATATGATACGCATAGAAATGAGAAAAGTTGAAAAGATGACTATTTAAAATACAAAAGTGGAGGAGATTATTTTCTACACTGAGCGTACATTAAGATTCTTAATGTTTACTATCATAAATTGACTATTTCATATGATCTCACAGCTGCTTTAAATGGACATCACATTTGACTGAAGAAACTCCACTTAAAGGGATAGTTCACCCAAAAATGACAATTCTCTCATCATTTACTCACCTTCATGCCACCCTAGATGTATGACTTTCTTTCATCTGCTGAACACAAATTAAGATTTTTAGAAGAATATCTCAGCTCTGTTGGTCCATACAATGCAAGTGAATGGTGGCCAGAACTTTTAATCTCTGAAAAGCAAATAAAGGCAGCATAAAAGTAATCCATACGACACCAGTGGTTTAATCCATATCTTCAGAGATGTAATGATAGGTGTGGGTGAGAAACAAATCAATATTTAAGTCCTTTTTTACTATAAATTCTCCTCCTTGCCCAGGAGTTGGCAATATGCACAAGTCTTTGTTTGTGTTCTGCAGAAGCAGAAAGTCAAAGGCTGAGTTCGGAATGGCATCATACTTCCTCCACAAGTCTGGTTCATCCTTGGGAGCAATTTCCAAATGCCTGAAGGTAACCCGTTCATTTGTACAAACAATAGTACGCAAGTATAAACACCATGGGACCACGCAGCCATCATACCGCTCAGGAAGGAGACGCATTCTGTCTCCTAGAGATGAACGTATTTTGGTGTAAAAAGTGCAAATCATTCCCAGAACAACAGCAAAGGACCTTGTAAAGATGCTGGAGGAAACAGGTAAACAAGTATCTATATCCACAGTAAAACAAGTCCTATAGTGACATAACCTGAAAGGCTGCTCAGCGAGGAAGAAGCCACTGCTCCAAAACTGCCATAAAAATGCTAGACTACAGTTTGCAAGTGCACATGGGGACAAAGATCTTACTTTTTGGAGAAATGTCCTCTGGTCTATTGAAACAAAAATTAAACTGTTTGGCCATAATGACCATTGTTATATTTGGAGGAAAAAGGGTGAGGATTTCAAGGCGAAGATCACCATCCCAACCGTGAAGCATTGGGGGTAGCAGCATCATGTTGTGGGGGTGCTTTGCTGCAGGAGGGACTGGTGCACTTCACAAAATAGATGGCATCATGAGGAAGGAAAATTATGTGGATATATTGAAGCAACATCTCAAGACATCAGCCAGGAAGTTAAAGCTCGGTCACAAATGGGTCTTCCAAATGGCCATTGACACCAAGCATACCTCTGAAGTTGTGGCAAAATGGCTTAAGGACAAAGTCAAGGTACTGGAGAGGCCATCACAAAGCCCTGACCTCAATCCGGGCAGAACTGAAAGAGCATGTGCGAGCAAGGAGGCCTACAAACCAGACTCAGTTACACCAGTTTTGTCTGGAGGAATGGGCCAAAATTCCAGCAACTTATTGGGAGAAGCTTGTGGAAGGCTACTCAAAACATTTGACCCAAGTTAAACAATTTAAAGGCAATGCTACCAAATACTAACAAAGTGTATGTAAACTTCTGACCCACTGGGAATGTGATGAAAGAAATAAAAACTGAAATAAATCAATCTCTCTACTATTATTCTGACATTTCACATTCTTAAAATAAATTAGTGATCCTAACTGACCTAAAATAGGGAATGTTTTCTACGATTAAATGTAAGGAATTGTGAAAAACTGAGTTTAAATGTTTTTGGCTAAGGTGTATGTAAACGTCCGACTTCAACTGTATCAATATAAGCAAAACACATATGAAATATATGTTCATATATGGTTTTCACTGATATAAAAGTCACATACTTGTACACACACACACACACACATATATGCTACAAAAATTTTCTTTTTTAATATATTATTATATTATATATAATTATTAAATTAGTATATTTTAATTTATGTTTCATAAATGTATTTGTATATTTCCCAAATAGTAGTGGAAATTAACACATATACTCCAACGTATATGAACTCAAGTCATTTTTATTTGTATAGCGTATATATAATATGAATCATATCATGGATTTGAAATTAAGAAATTATACAAAATCACCTGTTGTTTCCAAAATCTTGATGTTGAAAAAAAAAAAAAAAAGTTCATGTACATGTTATTTGTCAAGTTCCCTTTATTGCAGTCGTACGATCAGTTTCTCTGAAGATAAATTAGTCCACGCATAAATAATCATTACGACCTGGTTGTAATGGTGAATAAGTAAAAATGAACGTTCTTCCAAATTCAGTCACAAAAGACTACACTGATGACGCCAAGGGACTTTTATTTTTCCGGAAGCCCGGTGTGTCTCGCCACATCAAGGGTTTTTGTCGCTTGTTGTCGCTGTGTCCATGGAAAGTTTTTTTTTTTTTTTTTTTTTTTTTTTTTTTTTCGCGCTCGCGGCTCCTTCCTGAAAGTTTACGCAGGGCTGTAGTTGCACGCATCCATCATGACAGAGAAAGTAACGGACATTTGGGCTGGTAGGCAAGTCAACTTATATATTTATCTAAACTCTCTCTTGCTGCATGTAAATATGTTTAATAGGGTTCAGCACAGAATGAACTGTACGCGAAATATAATCCCTATTCTTTTGGGCCAGAAGTGTCTTGGTGTGTGTGCAGATAACGGAGAACGTGGGTGCTTGAGTCGTCTTGAGAAGAGGGGTCTCCAAATTTTGACACCGCAAAAACTTATAATGAAAATTTTGTTCACGCATTCTCACTTTCATTTAACTCATGTCTTGAATAGTGAAGTCATGCGCTGCTATTTTCTCTCCAAAAATCTGCTATGAAGTTATAATCAATGAACTTGACACTTGCACGCGAGACGCAGAATAAAGTTTAAAGGGATCGCGCAGTTTCAGGTCAGCGCGTGCCTGGCTCGGTCCGACAAATACGTGAATTACGTACGTTTTCTCAGAATTTGCGTCATTTTCGAACGTGCAATTAGCGAGAGAACTAAAGGATAATAATATCAACAGTAATAGAAAAAGCTCTTTTAAAAATTAAACCGCACGTGCTCATGCATTCATGCACGCGTTTCTTAATGGGATCGAATTTAGGGTCATGATTATGTAAAATGTTTTGTTGCATAACAAAAAGTATCATTAATTTTTTTATGAAATGATAATAATTGTTGTTATTATTATAATGTAAAAATAGTTTTAATCTTACTCATTTTAATAAATGGATCGCGTCTTGTGAGCATAGGTATGCAAATGAGCTCACGCCAGATGTGCTTGCATCATCCGGGCATCTGGATCTAGCGACCGGAAACGCTCTTTTAATTTCAGTTTATTATTTTAATTGTCAGTGGCAGATGTTAAAGGCTGCAATACAGGTCATAATCTATTCGTCAGCTATCCTTAGTTAATGTTGTTTTACTGGAATATAATGTGTGTAATACAATTTTGATTTAGTTTTTTGCAAAAAGACACTTAAAGGAATATTCTGGGTTCAGTTCAAGTTAAACTCAATCGACAACATTTGTGGCATAATGTTGATTTCCACAAATTTTTTACCCTTAAAAAAAAAAAAAAAAAGAAGAAGAAATCGAGGTTATAGTGATGCACTTACAATGGAAGTGAATGGGGCCGATTTTTGGAGGGTTTAAAGGCATAAATGTGAAGCTTATCATTTAATAAAAGCACTTACATTAATTCTTCTGTTAAAACATGTAGTATTTGAGCTTTAAAGATGTTTAAATAATAGTTTGTATTTTTTGGCCGATTTAGGGATGTTGGCCGATGTATGGTTTACATTGTTGCATCGTCATGGCAACAAAATTGTAAAATTGGCTATAACTGTACACAGAAAATTTTATCACACTAAAGTCATGTTGACATGCATATTGTTTACGTCTTGTGGCTACACTTTTAAAACAGTGAGTATTTTGAATATTTACAGATTGGCCCAATTCACTTCTACTGTAAGTGCCTCACTGTAACCCAGATTTATTTATTTATTTATTTTTTTTTTAAAGAAAATGAGTCAAAATGTATGCCACAAATGCAGCTGATTGAGCTTAACTTGTATTGAACCCGGAATATTCCTTTAATAGTCATGAATGTTGTTCATGCATTGGTGAACTGCAATGAAAGAGAGTTTCACTAATTATTAGTGGTCGACCGGTGTGGTTTTTTTAATGGCAGATGCCGATATGGCCTAATTCTGATGTGTAATACAATTTAATGATAGCAAATAAGGTGTACTCTAAATTGCATGAATTACTGAATTTAAATGAACACTTACTATATACAAAACTCACAAAACACTCCTGAAAAATTAGAAAACACAAAAACACTTACTATCCATTGTCAAAGCTGCAGATTTTCTGTAGACTTTGGAACTGACACTATAGTGGATTGACCACTTCTGTTAATCAGCCAATCGAGCGCAGTTACTTGCAGATGCCGATAATCTGAAAATGGCCAAATATTTCCCGATTCATCGGCCTGACCAATATATTCAGTGTACCACTAGTAACAATAGTGTCTAGATAATACCATTTGTTTGACCAAGTAATGGTTTGCTGTAAAGGACTGTATTTAGGGTCCAAAATTAGCTTTTAGTCTGTAAAGGCACGGTCACACATACCTTTGCATGGCGAAATTCCATGGGCAAAATACAGTCATCTCAATGGGAATCTGCACAATCGTGATGGACTTCCTGTGGCGAAGAATTTCCTTGCGCTGATATCGCCTCGAGTCCAAGTTTGGTGAACTTTGACAGAGATATATATATATATATATATATATATATATATATATATATATATATATATATATATATATGTAAAAAAATAAAATAAATAATACATACTGTGTGTATATATATATATATAGTTCGTATTTTTTCCCCGTCACATATTTGTGTCAATCAGCAGATACTTAAATAAACAAACCATGCAGCAGTTTCCTTATCTGTTCTATAATTTATTTTACTCACATTTGGCACTTGGCAAGAATTCATTTTGGACCCTGGGTGTAATATTTTTAATATGCATAAGTATGGTTTTAGTTTTTTGTGTGTATACCATACGGATCCGTATATCACACGCATATCTCACAGCATCTCCTCAAATCTTTTGAAACAAGGTAGAGTACTGAGAAATGTTGCCACCAACTTTTGCACTTTCAGCTTTAGTTACTGTGTAAGAACTGTTCTGAGAACAGGGGATTCCATTGCATCGTACATTTGTCTCAAGACAAAATAATACCCCCGTTCCCACACTCACTGGCCCCTGAACTTCCATCCCCATGGGGGGAACACTGTCATGATGTGACTGTCCTCAGAGTAAAGTGCGGTGTGTGAATATGCGTGTGTGTACATGCACTTCCTTTTGGTCAAGCTCCACAGGCCTCGCAGCTATATAAAATGGTGCAAAGCTCCAGTTTATACCTAGTGTGTTTTCTGCCCTGCATCAGAGCTCCTGTTGTGTTTTTATGTGTGCTAGTGTCAGGGGGAGACAGAAGGGGTATTGAATGGGCTTGTGCCAACAGGACAGGAAAATTACAAGGTAGCATTGTATCATACTTTCGGTTGGGTCAAGAAGGCTGCTATTGTGCGTTTGGAGACACAGAAAGTTTGTCTAGCAGATGCACAGACACCACTGAGTGCCATCGACGTGTTGTAATGTGTTTTTGCTCATTTAAAAAGCACACTTGTAGGAATGTTTTCTGCAATGAATGCTTAATAGGTTTAGAATTGGATTAGGGGATAAACGGAAAATCGTAATAACATTATTCGTTGGTTTCGTTTACTCTGTGGGAGTAGCCTAAAAGTTTTGTACACCCAACTTGTACGATCTTGCCATCTTGTACTAATTATTACGACTTGGTGATTCAGGAAGTAGTCTTTGATTCTGTAATTTCTGCTATTCTCTCTCTGTAAGTGTGCATTATATTGTGTGTGTTTGTGTGAGAATGCATGCCGATAAAGTGGTGGGTATATAAACAATGTCTGGACATTATGGCCAGCTAGTTCACAGGAAGCGTGACGTAAACGCACACATACGCAATGGAGGCAAGGGGCGAACAATCCCAAGAGCCCCTTCGTTTTCATATCCTGCTGCTCATCCTGTTTGAAAACCATTGCTCCCAATTTCAATGCTCTGATTTGAATGTAACGACATGGGCAACGTCTTTTGCTTTTGCGATTTTTGTCCGACAACAATGTCCTGTCCTTAAAGTAGTTTGGAGCCAATTGACAATGTTTTACACATTAATGAATGAATTGTGTTTTTCTGAAGTTTGATCCGAATGGTCACATGAGATGAAGACTGTACTCATAATAGTTTTGTATAAAAAGTGTTTTATTCTACATGGTGCGGGTCACCCCCTTCAGTGTGTTTCGCCATGTTGAAATCACATGACCCGCGGTGTTTCACTAAATGTCGAGGAAGAGAATCCTTGTGCTAACTGGCTGCCGCCTGTGTAGATAGATACGCTTGGCTATGCTTAGAACAGTGTTGTTTGGTGACGCGAAGAGCGCAAATAATCAGAATGAGCTTTATTGCCAAGTATGCTTACACACACAAGGAATTTGCCATGGTGACAGAACACAATGGAACATACTTATTTATCGTGCTTTAGCAGTGGAGACAATTGGGGATCCAGTAGCTGTGCTGCCGAAGAAGCAAAAAAAAGTCTGAAGCATCTTGCTTCAAGCAAGAATACAGAAAGACCGGCAAAGCAAAAAAAACTAGAGTAAACGTCAGTAACGGTAAGGCATCTACATCTTCATTCGTTTAGTGCAAAGTAGCTTGGTACAGCGATTGTTGTGGATTTTGTGTAAACCTAGGTTGACTTTGGTTGCTTGGAAATAAAATGAGTTCAAATACAGTATTCATGGACATGCTAAATTTGATCATCAAAAACAATTCTAATCTTTCCTTTACTATAACATTCTGTATCGCTAGATAATTGAGGTTTATTTTACGCTAAGCAGTTCTTTAATAAAGGTAATTACTGTCTTTAGAAATAACGTGAAACGTAGACAGTCTCCAAAGATTATTGATATGAGGGACAATAATAATCTGTCCTCAACAGTAGAAGCATGTTCACTTGATTTATGACGTTTGTTTTTAGGCAAAGCAATTATATTATAGGAGTAATAAATAACTATAGAAATTACCTGAAACTCTGACATTTTCCAGATGCAAATGATATTCCAAAGAGACGATCATTCTGATTCATGTCGAAAGATGGCAGTATAGCGTCTTACACCACTGTAACATCGGAACTTAAAGTACACGAAGAAGAGCAATGCTAACGCTAGCTAGAGAACTACTGAATGCCCCTTTAAAGGAATGTTCCTGGTTCAATACAATATAAACTCAGTCGACAGCATTTGTGGCATTGTTGATCACCAAAAAAAATATTTCGTCTCTCCCCTCATCTATTTAAAAAATAATTTAAAGGAGCAATATGTAACATTAACATCAAGCGTTTAAAATGGGTACTGCAGTCCAAATTCAAAATATTGGAGATAGTTGTCTCACCCGCCCCCTCCTCCCCAGACTCGAAGCTCATGCGGGTTGCCAGGTTGAGGACACGCAACAGGAACGAGCAAACTGACAGTGGCAAGCGACGAGCCTTACACTGTAAGTTGATCAGCTAATGTATACGTTTGCAATGTTTTTATTGTTTGCAAATTATAAACCAGCTCATGTGGATTTTTTTATAAATCTGTCAATGTTAGCTAGATGTAATGCTGGCTTCCATGTCTGCAGAGCACTGTGTTTGCCCGCTAACTTGTTTCAAATCTGGCAACCCGGGGTGTCGAATTACTATTGGAAAATGGACAGTGGGCGGGATCACACAGGCCAAAACACAAACAGAAATTCCGACCCAGAACGGACATTTCAAAGTAGAATATACTGGCTGTAGTTTTGTTTTCGGAGAAGCCAGTATTTCAACTTAGCATGTTTCTTAAATCTCTGATAACGTATTATGATAATTTTATGTTTTAGTACAGTAAATATATTATATATTGCACCTTTAAAATAGTAAAATTCAGGAAAAATTGATTGGGTCAGTTCTTACACATTAAAATACTGACTGTTTCAGATTGTTTCAAGATGTAAACATACATGTAAACTTGATTTTAGTGTGATAAAAATCGCTTGCTAACCTTATCTTTGTACAGTTATATCCAGTATTGTAACTTAATTGTCATGACATTGAAATCCTTTAATCCCGGTTATTGGATAGAACATTACACAGACAAGGTTAGTTAGAGATTTTATCACACTAAAATCAAGTTAACATGTATAATGTTTACCTCTTGTAGCTATATTTTGAAACTATGTGTATTTTAGTTTTAGCATTTAGCATTTTAGCGTTGTATGTGCCTTACTGTAATTGCAACTTTTGCCTTATAAAAAAAATCAAAAAATATGTAGGCCTGCTTAAGAACGTAAAACAAAGAAAACTAAAGAAAGAATAAAGGTATAGTTCCCCCCGAATTCGATCATTTCTATTATAATGTACTCACCCTCATGTCGCTCCAAACTAGAGTTGGAAACATATCAACTTACATAAAAGACCTTATGAAAACTTGAAATACATTGCTGAAATAATGTCATTTAATGAGTATAATAAAGTATTAGATCTTTAGTAGCCAGGGACTAAAAGCGGTTCAAGGAACGAAACCGAAAACGAACAACATTTTTAGCAGAATGTAACCGAAAACCGGAACAAAGTGATTTTCAATTGTTCCAGAGTGAAAACGTTATTTTTAAAGGCTGTTATAACCGGTTATAACCTGTTAATTTTGTTCTGATAATTTTTTCATTAAACTAAAGGCCAAAGGGTTTATCATAGTACATTTTTGGAACTACACCACTTCATGTTGCCCATAAAAATGATACATGTGCTTTGATCCTGAAGGAAACTGCTGCATCACACATTTCTTTGCCTAACTGCCCGTTGTGGATGTTGCATTTTGTAGAACTATGTATAAATACTACATATACATGCACGGTTAATCCAGATACAAGGAAAACATTATTAAAAATTACATTTCTCAGTTGTTTCCAAGTCTTCACTGAATTATTGTTACATATGATGCATTAATACAGATTTGATACTGCTGGGTTTTGACTTGGAAGTAGATCTGTAATTAAAATGATACTTAACTGTTAATGAACTGCTTGTTATGATTTCTATGCCGATAAATCCACCACACCACAAAAAAAAAAAAAAAAAATGTAATGCTTATTTTCGTTTATTTTGGTGAGGCAAGTGGCTTATTTTGGGCTTGTTTTTCCAGACCATGTTGCTTGTTTCTCTTGTGAGATCTGGCAACACTGTAATTGGTATTTCACCCACCCATTAGCGCAGAGTGCTGTCATTTTTAAAAGAACGTTATTAACCGTTCATTTATTTTGTTCTAACGGTAACCTTTTGGAAAGAAGGCTGCAGAACTTCAGAACCGGAATGAAAAAATACAGTTTTTGCTCAGAACGAACCGAAATGAATTATTTTTTTGGTTTTTAATCCATGTTAGTAACTGTGTTGTGGATTATTTATCATAGGGATGTTTTTAGAGACTTCTTGATTTTGAGCGCCTTCCGTTTTCCGGGACTAGGTGTGTCAACTACACGTCCATTTCTCCCGGACTGAAGTTACGATTCCTAAATTCCTTCACAAACGAACACACAGGAGAGTTTATTCATGATATCATGTCAACAAACAACATTAAAAGATAGGGCTCACACCCATTTATGTGCTCTATATAGAACTCAAGCTCCGTTGTGAATTCATTCGCTGCCTTCATTGATTCATTGATTTCAGTTATAATATTATAATAATGTTGGTGATATAGCTGATTAAGAATATATAAAGGCTATATACTGTATATATAACACACGTTTGAAAATAGTTTATTAAAAAGCTCTTCCGTTTACCGTGGCTCACACATGGCCAATCCTCACAATACTCTCTCTACAAGTTCAGCCGTTCAAGCTCCATTGTGCATTCGCTTCATTGCAGATGTAAGTATAATATATTTATTCTATTGGTGGCTTGTTTATCTCGTATACATTATATACTGTATAGGCCATATAATGCATTTGAAAATATGTCAGTCTAATAGCGCCTCAGCGGGGATCGGCTCTTTTATCTCTCGACACGCATTTTAGATGAAAAAAAATCCTCACAATACTAAGATTGGATCATTTGATTAAACAAGGATTTATTCAACTAGATATTTTTTTCTTCTAAAACAATATCAGAGCATTGGTAATCT
The DNA here is from genome assembly GCF_019703515.2 of Myxocyprinus asiaticus. Classification (NCBI taxonomy): domain Eukaryota; kingdom Metazoa; phylum Chordata; class Actinopteri; order Cypriniformes; family Catostomidae; genus Myxocyprinus; species Myxocyprinus asiaticus. Next base: position 56,934,139 of record NC_059347.1, read on the forward strand.
TGCAGTTTTGTTTATTTCTCATCATATTTTGGTTAACAGTGTTTGAATTAAAAATGTTAAAATTACCCTCATAATCCCGTCTTTGTAAACAGAATCAAATAACAACTCTTTTTGTGTGTAATTGTATTGACAAGGTTAACACCGCATTCTGGACAGTGCGGCTGGAAACATCATAACTCGCAAAAAAATTAAAAGCACCTAAAATTTTACGCTTTCAGCAAAGGTAGGACTGAACTATTTAATTATTGTCCAGCTGTTTAGTGATATTTAGTCATGTTCAATAGGAGTTTAACAATATTAACAGAATCTGACATCTGGAATATTTTTAGCCCTTGACGTACTGTACATGTTACTGGTGTATAAGATCGGCTGTATAGAACAATAACAGACAGAAATGTAAAACCAATGCAAAAAATATTTTGTATTTATTTTATTTATTTGGGGGATTGTGATATTTTACAAAGAGCTTAATTTTTTATAATGACACTTTTGAAAGATTGATGCACAATAAATGCGTAGTTTGTGCACACTCCCTCCCCCGCCCTTAACCACCGCGGTGGTAAAAAATTGCCACGTAGCAGCCCTACTCCAAACTGTATTTACCGTCTTCATAGAAGACAAAATCAATGTTAGGCAGAATGTCAGGAACTAGGGATGGGCATTTTGGAGTCGTTTTGTAGTCGAGTACTCTAACCCACAAAAAACGAGTAATCGATTACTCGTAAATTAAAATGTAAGTTAGAAATAACAAGGATGACACGTACTTGAAATTACCCAAACAGTTTCAAATAAAGATAACTTCAACAAACTATTCTTTTCTTTTGGGGAGAAAATGAAATGAACAATATGCATTAATAAAAATGAATGAATAAATAAATAAATAATAAGAAATGAATATTGATGGCTAAAAGGATAATGCGTGTATATAAACTCTGAGTCTACATAAAGGCTATCAGAGTTTTATAATTTCACAACATGTTATTTAGAAAAACGAGTGATGAAAGTTGGCTTTTTATAAAATGCGCTCTGTCAGTGTTCAGAGATTTAATGCACATGCATACTGGTCTGATCAACTTCTGAGTTTCTCGTGCCGCTTTGCATTTCTTTCCACCATAAAAGCATGATTACAACAAGCCCCAAATACCAGTAGAGTAGGATTTAATAAGAATGAAAATATTACTAGTATTGCCACACTCTGCTTTGCTTGAAAGCACAGCTGCAACACCTCTAAATTGTAACTGCGAGATTTGGTGAGAGATTCAGAGGGAAATTACAGTGTCATTTAGAGCTGATCACAGCAGGCAAATGCACAAAGGAAAATCAATTTGCAATATTCGAGTAGTGTTTTTAAAAGTCGACTAGCTGGTGCAGAACTCGATTAGTCGATTACTCGTGCACATCCCTGTTAGGTATGGATTGCCTTAGTCATTATTCACTTTCATTTGACTGAAAATGAAACTCAACATTCTTTCGAAATGTCTCCTCTTGCGTTATGAGGAAGAAAATTATACAGGTTTGTAAAAACATGAGGGTGAGTAAATGATGGCAGAATTAACATTTTTGGGTGAACTATCCCTTTAACACACACACACACACACACACACACACACACACACACACACACACACACACACAATTAAAATGATACCCTTGACAGTTAGGCTTTGCCAATCAAATACCCGAGAAACAAAAGCCTTCAAGAAACCAGCTACCAGACCAGTCACTGCTAAAACCCAAGTCAAAGTTCATACCTGTGTGTGAACAGTGTATATGTGTGTGTCTGCATGCGTGATTGATGAACAGTTATGTGTGTGTGTGTGTGTGAGAGAGAGTTTGTATGTAACTGGCCACTAAGGCTGGGCAGGATTTCCTGTCTCTGTGAATAATAAGGCCACTAGCTGCCTGCTTCCCACACTCTCTCTGTTTGCATCTCGTGAAGATCTCATGCTTGTGCGAAGTTTTCATTATGTGTTGTTTGCACGCTTGTGACTCACAAGGAGGAAGCAGGCGCGAGGTTTGCGTTTTTCTCTGATTCAGCAAAATTACGTGTATGAAATCAGTTTCTGAGACTCGGTATCATCAGAGCACCGCTTTTATTATCACGACCCCACAGTACAGGAAACTCGCCCTGTGCGTTGAGCTTCCAAAGACCCCAGCCGGGGAATTAGAGGTCATAAATGTAATGGACTTAAAGTTGAGTTGGAATACAAAGCACGGAAATTACACCAGTGCACCCGAGTCGAAAAAGTGTTTGGTTTTGAATGATGCTTAGGAGCTAAGTTTGTGTGAATTTGAGTCTGCCCGTCTTGATAGAGTAGTTGGTTTGTAGAGATTGGTTGCTTCAGTCCGTGTCCATGATATCTGTTTAACTGACATTTCACAGCTCAAATCCCTGTATTTAGAGTAACATTTTAATGTTGGGGATTTTAAGTATCTTTTATACATTTTTGGTCTTTGCTAAGGCAAGTATCAATATGACTTAGGAATCCACTAATATGTAACCTGGATAGGTATTGCTCAGATACAGACATTTTTAAACAGATGAGTCAGATAAAACCAAACCAAATCTGATACTTTGCTAGTTATGGTCATTATTGTCAAACTCCAAAAATGACTTGAACCACAGTCCATATGACTTGTGCATTACGTTCCAAGTCTTCTGAAGATTTACGAGGGTTTTTGGATGCATTTAATAAATAAATATACAGTCTTCATGCGCTGTGTGCTTCAGAGTGAACGAGCGAGCGGCGCTGCTGAAAACAATCTGTTAATTAATGCACAGGCTTACCTGGGCTAAAGCCCAGGGTCCCAGACTTCAGGGGGGCCCCGTTCATGGACAGTGGGGAAACGTTCAAGCCCCAGGGCTCCACAGTACCTTAATTCTGCCCTGGTTAAGAAGCATGTGTGTTTTGTTTTGTTTCTTACACAAAAAGAGTACTCACAATCAGTTCCACACAGTGAGGTTTAGATCATTTAAAATTAAACTGAATTTAAACCGATCAAGGAAAAAACAACAGTGGTACCGGATCGGGGTGTGCTGATACCCTTCAGGTATGGAATTCGGTATCAAGAGTGAAAAGAGGTATCGGCAGGGCTTAACATTAAGTTTTTTTTGAGGTTCAGTTGTTCATATTTTTACTTGCCCTGCCAACATTCTCACTGTGCCCAAAAAAAATTAACCATTTAATTAATGGTATATTTTATTTTTAGCAATATATTTTAATAAGTGCCAGAAAATTATATTTAGATTTTTCTTTAAATGTTTTCTTCACAAAATAAATTAATTAATAAATAAAATAAAAAAATCAGTTAAAACAATGCAGTAAAAAAAAAATAAAAAATACAGATTTTACCTATATAAAGGTTTTTAGTTTGCAATAATGGAAATTATACAGCTATAATAAAACTTTAGGACAGCTACTGGATATTAATAAGCACACTTTTGCTTGAAAACTTTTGCTACATAACTGATATTTGGACTACTGAAAATTAATTAGTCAACAACAGGACCATTTAAGATGACCTAGTGAAGACAAATGGTGATTAAGTATAGGAAAAATGGTGAAAAGCTTATGGACCATATAGAAGAAATGATGACAAATTACAGTATATCTACTACACTGTAAAAAACAGCTTCAGGACAGTACGTTTTCTCAACTCATGGGCAAATTAGTTGTATCAACTTAACAATTTAAGATTGTCTGTGCTTTCAGTTAACTAAATAAATTAAGTCAAACACACAGAGATTTTAACAGGTTCACCCAAGTTCAACAAGCTTACATTTTTAAGTTTGGAGCAAGAAATTATTTGTTAAGCGGCTTTTCAGGTGCACTAAATTTAATGTGTAATTTTAAAGAGTTTTCCTGACAAAATGGAAGTTGGATTTGTTTTATAGTGTATATGCACTTTATTTTAATCTAAAAAGTTCATGAGCATGCTTTTTCTACAGTTTTAGTATGTGTTTTGATGCTCATGATTGGGTTTTGAATGTGTACATGTGTGATTGAGAGAGTTTGCAAAGATATGCAACCCTGATATATAAACACGAGCACCCTGTATGGGGCACCACCACTGTTAATAATACCGTAGATGACTTACTAATGAGGACGAGTGTGTCAATGTTTGTTTGACTAGAGAGATACAGTCTGATGGTGTTGCGCTGCCAGGGTCCTGGTGAAACATTATTGGCATTCGAGGGGTAGTTCACTCTAAATATGAACATTCTGTGATCATGTATTCTTCCTCGTATTGTTCCAAACCCATATGACTTTCTTCCTTCCTTGGAACACAAACACATGTTAGGCAGGGTGTTAAGGACTTATATTGTTTAACTTACATTGTATGGGAAAAAAAATAGCATCAGCATTTTTGAAAATTTCGCCTTTTGTGATCCACGGAAGAAAGTAAGTCATTCAGGTTTGAAGCAACATGAGGGTGAGTAAATAATGATAGAATCTTCATTTTTGGTTGAACTATCCCTTTAAGAAAACTGAATTAATTGGCATTAAGACAGACGGCAGTTGCTTTTTTCAATGTCGATTTTTACTTGCCTTAACATTTTAAATGATATATTAATTTATATGTGTAGGAAAAATATATATTTTTATTTTTCATTTAACATTGCTTTCTTTACACAAAATGGTTTACAACAAGTACTATGTTTGTAATTTGTAATTTTTCCAACCCATTCTAATGAATGCTTCCAAAATATTACAGTCATTCTCACAATTTTGACAAAACCTCTTCTATGTGAGCCAGCTAAGTCACGTTACCTTGGTGACATTTAAATCAGCACAGTTCAACAGAATTCACAAAACAACAATGATTGGGCTTGAAAAGAAAGATTTGGCTAGAAAAAAAGCTTCCAGGTGGACTGAAAAGAAAAGTAAAGGAAGGAGAGGGGAAGAGAAAAGTGAGAGAAGTGATTAAGATAACAGTGGAGAATGAAAGATAAAAAACCGTTAAAGGCCTACATAGAGACCGGGTAGAAAAAGGATGGGAATTTAGCGTACGTGCACACGGATGAATAAAGAGAGCGTGCCAGAAGGGAAGTGATGTTAGTGTGTCTGGTGGTTGCTGAGTCATTACTTAGCTGGATGATCACTGATAGAACGAACACACTGGGGGCCAGTGCAGGGGGTGGGACCACGTCACACAACATGTGCCCTGAACAACAGCACGAGCGCACGAGGAAGGTTCATGCGCTTTGCAGGACGGGCCATGCTGTAAACACGGCTTGAATGCGCCTCTTGTTTGAAGTATTTTCCTTAATTATGATGAAAAGACCAGCTTAGACCAGGATATATTTCCACACTGGTTTATGCTGGTTAGTGCAGGTCTGAGCTGCGTTTCCCAAAAGCATCGTAAGCCTAAGTAGATCATAGAAACCACTGGCACATTAGTCTCTATGATCAACTTAAGCATGCAATGCTTTTGGGAAACACAGCCCTGGTTCTGGTTTGCAGGTGAATATGCCTTTCACCATCAAAAAATTAGCTGCTAAAGTTAGTCACTGGTTTTATTAGTTTTATTCTCACTGGTTTATATTCTTACAAGGAATAGATGAAAGTTCTGTTGTCCATTGCTCCAAACCCGTTTGAACTTCTCTCTTCCTTGGAACACATAAGATACATTTTTGAAGATTATCTTGGCCACTGCTTTCCATATAATGAACGTGAATGGGGATTGGGTCTGTCAAGCTCCAAAATGACAATGTACATCACCCCATTCACTTCCATTCAAATGGATCCGTAAATGGAAGAGGGAAAACGCAAGCCGATGCTAAGAAATGTAGCATTCCACTGCGTTCCAAAGCTCAAGCTTGCCAAATTTGGACGACTAGTACAAATTCCATGTATTCCATCAATAAATATGATGTCTTGTATATTGCATATAAATTGCATAAATTGTAGCAAAAAATCTGTTACATTGAGGCACTTACAATGGAAGTGAATGCAGGGCCAATCCGTAAACTTTAAAATACTCACCATTTCAAAAGTATAGCCACAAGATGTAAACATAATGCCTGTTAACATGATTTTAGTGTGATAAAATCGCTTAGCAACCTTTTTAATGCAAAGTTATATTCAATTTAACAACTTTGTTGCCATGACGATGTAATACCATTAACCCCGTAGTCCTGGTAAATGACGATTTAAACAACTTTCCAGCTAAAAAAATATGCAAGTTTTAACAGAAGAATTAAGTGCTTTTATAAAATTACATTTTTATAAAAAAAGCTTCACATTTCTGCCTTTAAACCCTCCAAAAATTGGCCCATTCACTTCCATTGTAAGTGCCTCACTGTAACCTCCATTTTAGCTTTTCTTAAAGAAAAGGAGGGACGAGTCAAGATAATTTTTTGTGGTAATCAACATTATGCCACAAATGCTGTTGATTAAGCTTAACTTAAATTGAACACAGAGTATTCCTTTACGTCTTCTGAAGCCATGCATAGCTTTGTGTGAGGAACAAAAGTTGTTATTGACAGAAAATCTTCCCCTTTGCTAAAGCTCTGACATGGATTACAAAAATGTTGTAGTGATGCCATTGACAGCTAATTTAATTGGTTGTAGAGGCTGGCGATAGTGGATAACCAAGGTGGTGGAAAAGGCCGATAACTGATTAATCAGCAATAGTTTTTAAAATCTATTTATAGAATATTAAAAGAATTGTTATTCTTTCATAACCATGACAGGCACAGACATAGAGGCTACAAGAATCCAAATTGAATAAAGTCCCAGATGCAGTTTATTGTTTTAACCAAAATCCCAATGATAACAGTAATAAATTGAAGATTTGGTGCATAACACGGGACTTTTAACTATAAACAAGCCCAAAACGCACCGGGACTCTTATTTTGAAATGATGGTGGCTTGGCCCTGTTACAGGGCTCTGTCTTAAGTATTAACCAAATGAAACTTTTCATAGCCTTAATATTTTAATATATATGATATTTTATATTCACCAGATGAGGTTTAATGAGGAATATTAAACTTATATAATATTAAATATTAATCTGCTGTTATACTGTAGAACTAAGCCGTTCCACCTGTAGATTCCAGTGCTGGCCACAGAGGAATGCGAAGGGTAGTTTTTTGCCGATAACCGATAGTTCCAAAAAGCAACTATCGGCACCGATTAATCGGTAAAACCGATATATTGGTCTACCTCTAATTGGCTATCGTGTTTCTCGTGAGCAAACGTCAATGGTGCCATATTTGATTTGAGAGCAAAAGCAGAGGGGAAGATTTTCAGTCAATAACAAATATAATTTCAGTCTGTTCATCTCACAAATCTATTGTACGGCTTGAGAAGATTTGGAAGATAGTGTTCTAGATGGACGGACTACTTATGATACTTTTATGGTGCTTTTTGTCATTTTGGAGTTTGACAGAACCTTTCATTTTCATTTTATGTGAAAGAAAGGCCATAATATTCTTTAAAAGTACACCTTTTAAGTATTCCACAGATGAAAGGTCACACAGGTTTGTAAAAAATTATGTCAGAATTGGTAAACCAGCACATCAGCATCCCGGGAACCAGCATCCAAAACACAGCATATGCTGGTGACCAGTTTTGTGAGTCTTGTTTTTAGCAGTTTTTAGAAGAAAACAGCTGTACATACACAAGAGTGTGATGGGTGTTTCTCTTCTTGTGTAGGTTACTGCTTCCTCTCACCCAATAAGTGAGCAAAGAGTGTGGTACTGTCTATAGAATGCCCCCCTCCTCTTTGTTTCTTTTGAGTGTTGTGGTTTTTTAGATGTGTTGCTTTTTTCAATGTACTAAACCTTCATTTTGCCATGCTTCAGGGCTTCTATCGGCACTTTAAGAGAGGCCCTATAAAAGAACAGTCTCTTGCAGTGAATTAAATATTCACAGGTGTCCAAGAAGGCCACACACTTGTAAATGAGGATGTGGGGAAGCGAGGCTGGGCAGATTGGTTCCAGTTGTGTCGCAACACTTCTGGTGTAGCCGCGCGGCACCCATGTGCGGATTTTTTTAGCCTCAAATGAAAATTTTCCCCCGGCTGCAAATGGTGACAGCAATCTGATTCCGAGTTTGCAGCTTGAGGTGGTTTGTACCACGTGCAGGAGGGACTGCGCAAATGCACGACCGGATTCCGCATCAAGAACCGCGGCCGTTGGTGACTGGTATCAGATACCTCTGACACTTTCAACTTTCTCAGTCTATCAAAACCCCTGTGCTTCGATATTCACATCAAAAGATGGCCTCTCAGATATTTCTTCCTCTGACCTGTGGGACTTGTCGTATGTAGTGAAGTGCCATGAGCGATATTAGTCACGCTCTTCCTGTATTGAAGAGCTGAATGAGTGAATGAGTAAAAGTGAAGAATCTGTCGCGTTCTCAGCTGAGCTCAGAAGAAACCGTCAACCCTGTGGTGATGAGCTAAACTGATACAGTTGTTAGCATTCATAGAAAGTTGGACTGGTTGAGTAGTTTTGGTACAGAGATTCCAATGTCTGAAGGTGAGAAATGTAAACAAAGAGACACATTTTTACGCGGTTGGTGTGCCAATTCACACACACTCTAGAATCTCGGAAACTTTAGTTAATTTAGAACGTCATATTAAACCATTTGTCATTATCTGTCATATTCTCACATCTGTGGTGTATAGCCATGTCCATGCTAAAGCCGCTGTCACACGACATTTTGCACTTCATTCACTTCCATTCAAATGCATCCAAATGCGGTAAAACAGAAATGCTAGCCAACAGAAGATCAAAAACATCACACACCGATCCTTGGCGCAATAAAAATAATACTTATTTCAAAGCCGCATTCCTCAACCGAAAATGGAGACTTTTAAAACTTTCTCTAATACCGCATAATTCGGAAAACAATGATGTTAGGAAATGGAAAACAGAGTTTTCAACCGAAAATGTATTCGTGAAGACGTGACCTTAGAAAATATATCTAGAACATATCAGAGGTTGACCGATAGTGAATTTTGCCGATATTGAAAACTAAGGTGGTAGGAAAGGCTATAACCGGTTAATCGGCCGATAGTTTTTTTAAAAGTTTTTTTATAGAATTAAAAAAATATATTTATTATTCTTTCCTTACTATGACGGGCACAGACAAAGAGTCCTAAATTAATAAAATCCCTGATGCAGTTTATTGTTCAATCAAAATCCAAAAAATAACCAGAATAAATGAAGATTTGGTGCATATTGCGGGTCTTTAATAAAGTTAAAATACAAACCATGCAGCTTTGTTGTTTTTAGTGACATTTAGATTGAACGTACCTGCTCTCCCATGTCCATGTTTGAATGAAAGTGAAAGGAACACAGTCTGATGTGTTGAAAAGACTTGCAGTTAAAATTCTGTGATGTTTATGTTATTTTTTGTCTCTTATTTGCAGTGATTTTCTGCTGTACTGGTTACTGCAATGAATGGTAACACTGTCCAGCAGACCACGAGCACTGCACCATCCGTAGCACCTCCTTGTGGATGGAGGGAGTTCTGCGAGTTGCATGCCAGCACCACAGCCCGAGAACTTGCCCAGCACTACCGGCGCTTTGTCCGAGAGCGGCCGGTGCAGGATGTGGTCCCTCCGGAAAATTTCTCCAAGCAGTTCAGCACCCTGTTCCAGCAACACTTCAGCTGCGAGGTGGCTAAAGATGCAGAACCCACCCCACAGCCACTGCCTCCACCCACATTACCGGCCATGACTGGCCGCTTACGCATTACTTCCTTTTCAGGTGTGCTGGATTACCGGGAGTCCATACGGCCAGGAGTCGCACCTCTAGTTGCCGTCTTGGCACCCAAACCAGATACTGGGGGCATCGCTAGGGAACAGGAGCAGTTGTTGCGGTGCTCTCCTGCAGACACTAAACACCGAACTCGGCATCACAGCCAGGAAGACGAACCCCCTGAACGCCGGACTGGGTCCGAACGGTATACGCCCCCAGCATTGCCTTTCCCTTCCCATAGCGAAGTAACTCATTTTTCTGTCAGTCGCATTCGAGAAAGTGTGTGCCGACTCTTCAAGAAATTTCCACAACTTAACGAGCCCTCAAGGGACAACTCAGTCCAAGGGGGTGGACCCTTGGCGACTGTTGAGTTCACCTCCCAGTCGCCACCTCAGACTGCACAGGTACCTGCCCACCGTACCTCACAGCGAGGTGCATTGTGGAACCACTGGAGTCGGTTACGGACTGTGAGACGCAGGCAGGAAACAGGAAGTGTTTGTAAGGAGGGCCAGCTGCGATACCTGAAGGTGGATGACACTATCTCAGACAGGCCCCCGTATTGGTTGCGTTGCCGCCTGCTGGTCAGGAGGGCCAGCGAGCGGTACCAGCTAGAGCTCTATGATCCACCTAAGGTAAGGGGACCTTTCGAGGATCCTGTTGGATTTTTCAAGAGTGCCGATTGTCATGTTTTATTGTTATTTCCATACGCTAGTTAAAAAAAATTGTAATGCTGCAGTGTGCAAATTGTGGACCGTTAGTGACATCAAACAAACTTGCAAGTCAGTTTCCCAAACATCTATTGTTTGACCGAAAGCGCTTTTCCACCATCAGTCGAACGGTTTAGAGAGTAATGTTTCCAGTAGCATTTGCACTTGAGCACGATTTGGTACGGCATGATTACTTACTGTGCTGGTGGAACGCTTGTAGTGACTCACAATTGGTCGTTTGTTCAAACAGTCAATTCTAATCCTGATTTCGCAGCACCTCAGTGACCCCCCCTCTCTCCTCCCTAAGACCTTATCCGTATCAAACGGCACAGTTCCACAGGAACCATTCGGCCTGACGGTGGAAAAGCACCTACAGTTCCGCCCCAAAGGCCATTGGTTGTGCCAAAACTGAGAAAATAGCACACAACAGTTTTTATTGTATCTGTCAGAGCTTACAGTTGCTGCCAGGCTTGACATGATTAAGTATGTTGTGGTACTGTCAGTGCTGTCAGACTAGTATAATTTTGCTATGTCTCTCGTCCACAACTGAACACTTCTTTCCTCCACTGAAAACAGAGCATTTCGAAAACACTCCCCATTATTGCATACTTTGGAAAACGATGATGTTAGAAAACTGAAAACAGAGTTTTCAAACAAAAATGGAGTAGGGTCGATGTGGCCAGAGTTCGCCAAACTTTCTCAGCAGAATGCAAATTATTATTTTATTTTTATTTTTACAGAATTTGCATTTCTGTTCTCTCACGTTCAAGTGCGTTTGAATGGAAGTGAATGGAGCATGACGTGTAGTGTGACGCATCTTTAGCTAGTTCATCAGCAGAGTAGTCAGGTGGTAAACCATTTGAGAATTTAGGAAAATGTTTAAATAAAAACGAACATCTGGCCTGACTTATTTAAGTGGCATGTTCACACTAACACTTCTTTAGCCTAATTAATGCACTCCCATAAAAGACAAAGGCTTTATTATACTATTAGAGACAGAATTACCCTTTTGTCTTCCTTTCATTTCTTTGTCTCACTCCATTTCTGTCGGTCACACAGAATGATGTAGGCTAACTGCTAGTTTTGCTAGTTCATTCAGGCAGCTAATGACGTCAGCTTACTTGAAGGGTCAGGGCACGGCTGTATCAAGGCTCTGATTGGCTTCTGAGGAATCTTGGCAAAGAAATGAGGACTTTCTCTGAATGTCTATATATGGGAAAGGCAACATAGGGCAAGAGAGTTCAAACACTTCAAGTGTATACACTGCAGTAAAATTCAGAAACATGCACACATGCATTTTACACTGCTAATTAACACTGCATCCTTTACTTCTTTTTTGGAGAACATTTTATCAGTTTTATCCTTTTAAAGAGAGAAATATAAATACTTTTTTGTACACGTCATTATTTCATTACATACATCTTACTGTATGTATGGATGTGTGCGCTTGTGTGCATTGGTGTGCTTGTAAAGAAGCTGCATTGTAGAGCTTATACCAGTCCATGCCTTGATTCTGTAATTGTGTTCACTCTATGTTTGGTGTGTTAACTAGAATAGCAGCAGCGAGGGCAACTTTGCTAAGAGAGGAAGCTGCAGACTGGTTGATAATTTCTTTGCGTGAGAAACTTTGCTTCAGGGAAGTACTAACTTTAAACCCAGCCTGCTCATAGCAGATAAATTAGTTTGATTATCTTCTGTCAGATTTCACAGAAGTGTTGTATTATTATCATGTTAAAAATGACTTTAAAAAGATAGCTAGGCCTTCACTACAAAGTGGTAATATACAGTATTTGTTTGTGCATCCTAAATTTGTGACTGTTGACCCAAATTCGACGTAACCAACATTTACATATTTTTTAAGAGATTATTTATTATTTCATTGCACTTTTATATAAACAGTTAAAACTCCTAAATATTGTTTAGAGAATTAAAACCACAACCCACAAAAATAGCAAAGTCATAACTGCCAAATCATAGTTTACACACTTATTTCATCTTTCATTACCAGAATTGCATTTCATTTTAGATGGAACAGATTACTAGGTACGAGTGCATGCTATATAAAGCTATGGACTGAGGCTATGGTATCATTCTGCGTAACTTCTCCTTTTGTGTTCCACAATGGAAAGAAAGTCATATCATTTCGGAAAAATACGAGGGTGAGATTTTGCATTGTAAAATAATTTTTTTTAGAGTGCCCTTTATCCATGACTCTATTCACCGTATAGCACAGCTGAAAAAAAGAATGAAACTTAATATTAACTTGTCTATAATGCTGAACAAAATCAGTGGCGATGTTAAGCAAGACTTGAAAGTTCCTGTTTAGCTGATTTGTATTTGATGATGTTTGGAAGGCTTGAAAAACACACCTGTTGTTTGCCTCCTGGTTCACCATCATGCTCAAATGACATGCTCAACACAAGAGACCACAGACCTTAAATTACTGCTGTAGCCTGAAAAATTTGTTCGAGACGTTTTTAGAGACCCTGGAACAAAAGGCAGATGCTTACAGAAATCTACAGTATATAGGACACCAGAAGGGCCAGAGTATTTGTATTTGTGTGCATTTACACTGCAAGGCCTAAAGGCCTAGTCTATACTGTGTTTTTCCGCATAACGTTCCTTCTTCCGCATGATTGTGTGCTCAGCCTTTCAAAGTATACTCTTTTGACCGTGAGCCCATACTGATGCGTTTGCAGCATGTGCTCTACGACTGCTTTGTGGTACTCCTTTAGCACAGACAATGGCAGGCTCATGTGCTGACGATGCACAAAGACACGGACTGTCTGGAAAAACTAGGCTGCATGCGGATTATACAATTTGCATCGCGGACACTGTGCAAGATGTACCAGCATGCGGAAAACCAAAGTATACTCAGGCCTTACTGCACAGAATCGATATTTTGACACAATGATCATGAAAGTAAATAGATTTGCTTGGCCCTACCTGACAAAGAACAAAATAAAACAGGCTGCGTGACGGAGAGACAGGGTTACTGTAATTTGTAAGGTTTCGTCCACATTATTCCAGATAAATTTGAAGACGAACAACGCTCTCCGTCCAACCGGCCATTTTTAAACGTTTTCCAGAAGTTGCTCGTCCACACTGAAACGCTTTAAAACGGCTTTACTGCACATGCGAAAACTCGCCGTTCCATGTACGGTCTAAAACTCAATTATCCTGGAGTTCCACTTGCGGAAACCAATTCCGAGTAAACATGCATTCAATAACATAACCTCAGCTGATCTGTCAATTTAGGATTAAGATATGTATCGGATTTAGAAACACATATTTAAGTGTCCCGAATCAATCCGATCTTGTAAGTATTTTTAATAATTGGCAGACAGTGTAGGCTGAATTCGATTTTTCTCTTGTATGTTGTTATGTTCTGATGTTGGTTGGTGTCCAAGCAATTGAGAAAGCAAAACTGGGATTATCAAAGTTAGAAATTATATATAATTTCTAACATATATACATAATATATAGATGCTTCTGTTTTTGAAAGTTTATATTTTGTAGCTATTTTTGAAGGCCCCTTCCTATTTGAACTGTGGTAGAGGTCGAACCGTGTCTTGTTTTTCAAATTTATTTGCTGTATAACAATTGCAGCCAGTGCTATGGGAAATATTTCCAATTCTAGAAAACCACATCCTCCCATCTGGAGCATGTTAGAGCTTGACCTTATACACACATGCATATGTTAGCACAACTACATAAAGAGTGATTTGGACAACCCACTAACAACATAACAACACAACATTCAGTGCAACAGAACACCCTCCGCATGTTTTGTTTGAACATACATTTACGAGAGATGAATCGCACGGTTTCTTATCACATCCGTGCTTTGTGTGATTAGAATTAAAGTTTTTTTTATTTTATTTTTTACTTTTTGATCAACAACTTACTGTAAAGAACAGAAAGGGTATTAAAAGAGACATTGTTCAATGAAAATCAATCTCATCTTTGCACACAGAACGAGTAAAAAAAAAAAACGTTACTATTTTTTGACAGCTATTTGTTTGTCGCAACTGCACAGAATTTGGTCGCATATGCGATTTACTCACTTTGTAGAGGGCTGCTCTGTCTGTGCAGATTTGTACAAAACATAAGGAAAACTATACGTGAAGCATTGTGAATGACGTAATGAGTTAAAAAATGGTGGTAAATTAAACAATTATTGACTAAAGGTCATTGATAATATGTATAAATGGAACAAAATATTTAGTTTATAGCTAATTTTCAGATATAGTAATTTTAAGTAATTTGTAATTAAAATTTTTAGTAATAAGAAGGCCTTTTTTGAGTGTAGGGAGACTCAATTACGACATTTATGGTGCTTCATGAGAGTTGGCAGTTGCAGTTTTTGTTTACATTATAACAACGACTTCTCTGATTGGTAGATCTTCACCTAGAATTTGGCCTTAAAGACATTTGAAATTTTAGCAAAAAATAAAATAAATAAATAAATAAAAAGTAATTTATCTGTGGAGAAAATGAATGGCATTTTGACAGTCGCACACAGATACCTGCAGACCATGCACTATTTCACATGATGATGATCGTTTTCGCATTTCGACTGGTTTAGAACAAAAGCACAAGTAATTTCCTATTTGTGAAACTTTTATCATTTACATTGTTAAATTAATTTGAGATTAATTGTATGCATTGTTTTAAGACCAGTACTCAAATCACATTTGGCATTTGCAAATTTTTTGTTTAAAAATGTCGTTTAATTTAGGCTACCATATGGCCTAAACAGTTATCATATATATAAATAATTACTAATAAAATCAGTGTAATTAAATCATAACAGCTTCCAATGATTCCTAAATACAGTACAGTATAAATAGAATAGAAAAGAAACAAAAAAGCATAATATCTATATATTTTTAATTAATTTTAAATGTTACATTTTTTGTTCTTTTTGTTTTTTGTGGATATCTAAGCCCATTGTTTTGTGTATTAATAATTGAATGTTTTATTTTTCCACATCATGGTTTCCATTTACTAACTGGTGTGTTTTGATAAGTTTGTTCTGCGTGTGACCTGTTGCTTTATTTATGTGTGAAGGCCATTCAATCATCAATAGTAAAACATATCTATTAACATTACAGGTTTCACACAGGTGTAGACAACACAATGCTGTATAAAGCTCACAAATAAAATCAGTCGCTCCACGTAAGCAACATTTGGACTGAGATGAGATTCAATGTTGCATGACAGGTTTGCGTCATTTTTTGTGTTTTTTTTGTAAAAAGCATTCACCCAATACCTTTGACAGCTGTATGCTCAAATGAAAAACAAAGTGGTGGGTGTGAAACACTGCCTGTTGAAAATATTGACTGTGTGTAACATTGCAGTGTCGCCTGTAATTACACAGCACAACCCTGTGACGCCTGTGTTGTGCATCATTTGTATATACTATATATTTATTTATATACAGTGCATAAAGTATTCAGACCCTTTAATTTTTTTTTTTTACATTTTGTTATGTTGCAGCCTTATGCTAAAATGCTTTAAATAATTTTTGTTCAAGTCAAGTCATTTTTATTTGCATAGCACCTTTCACAACTCACATCATTTCAATGCAGCTTTACAGAAAATCATGCATTAACAAAAAAATGAAACTGTAATATCTATAATGTCTTAGAGTCATCATTGTGTAGTTTGATAAAATACGATTGTGTATTCTGTTTAAAAATAAGAAATTAAATAATAATTGTATTTATAACCCCAGTGAGCAAGCTGAAGGTGACTGTGGCAAGGAACACAAAACTCAATAAGGTGTTGGTTAATGGAGAAAAATAACCTTGGGAGAAACCAGACTCACTGTGGGGGCCAGTTCCCCTCTGGCTAACATCATGAATATAATGCCAATATTACTTAATTATGTATAGTGCAAGTCATGGTTTAAAATTATTAAACTAAGTAAGAGTTAAGGGTCAGTGTTTATACAAAGATTTTGTAAGAACTGTAAGATTAATGACTAATGTCTTTGAAGTTCATCCTGGATTAACTGCAGAAGTTCACATAGATGCAATTGTCCTTGTTAGTTGGCTGATGAAGGCTTTTGTTGACAATTAATTGATGGTCTATGTATTCCATTTCAAGAGTGTAGTCCATCATTAGACTGAGGTGATGTAGGCAGAGATCAGTGAGGTGCATTGCAGTTCAACCGGCCGGTAATTTCGGTGAGGTCTATCCTAAATCCAAGGTTCAGGCAATGGCATATGAAGTATCCCATGTCTTATGGTTGGAGTTGGCATCAGTTCATCCTCTGAATCCATCGTAATAGACTGAAGTGATGTTTGGCTGGCACCGGCTGCATGACACATAGCAGTGGAGTCCAACAAGAAGCAGGAATGGAGCTGGATCCAGCCAGTTCTGGTGACCTCAGGATAGGAGTCACGAGGTGGAGACAGGGATACAAATAGTATAATATTAGCATAGATGCCATTCAGTTTATTGCAGAGTTATAGATCATGATCAATGTTTCTGGTTTCTGGTTCCGGCAGACCTAACTAAAGCAGCCTAATTGTGAGTTGAAGGATAAATTAGGTGTATGCCTAATAGGGTTCAAAACAGTGTTACTATGAATGCAAACTTTAATACAGTGAAAAAGACACTCTATTAGCATAACATAAATATATATAAATAAATAAAAATGTCCAACATTTTTTGAATGTCCATGTACTAAAATAAAATATTTGATGCCATGAGTGTACCTTCATTAACTATTAGTATTATTTAGAATGGCCATGTAAAATGAAGCAATGTGATAACAATTTTACCTGGTCGCAAAAAGTAGTCCGTTAATTTACCTGATGACCTTTCACCTTTTGCTGACCCTTTATGCTTCGCAGAGCTAATGTGTGCTTCTAAATCACTTGCACCTTTATTAGCAACTGACACATAAGTGCCAGCTTTACATGTCATACATTCTGCTTCCCACGGATCTCGACCTGGATGAAAGCATGGGAATTTTGCGCAAATCTTCTGTAAATTTGCACTTTCGTTTGGGCATTGTTTCCACTCAGCTGTCATTTGCTGCTACTGTCAAGCAACTGTTTGATGCCGAACCCAACAGTGCTTCGCACTTTCGCAGAGAGATTGACAGGCAGGAATTTGGCCAATAGTTGCTGCAAGCCTCTTATAATTGACCAATTGGTGTGCGAGAAGGCGGGACTTACAAAGAGGGGTTAAAGCAATGCAAATATGTGGGCACACACAATGAAGTATTAGACCAGATGCACATCATAATGCAACTAAAGCCGAATCCCGGACATTTTCGCAAATTTAGAAATCCCGGCCGGACGCTTTTTTAAGGTCCGAAAAAGAGGACATATCCGGGACAAAGAGGACGTATGGTCACCATACGTTAGCAGCGGTGCAGAAATTACTTTTAACATGGGGGCGATGAGGAAACATTTAGAAAATCAATTTTAAGTGACTACTTCTAACAGAAACACGTGTTGTAATACTAATATGTCATGCTTGGGTGGGGACAAAAAGTAAACAGGACTTACGGTGCTTTGTGATCAGTACCAGTTTCCTTCCGAAACAGCAAAATCTGTACATTATTCCAAACTTTTGGCCGCCAATGTAATGTATATGTGTGTGTATATATATATATATATATATATATATATATACACACACACACACACACATACAACATATATGAATCAATATTGAGTCAGTCGATCTCTGACCCTAAGAGAGGCTTGATGTCACTAGTACCCAACAGTTGATTCTTGCTTCTTTTGTTTTCAGTTTTGGTCTCTCAGCATGGTTTTTAAGTGTTTTGATGTGGAAAGCATGCCACAGCTCTCAAATTTGCGTATCAAAGGTGTTTGCTGGTATGTTTGCCTGTGTCTGTTTTTCTGTTTCTAGTCCCCGTCTCACTTTGAGTCTACACTGTAAGCGTTGACACAACACGACTAGCTAGAATTCTTTCATGCATGCTCGTATTACAATCAACTAGAATGTCTACACTGCAAGCGCAGAATGTGTAGATGGCCTCGTTGATTATTGGCTTATACAAACATGCCAATTTTGTTGTGTTGCGCTTGCACTTATGACAGCTTCGTTGATTGTATTGCAAGTGTTCTAGTTTTGTCGGGTTACGTTGAGCTTCGTTGATTACAATGGGAGCGTTTAACTTTGTCGTGTTGCATATGTATGTATGCAGTGTTGCATAAATATTAAAATTTTATGATTGTATTGATATTTTTTGTAGATTCACATTTGCAATGTAGAGAATTTTGTTGACTGGTTGTAGGGGTGGCAGCATACCTGTTGCAACAATAAATCAGTAGAGATAATCGAGTATCGTTTCTGTTGAATTCCTTCAAATATTGAGTTCTCAGATTGTCTTAAAAGAGGTATGTTCTGCGTCATGTGTGGAATTGACCCGCCCCTAGGTCACTGGCCTAAGCCCCGCCCTTAAGTCACTGTTGCTATGTCTGTTGTGCTGTACTAATAGCGCTTGTTCTGCCAATGTCAAATTGTTTGCCCCTTTCACACCTGCAACATGGTAAATTGCAGTAAAATTGTTCATTTGCCTTTACTGGTAAATGTACCACATCTGCTATTCATACATGCAATGATTTCCTCTTTTTTTTCTTCTTCTTTTTTTTTTTTTTTTTTTAAAGTTTTGCAACCATTCAAACATCAGCACCAAAATACCATTAAACTCTGAGATGTAGTTATTTTATTAGTCGACAAATTTCTTCATCAGCTCAGATGATGAGTAGCGCTTTTGGGCTGGATTGTACTACTTCTACAATCTAAAAATACTAGGTATTACACACTTACTGACTATATAAATGGCAAAAAAAATTTATAGCTAGCAGTGTAGATGTGGCGACATTGGATTATAAACATTCGATATTGTGAGCGTGTTTGGGCATTGTTGCAGCTCTCTTTACTTTAAGACCTGCAACCGCTGAGCTAGTATACCTGACCTCACTGAGCTACCCATGGAAAGCACCACTCGCTCCCCCTTCATTTCTCTCTCTCTCTCGCTCATCTCTCTCTCTCTCTCTCTCTCTCTCTCTCTCTCTCTCTCTCTCTCTCTCTCTCTCTCTCTCTCTTTGTGTGCATGTAGGTGCTGTGGTTCACCTTCTCTAGTCCGTAAACAGGATGCTTGCTCGACCTGTGTGAATATGAAGTTGAATATGAGTAGCTGTTTGTGTGTATTCTCTGGGTTTTATAAAGTTATACTATTGTGTATTGTGAAAGTTATAGTACTGCTCACACTTTCCACCAAGTCAAACTGCTTTTGTATTTGCAGTGATTATGTTAATAAAACTCTTTCTGATGTTAACATTGTATCATGAGGGCAAGTTTCTCTGAAAAGGTGTTTTTGACCATGAAGCCACAGACAAACCACTTAAGCAGTTTTCTTTTGCAGAATGAGAGAATTAATTAAAATGAGAGCAAAAATATTAATGGATGTTCCAGGTTTTTTTTTTTTTTTTTTTTTTTTTTTATGCAGTGCAGTGCTTTAAAAGTAACAGATACATGCTTGAAACATCTTGACAGAGCACAGCAAAGCTAGCAATAGAAGACAAGCATTAATGCACTTTTCGTTTTTTTGTTGTTGTTGTTGCTGCAGTGCATTAAATGTGACATTTTTGTCATTGCAACACTAATGGTAGATGACAAGCATTAATGTACTTTTCAGTTTTTCGCTGCAGTGCATTAAATGTAACTTCTTTAAATATTGCAACTCTAAAGGTAGACGACAAGTATTAAGCCATTTTTAGTTTTTTACAGTGCATTAAATGCAACAAAGACATACACAGCACAGCAACCCTAACGATAGATGACAAGTTGTTTTCAAGCTTTTACACCAAACATGAATTAAAAAGAGAAAAAACATTGATGTACTTTTCGTTTCTTTTTTTTATTTGCTGCAGTGCATTGAATGTGACAAATGAATACATGCTTTGAAACATTTTAACAGAGCACAGCAAAGCTAGCATAGATGAGCATTAATGCACTTTTAATTTATTAGCTGCAGTGCATTGTATGCAACAAAGACATGCTAGTAACAGAGCATAACACAGAGCACAGCAATTCTGTCGGTAGATGACAAGCATTAATTAACTTTTCTGTTTTTCTGCAGTGCATTAAAAGCAACGAACAGAGTACAGCAAAGCCAACCCAATCTCGTGAAAAGTCGTACATAATTTAGGAGTTGGTTATTTCTTATGGTGTCACACGATGTTGTTCGCGTAAATTTGTACGACTTCATCATGTGCAAATTCCCGGATGTCTAATGCGGAAGTAAGCGTGAGTTCCGTGCGCGAGGCGTTAAGGACATACTTATTAATATTATGCCCTAACCCATACCCCTTGTCTAAACTTAACCAATCAGTAGAGTGTGTAAACATGATAGGAAGCTGTTGTGTGTGACAGAAGCAGTTGTTCTGTATTAGATGGAAACGATGTTCAGCGACGTCATTGGCTGTAGTGAAAGTCGTAGGAATTCAAACGAATGCAGTTGCACGATATCATACGAATTAGTCAATCCTGAGGATTTCGCCATGAGAGTGTGTTGGCAAAGCTATGGGTAAATGGCAAGCAGTAATGCACTTTTCAGGATTTTTTGCTGCAGTGCATTAAATGTGACATATAACCTGCAAGCTTGAAATACAGTATCTTGTAGAGCACAGCAATGCAATATATGACAATCATTAATGCACTCTTTAGTTTTTTGCTGCAGTGCATTAAATGCAAGGAAGACATGCTTGCAACATCATAACAGAGCACAGCTAAGCTAGCTTTAGACGACAAGCACAGCACAGCAACACTAGCGTCGGTAGATGACAAGCATTAACGCCCTTTTTTGTTGCAGTGCATTAAATGTGATAAAGACGTACAGAGAACAGCAACGCTAGCAGTGGATGACAAGTGGTTTTCAAGCTGCTGCAATTAGAAAACTGACTTTTTACATAAAAAATAAAATATTTGTCCATCATCGTGAGGTTTTAACTGATGCAGGAAACTAGCTTTTTTTCTTTCCTCTGCGCCTCTCCCTCTCTCCCTCTATCTGTGTCTTTCTTTCATGTGTATCTTCTCAGTACTGTGTAAAGCTGCGGTGGGGCTTTTGAGAGCAGCAGTAAAGGTCAGAGTGATTGACACTCTATTTTAGCAGCAGGCAGCAGTCAGGGAGGGAGAGGGAGTTAAATATACAGGAGTTTAAAAATAAAGCCAGTGAAAACCAAACAGATGTGAAAACCATGTTGACCTAGGAAGGGGTCAGCATTTAGTACAGCATGCACTTGTGTACATATGCTTGTGTGTGTTTTAAAAGGTAATATAAGCAAATACAGACCTCGTCGAGGTGGCTTTAGTTGTAAAGAAACATTACATTTTCAAAAAACTTGCGAAAAGGTTAATTAGGATATTAAAGATGGAGCGTGTCATTTCTGCTCCACTAGCAACACTATAAGGAACAGAGCGCAACAAATGGGTTCCGGAAATAATAATCCCATTCATTTTCTCTATAGGCGAATTTATTTTTTTATTATTAACAATTTTTATAGATTCCATTCACAATTAAATAAACATAACAGAAAATAGGGAATCAAATTATATAAATTAAATCCCTCCCCCTGAACATCCCCCCCACCCGTCACAAACACGCACCCTAGTGGTCATAATTATTTAGAACATAAAAAAAAAGAAAAAAGTACACTTTCAAAAAAACAATAAGAATGCACACACATATTTAAAACTACAAATGCCTCTCCACTGCCCCTCCCTGAGAACCCTCCAAAAAGGCCAAATATCTACCCCACTTCCTATTAAACAAATTCAATTTTCCCAGCCTTCTATATGTCACCTCCTCGAATGCCGCCACCCCACCCATCTCTGTGCACCACTCCTGAAATGAGGGTGCTCCAGCCTACTTTCATCCCCTAAGAATGATCCGTCTACTGATCATAACTCCAGCTAGGACCCAACTTTTTAAATATCTATCCCCTGTATTATTGATCGCCCCATCGCCTAAAATACAGAGTCTGGGGCAAAACTGAGTGTCCAATATGTCACATATAAAACTCTGAACCCTCAACCAAAATTCGTCAAATTCATTTTTAATGATAACTTATAAAGCATTAAAGACAAATCTACCATGAGTTCAGAGGTTGTTAATCAATTGTATATGCTTCTGTTGAAACCATCAGTTGGCATTATTTCAACTTCATTGTTAAAAAAATCATGTTTAACAGTGGAATTCTAGTGAAGAACTACACTACCCATAATTCAGCAGAAAAAGATCCACTAATCACAATCAGAGAATCACGGCCTCATAACTACTACGATATCTGAATATATCTGAGAATTTGCAATTAAAGTTAATATATATTTTTTCTATACTCAAAATCAGCAACTTTAAATATATTTTTTAGATTTCTATATCATTTTTTATTTGATTATGTCATTCGCACTGTTTCTTGGGATTGTAGTTCATGCCTACTTGAAAAACGATAAGTAAACAGGTTTATGCCTTTGTCTTTTGCAGATTTTCAAATACATTTTTCAACAAATCAAAGTTTTAAATGGTGTGATTTACCTTGGAGCTGGTTGGTTTGGTTCATGCCTTAAAACTCTTTTGTGATGGATTTCATGAAATCCCTATTAAAGAAATGAATGAGAAAAATACTTTCAGAACCAGGATGGCAGACAAAGTGGGCGGTCACTGTTGCGCCCTATAGCAAAAAAAGAGAAGTATAGGTCTCTGCGAAACAATAATGGATGTTTCCCAATCTGTGGGCATTTTCAAACTGGGATGGGCATTTTTCAACTATCCAATGAAAGTAAGGGAATCTCAATGTAGTAGTCAATGGGTGTTTCCAAACCAGGATGGGCGTTACTGAACTATCCAGTAAAAGTAAGGAATCTCAATTTAGTAGGCAAATTGTGTAAAGCAGTTGAAAAATGCCCATCCCGGTTTGAAAACTCCTACTGATTGGAAAAAGCCCATTTTTGTTCTGCAGAGACACAAGTCTCAAAAAATAAATATATCCCGCCCCAAACTCAAACTATTGGTTGAGCCAGTGCTGCTGTGTCAGGTCAGAATGCTTAAACAAACAGAGCAATGTTTTGATAGCTGACAACGCATTAACCACATTTGGAAATACGTTTTATAGATAAATATAATTTATATATATATATATATATATATATATATATATATATATATATATATATATATATATATATATATATATATATATATATATATACACAGGTTTGGGGAGTAACGGAATTCATGTAACGGGATTATGTATTTAAAATGTAAAATATAAGTAACCATATTCCACTACAGTTACAGTTTAAATCATTGGTAATTAGAATACAGTTACATTCAAAAAGTATTTTGATTACTGAAGAGATTACTTTTTATTTTATTGTCATTTGTTTCATTTAATATTTAGTCCTTTCAGATGTTAAACATTTATACATATAAATGATGTGATCCAAAGTGCATTTGAACAGCGGTGAAACACTTTCTTATGATGTGTTACATTCATACGAGCAGACAGAGAAATAAGTTTAAAGCAGAAGAAATAGAAATAAACCTTGTGTAAATTGTCAGCTTTACACTAAGCTAAAATGCTATTTCTAGCCATTTTACATGCACATGTTACCAGACATGATCATATTTTTTTATCAAGAAAATAATAATAATAATTAATAATTATAATAATTAATAATTTCTTTTTTCTAGTAAGACCTTTGATATCAGGGCAAAAATTATATTCTTGATAATAATTTTTGTATTGTTTTCCTGTAAAAATATCTAAAAATCCTTAAAACAAGATCAGTTAGATTTATCTTGTTTTAGAAACAACACTGTATAAGATATTTAGGTTTTTCAGAGAATGTATTTTTAACATGTGTATTTTGTCTTACTGTACCAGTAAGTTTTTATAGTCAAAACAAGTGAAAAAAAATCTACCAGTGCTGAAGAAGTAATCCAAAGTATTTGGAATCCGTTACTTACCTTGAGTAATCTAACGGAATATGTTACAAATTACATTTTACAGCATGTATTCTGTAATCTGTAGTGGAATACATTTCAAAAGTAACCCTCCCAACCCTATATATATATATATATATATATATATATATATATATATATATATATATATATATATATATATATATTATTATTTTTTTTTTTTTTTTTTTTTTTATGCCTATAGCTACATTTTATATATTCCATTGAGCCCTTGTTTAAGAATTTTTTTTCCTAAATGATAACAGGACATAATCAGATCTATATTTTTAATTTTGAGTTACTAACCCTTTATCAAGCAGATCTTAATTAATTTTTCTTAAAGTAAATTCAGGAAACATCACAGATGCAGCTGTCATTTCGTGTCGTTAGCGGCTTGTCATTTCTAGATTTCTTTCCTTTTGTTTTTGGTAATTTCATTTTGTGACTCATTTTGAAAGGTAGTTATGAGAATGTGGGTAAAAGCAAAAGTAGCAATTAGGAAGTGGAGTTATTCAGCTGTATGGCACTGCTGTTTCTTGTGGTGTATTAAATCGCACACACAAACACATGTGCACACTTTGATAAATTAAACCATGCTTTATGCGGTAACACCAAAGAACATCTGTGACATGAAATTAAACAATTTTGACATGATGATGAGGCACAAAATCCTGACACAATATTAAACAGGACATCAAAGAATAACAAATAGAGTACACTGTGATGTGTGCAACTCTTGCATGTCCACATGGACTGACTGCTGTTAATATGCATTCAAACAGAAGTTGGCCGGACTTGGCAGGAAATGCACTTCAGAGTCGTGTCAGAAAAAAGATAAACAACATACTACACAGCCTAGGAAAATGTTCGCATTATGTAGAGCGAGGGTAAATATTCCGGTCTTTGACAAACAGAGCCAAATATGGCCAGAGAAGTCGAGCCGCATACAGAGCAAATGTGTATTTTTCC
Source organism: Myxocyprinus asiaticus (assembly GCF_019703515.2). Classification (NCBI taxonomy): domain Eukaryota; kingdom Metazoa; phylum Chordata; class Actinopteri; order Cypriniformes; family Catostomidae; genus Myxocyprinus; species Myxocyprinus asiaticus. The sequence continues at coordinate 56,959,551 of NC_059347.1, forward strand.
AATTTCGCTCTTTGGTTTAAGGCTCTTAAGTTCTGTCACTCGTAATGAATCAGTTGTAAAGGCAAGAATTCAGTACTTTTTGCAATTCTTCTCTGGACACGAATGTAGCAACGCAAAAACAAAAAACAAAAAAAACAACAACAAAAATTGATCACTCCCATAGAATTAAGGGTAGACAACACATACAATTTTTGGCAAATGAAAAAAAGGTTGTACTTTTCACCCTGTTCCTCACACAGTGCTCTTATGACAGCAAAACCCTTTTACTCTAGCGCATGACTTGTAAGCTAATACATTTCAATGTTTGGATTACATAACCAACACATTTACAAGCTTGTTCGAGTGCGTTCAAATTGTGCGGTAGCTCAAATGATAAAGCGTTGCACTTGCGATGCAAAAGAACCGGGGTACGAGTCCTGAAGAGCACGCAAGTCGACATTGAGTCGAAAGTGTCGTAGAAGCACCACAAAATAACGTGAATTCTTCAGCAACTTTATTTATCATCTCACATTTGGATTTATGACACTATCAGATAGGTTTAGGTGTATGACTTAGGGTAGGGATGTTGGTTATGTTTGAAGTTAGGGGTTGGTAAAAATATCAATTTTCTCATGCATCATGATCTTCATTTGAACAATATCGATATTGTTACCCTAACCCTAACCCTTAAGTCCAAAGATCGATCATTTACTTTATGCGCAGGCCTCTACATTTGCAACCAAACTAAAAATGTATATTTTTGGCAACTGGCTGATAAATGTTTAGATTTTACTCACCAGTAATTGTGTAGTATAGTGGTGGAGTATTCAGCAGCGAAATCCTTTCACTGTGTGTCTAGAGTAAAAGTTGTTCCATGTAATGTGTGTCCAAAGACGAGATCCACGTGACCCATTTGTCATTGAATAATGTCTCCTTTAATGCCCTTTCTGTTCTCTACAGTCAGTTGCTGACCAAAACAATAGAAAAGAAACATTTAATTGTAATCACGCATAGCACGAATAAGGTAAAGCCGTTTGAGTCCTCTTGTTAACATGCGCTAATTTTCAGACGCTCTTTACAGAAATGCTTTTTTCTTTTGTGGTGAAGTTGTGTGAGGTTGGTTTATTACATCTGTTTAAACGAGATATGTGCATATTTGCAGACGGTATATTATATTAGTTTTATTGATATTTGCCTTTTTATCATTAGACAAGACAGTTAAAAGTTACAGGGAACTAATGAGGAGAGAAAGGGAGAATGAAACAGATGAGCACTTTAACATTATGAGCTCAAACGCATCTGTCGCGGCTCTTATATTCGGACAGTTTAAATGAGACTGTATTGCACACCGGTCTATTGCTGTAGTAACACGATGGCACATAACAACTAAACGAACCATGACTGGTCGTTTACATGTCTCAGTCGCTTCACATGCAAATCGGCCAAACGGGAAAATTTATCGGCCGATGCCGATAATGAAAAAAGTCGGAATATCAGCCGATTTATCGGCCTCTGCGATATATCGGTCGACCAATAGTACCAAGTTAAAAAGTTCCCCAGTATAATTAGTAGCATATAAATATACCCATATGAATCGCTATTGAAACTTGAATTGAATTGAATTGAATCGATTCGAATGCTTGTGAATCAGAAACAAATCAATACCTAGCCCTGTTTGAAGGTTAATGCTTAATAGAACCTCATCTGTTTAGGAGAACATTAAGCTTTTGGCACCACTCAGTGAACATTTCAATTTGGAACTGCAGTGATACTTGTAATGAGCCTCATAATATAATTTTGCAAAAATGTCATCAAAGCCATGTCATTTTCATGATATCAGGCAGAAAATACATCTTGCTCAGTGTAATAGCTAGACCCTGGCTGATAGGGCTGAAGCCCTGGATCTTATGTTAATAGCCCCGAAGGTTTTTTTTTTGTGATGAAAAAAAAAGAAAAGAATATAAAAGAAGTAAGGCTCAATGTTCATTATATCAGGGTACAAAAGCAACAAGGCAGGCTTCAATTCTGGCTTCAAATGTAAATTAAATCTGATCAGTGAGCCCAACTTGCATTAACTGACAGTTCACACTTTGACTTTTACCTGCTGTTTGTGTTCAAGTTCACCAGACATGTTACGAACATCTCGAGTGGGAGCTTTCTGTTCTCTCTCACAGGGGTGCAGCTTTTCTGTATCAGAAGCACTGAGGTTTATATCTAAATATATAATCTGTAAACCTCATTTATAATCTTCATTTGTTTTTAACAATCCACACACCAAGTAGATTTAAATGCATGCACCAGTCAACTTGTTTGGTTATTCGGGTTTAGTCTGTAGTCGGGATGCGGGAATATTTTTTTTTTTATTGCAATGGAATTTCCTCAAACGCAACTCAAAATAGCAGCACAGTGAACTATAAGCCTAAATAGCACAATACATAGGTCTTAAAATTATAAATCTCACAAAAGTCAAACAAAAATGATCAAACTGTCACTGCCTGTGTATGCGCTCTGCCTCTGCTGGTTCACATTTCCATATCATGTGTGTGGAGTTAAACAGCTACGTTTAAATTGCCTCTTTGGGGTTCCTTGATTTTTAAATGGTTTAAAATCAAATGACATTGAACTTATCAAATTATTTTACTTAAGTCTGCACACAAGAGCAAAGCGAAAATAAAAAACACTCTCTTTCTCTCGTTTATCAAACGTTGAAATTTTGCTTTGTTCAAAACTACCTGGAATCATGTTTAAGAGCAGTCATGAAGCCCAACGCAGGTGTTTTGAGATGCGTTTATAAAATGAAAGTTATTTTTAACTTTACTCGGTGATCCCACGATGCCGTTTTATTGCCACGTTAAATAAAAAGCTAAAAATTTCGATTTCGATAATAAAGTCATAATATTTTGCAAATAAAGTAAAAATTACGAGAATAAAGTTGAGATTAAAGTCGTAATAGTTTGAGAATAAAGTCGTAGCATTATGATATTAAATTTCGTATGAGAATAAAGTCAAAATTATTAGAATAAAGTCGTAGCATTTTGAGATTATAGTCATAATATTTTGAGAATAAAGTAAAAGTTATTAGAATAAAGTCTTAGCATTGTGAGAATAAAGTAGTATATTGTGCGAATAAAGTAGAAATATTAGAGAAAAAAATCTCAATATTAGGCTAAACAGAACGTCATTATCACAATGATAGAACGGACGCCAAGCCAGCAGCTTCATTAATGCAAGAGATGGATGTTTAAGGACGTAGTTAAATCATACTTTAGGATAGGATTTACCAATAAAGAAGTCCTTTGGAACGCAAGACTGGTGTGGCACACAGGTGGAACTCATTCACCACTTATCTTCCCGGCCTCACTCTGCCCAGACACCACTTGGCTCCGCCCTGCTCGCCACAGTTACCACATACAATATCTTGATATGAATAATTCACAGTTCCAATTTTCGCTGTACTAATGCACACCTCATTCATGAACAGAGAGCTCGCAAAAACTTCCCACAAATTCAGGTCGGCTGCATAGCCAAGTTATCTACCTGGTTAGTGATGTTGTATGTAAAGACCCAGATGCTCCACTTTGCGTTGTCTTTCCTTTCGATTTATTCTCAAAATATTACGACTTTCATCTCATAATGCTTCGACTTTCTTCTCGTAATTTTTACTTTATTCTCAAAATATTATGATAAATGACAATTGCAAATTTGAATTGTTAAATTACTTAGATTTTACTGTTATTGTTATTGTAAGTTGTATTTCTCGCTTTGATCCTCACGCAATTTAAATTAAAATGTGTTTGATTCGTTTATTGTACGCCTGACGTTTGCATATATAAAGTTCTGAACAGTGTTGCGCTTAAAAAATTACCACCCTACCTGTCAAATAATAATTACATTAAGTCATGGAAGGAAGGATTCTTCTTATTTTTATATTATAATATGGACCGTGGCCTAAGCCCCGGAAGACACTGAAGTCAAGCAATGCCCCTGGTCTTGTTATAAAAATTGAAGAGGACAAAAAAGGGCAGAAAACATAGGTGGTGATGCCGTTGAAGTGACACTTGAGGGTGCAGTTTGTCTTTAATTTCAGTGTTTCCACCAGACTATTTGAGTGTAAATAGACGCACTGTGTGGCAGGTGTGCACCTAGTGCAAATAGTCACTCCAATGTGGTATGTACAGTACTGTGAAAAACTTTCAAAGTGAGGAAAAAATTATGACATTAATCAGTTAACGTCATACAAAGTCCAGTAAACAGAAAAAAAAGCTAAATCAGTATTTGGTGTGAACCTTTTTCACTTTTGCCTTCAACAGCACCAACTCTCCTAGGTACACCTGTTGATGTTGGCAGATAGGATGTTCCAAGCTTCTTGGAGAATTCTCCACAGTTCTTTTATTTATTTCGGCTGTCTCAATTACTTCTTTCTCTTCGTGTAATCCCAGACTGACACAATGTTCAGTGGGGGGCTCTGTGAGGGCCATGCCATCTGTTGCAGGGCTCCCTGTTCTTCTATTCTATTCTATTTGCAAAAGTAATGTTTCGGAGTATAAAATGTTCAATTGACACACAAAAGTAGCAGATATAAACATCTTAAGACAAATGCTTTTGTGAAACTTATGTGCCTATGACTTCTGCACAGTACTGTATGTTTATTTTAATTTTATTTAATTATAATAAAAAAAAGTTAAGGTAACAATTTATATTAAAGTGTCCATGTTACAAATATTATATGTTACTATTATTTATTACTATAGTAGTAACAATAACAATAAGTACCAGCAGCTCTACAAAATAATTACACGTTAAATACATATGTAATTCATTAGTATTACTCAGTAATTACAGTATCTATGTAAATACACAGTAACATGAAAACTGTAAAATAAAGTGTGACCAATAATAATTAAATAGATCAAATATGGCTATACACTGTCTATGGTCTGTTCAAATTTGTATGTGTGTATATATATATATATATTTCAATGTATTCTGACACTTACACCAAAGCTAGTTCACGATACTTATGGTCTCTGGCCTAGTAATTTAAATTATCTTTTGTTTTTAGCTGATATGCATATGCAGTTTTAATAATATGTTTCGATATTCGAAAATAGCCCATAAAAAGTCAGCCTTTCTACCAATGAATTTAAGTAAAAAAAAAAAAAACGTTTTTATCATATATTTGTTTTATTATTTAATTTTACTGTAAGCTTACAGCTTATTGGCCTGTGGTTTATACATTTTCTTTAACACTTCCAAAGTAGACAGAACTAGAATTTGTTTTTTGGGAATTTGCAGTTCAAATTAAATTCTCAATTTATTGTGGTCTGTTTCTCCAACACAAACTTAATCTGCCTTTGTATTGAATATCAGCAGCTTATTCGGTTTGGGGAAATCTGTCTTAGAAGTTTAATAGCAGCGAGCGTGCAGTCGCCTAAAAGGGAAATGGAGAAGAGAAACAAATGATCTGTTTACCGTATGTGTGTGGTGTAAAGTGCTTGTTTCTAATCAGTAGTGTGGAAGTGTGGATGTATTTGTGGATGTGAATGAGTCAGTGGTGTGTGTTTTATCCTTTCCTCTACGTGAGAGTTGAGTGCAATTTAAAGAGGAATGATCGTAACATTACAGCACCGTTGCTCAGCAAACTTTGGCACGGCGCTGCTGTTTTTGTGTGTGTGTGTAAGTGTGTGAAGCTATTTTAAGCCATGATTCATCCTGACTCACTGAAAATTAGAGATTTATTTGTACGCTGTGCTGTAAGAGTGAGAAATGGCATAAGTGAGCTTCTTAATTCATAAATCTTTGATGTATCAGATCTGACTGGATACACCTTGGAAATTCCTGGAGCTCACATCATCCAAATTAATTTTTAGCTCTCACAGCTTTCTGGAATATTTTGTGTCTTCGTGCATATGTGAGTGTGTAGGCGTAGGTCGAAGGTTTTTGAGTAAGGTTCGTGGCTCTATTCTCTTTTAATTTCCAGATGAACATTGTTAGCTAATCCCAGTAGAAAACAAAAATCATCCCCCTCTCTGCTCAAACTACACTGGACAGCATACATTGATTGTGTCATCCACTAGAAACTTCTGTTCTATCATCGAGAGTACTCATTATTTGTTTGGAGTTATTCTTCAGGTTGCATATTGCGTGATGCACTTTATTTTATTGACTTTTAAAAAACATGTTGGACTTCAGGTTGCAAAATGTAGTGGGAAGCTGCACAGTGTCTGTTCTCCATTGTAATGTACGTATCCGTTCTTAGTTAAAGCTGAAGTGTGTAATTTCTGCGGCACAGTAGGGCTGGGCTAGAAAAATTATATTTTTATTAGGGCTGCACAATTAATAATAAAAAAAATAATCAAGATTACAATAACTGCTGCTGCAATTAACTAATTGTGAAAAGTGTCAATTACAGAATTCCAGTTAGATCTACTCTCGTTGAATTGAAAAGTTGTATTTAACTTTTTTTCAGTGGTTGAGTATTGTAACCAATGGCAGACATGTTCGTTGAGTACATAAGACTATCAGAAATGGTGCAACAAAACTTGAACGCTCCCATTATAATATAACGATAAAACAGTGTATGTAACAAAGTTCTAAGCTTGTTTTTGGAGGTGTAGCTTACATAAAAAATATGGATTGTAATTTGCCCCACAAAAAAAGGAATTGAATGTAAATTCAATTAATCGAAATGAATAATCGCGATTCAGCAATTATTTTTGTCATAATCATGCAGCCCTAATCTCTATATTTTTCATCTTATTGAAGATATTCGATAAACAATATGTCTCGATAATTATGTATTTGCTCTGAAATGGATAAAAAGTGTTTATTTAAATCAGAGGAATCATAATTTCATCCAAACAGCCATTGTTGCCAAGTAGATTCAGTATTTTAAAGGGATGAATAAAAATCTCTTTTAAAATTATAAAGGCATGTTTCCCCACAGTTTTTCACTAAATAAACACAAGGGAGAATGACATTGTAAGGGGGTTCAGTGGAAAGGAGGAGGCGAGAACCGGCTTAATAATATAAATAATAATTTAATAAACAACTTAAACAAACACACAACCAAAAACACACAGTACAGCTGCCTGCAATTCTCTCTCTCTCGAACTGTCGTCCCCGGCCGCCTTTATCCCTCGCGCGCCCCATCAGGCTGACTGGGGACTGGGTGTGTCTCATTCCAGCCCGGCCCTGCCCTCCTCGGCTCTACAGACATTTAATCATTTTTATTGATATGCACTTTTGTTTTTATATTTATATTTTATATACAATTATACATAGTAGCTTAATAAAAAGCAATTATTTAACTTTTATATATTTTTACTAAAACATTTTTTGTGAATTAACATGGTGTGCAAATACCACTCCACTTGTTTTTTTGGAACCCAGTTGAATTTTGCATATTATAATACTAAATTATTACTCTGGGAGCCAGTCAAGTTTATTAGTATAGTCATGAATTATCATTATTATTTTGAGGATTAGATTTGTTTTATATACAGTACAAGTAGCCTATTATATTTCTGTCCCTTTTAATTCACCGACACCTGGAGCTTTTATTTTGATACTGAAATTGCAGTTTGTATTTTACAATGTTCCGCAACTGGTGAAATGCTGCCATCTCCTTTTCTTGTTATACTGTGCTGCCTTTGTAGATTTGTGTAATAACTTGTAGCGGTTACTGATGTTTGGATTTGTGCGAATGCTTGAATCTGCAGTACTTTCACAGTGCATGTAAACTGCTCCAAAAGTGCTAAAAAAAGCAATCTACAAATGGCTTACTTCCAGTTGTTTCTGCATATTAAGCTTGGGTATGTGAAAGTATTTAACATTGAGAAAATGACCAATTTCATCTTTTTATTTATATATGTTTATGCCATATGTGGTCTGTATGTATACAAAATTCAGCTACCTCCAACATGAGTAAAATAAAGAAACATGTTTGGTTTAGGTTCAGTACCAGCCAATAATGTTACATTTATAGCTCAGTTTTAAATATAGCAATGTCAAATGCAAACTATAAAGGAGAGTTTTCTGAAATTTATAGCTGGAAAAAAAAAAAAAAAAATTATCACATTTATATGGTTATATTAAAAGGTTCTGTCTCTTTGTGTTTGTGTGTTTTTTTTTTTTAGGAATACAAAACTCCAAAGCTTACCGTACACTGTTCAGACATCCAGGAGATTCGACGATGTAATCGACTAGAGATGCCAGACAACATGAACACGTTTGTCTTAAAGGTGAACAGTCACACACAGATGTTTAGTCATGTACGCCTGCTTAAACACCAGATCACCCTAGTGATAGACTGATATTTATCCGATATATGGCCATTTTGAGACTGGCCATTATATATACAGAATTGACAGTGTGTGTGTGTGTGTGTATGTGTGTGTAATATTTTAGTAAATATATATAAATAAAAAATAATGAATAAATTAAAAAAAAAAATTATATATGTTGTCCTGAATGAAAGAATATCTATAGCACTCAATTTATCCCTTTTCAGATCTTTTTAGATTCATTTGATCCTCATTCCTTTAGTAGTATTGGTTTAGAATGGAAAAGAGAGCTAACTCTTTGATTTTTATCTTTTACTTTCTGCCGAAATTGTTTTTTCAATGAATGATGTCACTATCTAGAGAGCAGGGTGGCTGATGGCCGATTGCTATGAAAAAATTAAATTGAATGATGCTAAAGGAGATGAGCACAAAGTTGCTGAAATTAAATGAACACTTATTTTATACAATATTTCCCAAAAATTCACTCTGGAATATTTAAAAACATATTAGTGCATTATTCATTGACAAATCTGATACTGACACAAAAGAGGTTACACTTCTGTTAAACAGCCGAACAGACACGGTTATCAAAAGATGCTGTTTATAAACAAAAGGGCTGATATAGTATGTTTAAATACATTTTTGTATAATGTTGATTAATTAAATACATTTTGACTTATAAGGAGTCCCTCCTTAAAATAAAGTTGGAAAAATCTGGGTTGTACCCTGAGGCACTTACAATGAAAATGAATGGGGCCAATCTGTAAAACATTAAAATACTCATTGTTTCAAAAGTATAGCCACAAGACGTTAACATATACATGTTAAAAGGACTTTAGTGTGATAAAATCACGTACTAACCTTTTCTGTGTAAAGTTATAGCCAATTTTACAACTTTGTTGCCATGATGACGTAACACTGTAAACCCTAAAATGACTGTTTAAACAACAATTTAAACTTTTCAGCTCAAATAATACATGAGTTTTAATAGAATTAATGTAAGTGTTTTAAAAAAATATAAGCCGCACATTTCCGCATTTAAACCTCTAATCACTTCCACTGTTTTGCTTATTTTTTAAAGAAAAGGAGGGACGAGTCAAAATACATTTTTGAGGTTATAATCATTATGCCACAATTGCTGTTGATTGAGCTTAAGTTGGATTGAACTTGAAATGTTCCTTTAATTACATTTGGTATTCAAATCCTGAATATATTGCTGCAATTTTGCATTTTCGTCTCTGGATCTGTCCCAAATATATCAAATAAATCTGAATTCATCTTAATACTCTCTCTCTCTCTCTCTCTCTCTCTCTCTCTCTCTCTCTCTCTCTCTCTCTCAGGTTACTGGTCATTCAGGTAGTTTTATATTCGAGGCAGACAATGAGCAGCAGGTGAGCTCCTGGACCACAGAGCTCAGAGAGTGCATTAATAGCAGGTAAAAACACAACTTTCTCTGGCATGTGTGATGAACTCATTTCTGAGTATCTCAGACATCTGTGCAAGTTCCTGATATTCCCCTTCTGAGGAAACCCACTCACTTCCTTTTACACACACACGTTGGTTCGGCTATCCTTATGACGACTCTTCATAGACATAATGATTTTTATACTATACGAACTATAGATTCTATACCCTAACCCTACCCCTAAACCTAACCCTCACAAAACAAATCTGCATTTTTACATTTTCAAAAACATCATTTTGTATGAATTATGGGGACACTAGAAATGTCCTCATAAACCACATTTATAGCATAATACCCTTGTAATTACCAGTTTGTAACCTAAAAAATGTCCTCGTGAGCCACCCACACCCGCCCACACACACACACACACACACACGCCCCTTAAAGTGAACTTGCATTTCTAGGATAAAAAAAATTAAAATAAAATGTGTTTTACGTATTAATTTTTATTAATCGATGGCATATGCCTATGTTGAAGCCATCAGTCTACATTATTTCAACTTCACTTTTAAAAAATCGCGTTTAATAGCTGGATTTCTGGTCAACAACTACTATGCACTACCCATGATCCTGAAGCCACGATTTGCCTGTTTTCAATTTCTGGTCTCCAGTGTTTTCACCTGTATCAGCGTATATTCTTAGCAGTTAATGTGGTGTTTAAAGTAGTACATTCGTAAAAATTGTCAAAAAAAAATGTGGCTGTATAGTGCCGATACTACATAGTATCGAGATGACTGTTTTTTATTGACAGTTCCTCAACTCATTGTGTAGATGTCATGAAGCGATGGTACGAGGTTAGTTACATTGATATCATTAACTACTTTGAGTTGTTATGACAGCCAGCAACTACACAAGTTGAACCTGGAATACAGATTTACTCCAAATAACACTTAAATGGTTATTTTGCTCCATCTGGATTGCTCGTTTCGGTTAGTTTTTAACTAGAGTTGCACCGATACTAGTTCAGCTGGTTCCAATGTAACAGGGGGGTTAAAATGGGAAAGGAGGAGGCGGGAACCGGCTGAACAGTCAAAGTAATATTTAATGTAAAAGTAAAACATAAAGACAGAAACATTAACAGACACGGCAGCTGCGTGTGGCTCTCTCTCTCTCAAACTGCAGCATCCGGCTGCCTTTATCCCCCTCCTCGGCTGATTAGCCCATTTGGGTGCCGGGCGTGCGTAGTCACGGCCTGGCCCCGCCCTCCTCCTTGTCACAACAGGCAATTAGAATCATCATGGCGCCACCCAGTGGTTGCTCAGTAAAACTGTGGATATATCCCTCATTTAGAGAATTTCGGCAAACAATGTGCGGCAAACGCAATCAAGTCCATCTCCCTATGCTCTCAAACTACTTACATATTAGTACATTTCTAAATACTTTGCAAGAAACTTAAAATATATTAGGTCTGTTCCAAAGCCTAGTGAGCTGCCTCAAGAGGCAGCACTTTAAGACATCGGGCCCTATTTTAAGAGTGCTGCCATAAGTCATAAGCGCAAAGTCAATGGGCTTGTCCATGAAGTTTTGGTATTTCCGTGCAAGCAGGCTCTTAAGTCTAGGCACAAGTAGGTTTGGCGAAATCGCACACACAACGTGGAAATGGGCTGGTTCAAGTTCAATTTAATTCTGTAAATTTTCTCCGGTTATTATTCCACCGTCTGTGTCCTATTATATAGTTAATTCCCTCAAGCACCAGCAATATAAACCAAGACAGCACATTCAAAAGATGTTAGTGTAAATGGACTGTATGCAAAGAATTAGAAGAATTGAAAATTAAGTTCTTTTAAATCATAAATCATAGCCTACCAATTCCAAACATTTTACTATCTCCAGCTTCTTCCACCGGCCCGTTTTGCAGTGATTTAGTAATCACTCTATGACAACAGGTGGAAAAATACTAATACAAATTAGATCATAAATACAATTGTAAATGTAAACATAATAATAATAGTTGAAAAATAAAGCATGACCTATAGTTTAACACAAATCTAATACATTTTGTTTCATAAAAAACACTAAGACATGGTTTTCCAACATCTTAGCGCAACTACCTATTTCTCAGGAAAATATCAAATTAATTAACATACAAAACATCCACAGTTTGCACGCATACACCCACAATAGCGCAAACAATCCCAACCACGGCCACTTGTGCTTTGCCCTGGCACGAAAATTACACTTAGAATTAGCTCTCTCACGAAAATTGGATAAGACGTTGCACATGGTCGTTACGCGCAGCGCTGCGTTTCACGCACTCACGAAAATAGAGCCCATCGTAGTCATACTCCCGACGCGAAGGCTGTTCCAAAAGGTAGGTATCTTAATTATGCTGCCTCCTAAGATACCTCGTTTTGGCCAAATTCTAAGGTATCATATGTATTCTTCAATGGGTAGGCAATCCCAGAATGCACGTGATGAGCTCGGCAGAAAAATTAATCAAAGATGGCGGCCTAAGCGAGTGAAATTTCCATGATAAATATACTTCTAATCCATGCAATACTGAAACTTATTGATAAAAAATAGTTTAATATGATAGAAAACTGACTATTTTACCCAAAGTGTGTGTGTGTGCTATGCGTATTTATGCTAATTAGAGTGGTGTTCCTCTCGCATAACCTGTATTGAAATCAGTTGCGAGTCGAGTGTCCCATGCGTTACACGTGAGGAGCACTATTTGAATGACGCGAGCAGTTGTCGCCTATGTAGAGCGTTTCAAATCGGTCCTTTAAGAGGTTTTCAGTGAGGATGCTGCCATAGAAGACAACTGCCTAAGTAGGCAGGAGACAGCAAAGCAGCTCACTAAGTTTTGGAACTTAAAATCTATAGTTTTATATTTTCCATAATATGTCATTCGATTACGTCATTCGCATTGCTTCATGGGATTGTAGTTCATTCAAGATTTTATGAAATCCCTATGGAAAAAATGGATGGGAAACATACTTTTGGAACCAACATGGGTGAAAAAGTGGGCAGTCACTCTTGAGCTCTATAGGTGAAATTACCGTGACGTCACATTGCAGGCAACCGCACTTTCGTGTTCTTTTTAGCAGCAGATCTCAATGGTGGATATGGGCAGCCTTGCAGTTTAATAGTCTTTTAAGCATTGTATAATGTAATAATGTTTCTTTATGTTAATAAAAGTTATTATAAATGGATATCATGTTTACAGTGAATACTGTATATAGGTTCTTTCTGAACTATCGACACAAGTTTGAACTTTATTCAATTGGCCTGTTGTATGATTATGTCAGATATGTAACAGGTTGATGAATACACACCCTCACACATTTAACAAACACACTCCTAAAGCCTTAGAAATGTGTCATAAAAATGTAAACTACCTTGAGACATGCAATATGCATCTTTTTGCCATTCCTTCGTGAAAAGTTGAAATCTCCCAAAAGCAGACGCGACAGACACGTAACAATGTAGGTGAAATATCATCAAATCCTGAGATAGTTCTGATCCACTGATCCTGACAGAAATATAAAGAAGCCCAAATCTCCAATAATCTTTCACAAACAGGGTGTATCAACCCCACAAATAGCACTTTTTTGGCATTTTTAGCTCAGCAGTTCAGCAGTTCATTTCTTCCATGCCAAAAGAACCTGGAAGTGCTGGATCCATCTTAACTTCATCTAAAGTGGTACCAATTAATGATAAAGAAAATAATATCTGTTTTCAAACATTTTCCAAACCTTCTCAACATTTGCCATTGGTCGACGAATGTTTTGAAAGCGCCAAAGTGGTAAAATGTTTGGCTTACTTCAAGTTGTCTCTGGATACAAAGCTGGGATAGGAGAAATTATTTCAACCAAAAATTCCACACATAAACTTTAAATTAGTTCTTTTTTTTAACTTGTGTGCGTGCGAGCAGACGTGTCCGCACATACCATCTGTTTGTTGTGCATATGGTATGTCTGTTTGTGTTTATGCATGTGTTTCATTTCCTTTTATTGGTGTGAGGGTACTGAGAACTCAACCCTCTGTGAATGTATCAATGTGAGTTTTAGGAAGAGAGAGAGAGAGAGACAGAGAGAGAGAGGTCTTCCTGTTCTGATTACTAAGAATCTCAAGAACTCGACTCAGCACATCTCATCTGGCCTCCTTTCTCTCCGTACCCTCCGTATATCTCTTTCTTTCTATCCTTTTTCACTTTTTCTGCACTCTGTTTTTCGCTGTCTGCTCGTATCGTTACAATCAGTGGGTTTTGGGCCACCCTGTGCTTGCTTTATATATTAAATGAAGCGTGCTTTATGAAATGAAGCATATCGTGTACAATTAGTGCTGGGTGATATATCGAAAATTCACAAAATATTTGCAAAGATTTTTCCTGAGATATATTCAGCAACATTGCAAACATCGCAATTTTTATTTCTCCGGTGAAGCTGAAGTGTCACTAGCACCACCAAAGAGTATTTAGCAGAGATGGGCCACTTCTATTAAAATGATTGGGAGAAATTGGAATGCCCAATGGTCACCAACAGTCAACCGATGTAGAAAGGAAGTCCCGCCTTCAGGTAAAAGAGCCAATCACCTTTTAGATACAGACATCGCCTGTCAATCAACTTGAGAACGCGCATGCGGATTAGCTATACAAGACGGGAAAATTGCGTTTTTTAGCATAATCCGAGGTAAAGAAGCACAATTTATGATACCAGCGTTGTCAGATTTTACTGCTGATTTGAAAAATGTTCTTTGATCGTAATCTTGACCAACCGTTTTGGAGATTTCGGTCTTTCCCCATTCAAGTAGATAGGAGCTGCACTGGCATGCCACGTTTACATAGAAAAATAGCTCCCCGGGAGCGTTCCAAAGATGGCTGCTGAGTGAACTGACTTGCTAAAAAGACTTTGGCACCACTGAAAGGCATTTCAAAAATAAACATTGTTTTCAAACAGTATTTAAAAAATGCCCCTGTCTGCTGTTGATCAAACAGATAGTCAAAATTCTTATTTAATGATTCGTTTGTCATCACTCAAAAAATTTTCATGTCCTTGTGTGGCATTTTTCTATGTATAAATATTTTTGGTATATATATATATATATATAGTTATTATTATTTTTTATTGCTGTTTATTACTTTGTATTGTAATACTGGTGCTTATGAAAGAAATTAATTCTTCGTTGTGTTCATTTAGTGTGTTCAAATAATAGTGTGGAAAGTATATGACTTTTATGTTATTTTTAACTAGATATTTACTTAATACAAAACCCTCTTTTAAGTCTTTTCAGAGCAAACACTTAAATATTGAGATATATATAGACAAAAGTATCGTCAAATGGTTTATAAATGTTTTCTTAGGTATATCGCCCAGCCCTATCTACAATAGCGTTTTATATTTTCCAAGAATTGCAAGACACACTTCCTGTCTCAAACCAAAAGCTTTTGTGCTGCTTTGTCCCGCAACTTCCCCAAATGCCCCTCCCCACCTCCTCTTTCTTTTGCTCTCTTCCTCCATGCTTTACCCCTTCATTTCATCCCTATTGGCTTCAAAGCAATATCTGTATCTGAGTCCAATTCTTTTCCTATAGGATCTGATATCTTCTTGACCTTCTCTGTTTCTCGAATTAATAGAATCACCGTTCATTCTCTCTTGCCATTCACCTCTCTCAGTCTGGTTTTTTCAGTAGAACTGATGACACAAAAGTCTGCACGTTGTTTGATTATGTTGAAAATTGTTACTAAATGAATTCTATGATGCATCAGTGTTCCCACGGTGATGGAAAACCTGGAAATATCAGGGAATTGAAGTGGGAACCCCTTTTTTGTGACTTTCTTTGTGACTTAATTCCTGATGGATAAAATGTAAAATCAAATCTCGCTTTAAATGTTTTTCTTGTAGAATATCTTGTTTATTTCTGAAGTAAATTGAGATATAAATTATCCTGTTTCATGTTCACTTCAAGCCATACTTCAAAATGTATAAATGTCAGTGCATTTGCTAGAGCTTTTCTCAGAATTAACTTCACTTGCAAGTACTTGTAACCAACTGGCCCTGAAGTCATTTTTAGTGCATTATGTCAGTTCCCCTCGAGTTCACACGGGTGTCCTAGCAGAGAAACCACAGGTGGAGTTCAGCACATTACATGTTTCACTAACGTGTAACAACTGTGTCCAAATATGTTTTGTCTTCATTAATCTACTCTAGGGATGCACCGATACAACTTTTATTTTTTCTTCTTTTTTTCTTTTTCTTTTGGCAATACCGATTTTAAGAAAAAACTATAGGCCGATACTGATATTTAACCACTTACCTTATTTTGTCATCAGATCACAGTTTTACTCAGGAATTATGCTTTAAAAATGTACAAAGTGGCACAAAAGCTTTTTTTACTGTTCTAACAAAAAATTATTTCCATTGAACATGGATTGGATCTGTTGAACACATAAGAGGGCAACATTTTAAAGAGAGTCAACAATGAAAGATAAATAGAAGATAAACCTATTAAAAAAGATACAAAAAATAACTAAATATGATAACATGTTTAATAAGAAAAAAAGGTTATTTAGTACTTCTGAAACATTTTTGCACTTCAGTTCATATACAACTCACATTTTACACATATGTGCTGTATATGATAAAACATTACAAATTCATACTATCCATATGTTGGGCAATTCCACGGAAACCCCCTTTTAAATTATTGTATTGGTTTAATGGATGATGCTGTCCATGCTGCTAGAGAGTGCCGCTTGCTCACACAGCGCTGACTGGAGCGTAGAATGCAGACTTTTATTTTGAAACAAAGCCTTTTAAGGTTTAGTAATTGCGCAAGGCCATATTGTGATTTCAGTCTTAATTCAATCAATCATGCTACATTATTGGATATTATACCAATTTCTCAGAAGTCAAAGTCTGCTGGTTTCAAAGCGTTTTGGATGGTTTCCCTCATCATATATAGGTAAGTGCCGCTTTCACAACTGCCACGTCCGTTTATGCCGGTTTTTCCACATTAACATGAGAACAAGAACGAATAAAAATAAAATATTACTTGTTCTTAGGAGTGCCAACTCATCTACATATTGTGGCTATTTTTATTTCTGGATTGTGCATTTAAATTCACAGAGCTTTAACAAAGTGTGTTACTAATTAATTATAATTAACCATAATTTTTTCATATCTGCATTTTTATGCTTATAACTGAAAGGCCGATGCTTTTAATTGGCCAATAATTGGCAGATAAATATTAGCAACCGATACATCGCTGCATCCCTTTTCTGTTATTTTAGGATTTCAAATCTAACAAATCTTTCTTTAAAATAAATGATACTTGATGTGATATTTTGTTATCTACTACAATGACATTTATACATTTTAAGTGTGTCTTAAGTGTCCAAATACCTTATGAGTCCACTGTATACAGTATAAACAAACCTTTATGATTGTTATTGAAAGCTTTGCTTTGTCGTCATACTGTCAATTCTATACTCTCAGTGGATGTTATATGGTGATGTTTTTGACATTGCGACTTCATGTTACCTCTATATTATGCAAATAAATTAGTTGAAAGATGTTAATGAGGGGTTGTATGTAATATGTTTGTGTTCCAGGTCAGATTGTGTGGATGGAGAAGTGTTTCCGGTGAGTGATTCTCTCAGTGCCGCTCGCAGAGGGAGCACAGAGCCGGGCAGCCAGGGTGAATCTCTCTAACACACACACACACTCTACACATCTACACTTTTCATGGCATGAGTTTGCCTATATTTTTACAAGCTAACGAGTCAAATCACCATATTCATGACCTCCGCAGGTTCTCCAGGATTTGCCCTTGCTGAGCACGGCTACAATAAAACAGATCACTTCCTGTTCTCTTACCCATGGTTCCATGGGCCCATATCGCGCGTGCGGGCTGCCTACCTTGTACAGCATGCTGGGGTCAGTGGTCATGGGAACTTCCTGGTGAGACAGAGCGAGACACGGAGGGGAGACTACGTCCTCACGTTTAACTACCAGGGCAGAGCAAAGGTAATGACCATCATCATCATCTTCGTCTTCCTCATTAACATGTACAACAAAAACAACATTGTATTATTTTGATTAGCGGTGCGCGATGTGTCAGCCACCATATTGATATCAGTCAAGACTGGCTTTTAAAAACTATAAGCGTTATGGGTAGGCTGCTGTTGAAAGTAGAAATTTTTATTTTTCCTATGCCAGGTTTCAGAAATTCTAAACAGATGTCTGTCTGCCTGTCTGTCTGTGGAATTCTGCGTAATGGATTTAAACGTGGTCAAATGTGATAAATTGAATTGGGAGTTCTGCAATCTTAATGGCTGCTAAAAGCATTATATTTAATAAACAAATTTATTCTGCATGTGCAGATTCCATGAGGGCCAGCTAATATCACAAAGCGTGTAAAATTGTACATTGGAGCTTTAGTGTTAATGCAGTTACATTTTAAAAAAAGCAGAACCGAGTAGAATTATAATATCAGCCATCATATCTGTTATCGGTCATAACATGAAATATGAAACCCCAATTTCCGAAAAAGTTGACAATATGGAAAATGCAAAAAAATCCAAACATTTTTTAGGGGATACACTCTCAGGGGATACCCCTGAACCCCCATACAGTATAATTCCTCAGTCACTAGGGCTTCTATTCCCCATATTTGGGTATCTGAATGTAAAGAAATATAAAAATATATCATTTGAATTTTAAAATATTCAAACAAATACTGGACTGCTGGACATTCATATCCAACTGAAGATCCCTCAGAACCCTCTGCTTCGGCTGACTCTGGGCCCTCAGTGCAGTTTATTTTGACTGTTTAGGATTACATTTATTTCTTCTTTTCTTCTGCCAACTTGGAAATGTAAAAAAATGTGCAGTGTGCAAATGTGAATGTATATCATGATAAATGTCGATATCGAACGATATGAAAAAAAATATTGTGATAATATTTTTGGCCATATCGCCCAGCCCTAATTGCAACATGCACCAGAAATGTTGAGACAGTCGAGTTTTTACCACTGCGTGACATCACCATTTCTTCTGTTAACAACTCAAATCTCTAAACCACATACTGCCCAGATTACAAGTACATGGCTGCATAAACAGAGATTGCGGGTGCTAGATTGGCCCGCCTGCAGTCCTGACCTGTCTCCAATTGAGAATGTGTGGTGCATTATGAAGCACACAATATGGCAATGAAGGTCCTGTACAATTGTGTAGCTGAGAACCTGTATAATGGATGAATGGGAGGAAAATATGCTTGCTAAACTTCACAAACTTGTCTCTTCAGTGCCCAAACGCTTAATAATTGTTATTAGAAGAAATGGTGATGTTACACAGTGGTAAACACTCGACTGTCCCAATATTTTTCTGGAGCATGTTGCAATCATCTGATTTGAAATGAGTGTATATAAATAAATTAATATATTCACAAGGTAAAACATCAAATAATGTGTTGGTGTAGTGCTTTCAATATACCACAGGGTGAACAGAATTTACAAATCACTCCTTTTTGTTTTTAATTGCATTTTTCATTCTGTGCCAACTTTTTCAGAATTTGGCTTGTAATTATTGGCTAAAATGATCTTAAATCATACAAAGGTGTCTCTATTTTTGCATCCCTAGTTAGTTGCTTTCTAAAGCTTTATCTCTATTGCTCATGCTCATGGTCAGGGTGTTTGAAGAAGTATTATTAATTGTCAGAATTTAGGTGCATGCATGCTTTAAACACATGCATCTTCAGAAGTCATTTATTCATATTTGTCTTGGAATCATATAATAAAATAGGGATATATGATTTCCTTTATATATTTTAAAAAAATATATTGCGCAGGCATAGAATGACATGAACAATCATATTTTAAATGTTAAAATATTTCCAAATAATTTAATCAACTTTAGATATGTCAACTTTACATTTACACTGTTGTTTTTAGAACCCAGCCAACCCATTATATTATATTATATTATATTATATTATATTATATGAATCAGTTAATCACATTAATTAAATGGTGTGCCAATTTACTAATTTACTAATCAAATTAATCACAATTAATTGCAGATCAGTATTTACTGAGAAAGGCTCCCAGATAATTTAAGATAATTTAATGTATAGCAATTTAAATCATTTTAAATGTAATTATATGTAGTAAATATTATAATGCAAATAAATCAAATACAGTACATCATATACATACTGTATATTGTGACAGCAGACAAGTATTTAGACAATACAAAAAGTAGCTATAAAAGTCAAAATATTGTTTGTTTTATTCCCATATTATTAACCATAACCCTATTATTGACTTAATTTGGTCTGCACCATTTTTAATTGTTGATCTGTGTACTCATGCATCAGATGGATGCTTTTGGAGCATCTCACTTTGGTTGAGTCGCAAACCAAAATCGTCTCTTTTCAGCATCTCTATTCATGAGCTCCATGTTTTAGTACACGGTGTCAAGTTAAAACAGTTAGTTTGAAACTTTGAAAAACAAGAACCCTGCATTCTTTTGTGCTCGGTCTAGAGATCAAGAGCACGTCATTTGTGGAAAGCTGTTTTTTTTTTTTTTTTTGCATACTTCATAAACAAAACAAAAAAATAGTCAGCTCAGAGAGAGAGAGAGAGAGAGAGAGAGAGAGAGAGACAAAGAAAAAATATTGCTATAATTAATGTTTTATAAAAATTAAAATGAAAGTAAATAGAAACTCACTCAGTATTATGAAACAAGGTCATAATGCTTAAGAACTTTTTTATTTTTGTTCTTATTAATGAGTTTAAGAGATTTTATAAGATCGGATATTTCAGCTAGAATTTTTTATTTATTTATTTATTTATTTATTATCAATTAGACAATTTGTTGGATAGATATTATGCAATATATTAATATGTACTTCTCTTATCTTTCTAGCAATGCAATATTTTTCAGGTACCAACCAGGCTGTTTTTGCAGTGAACATTTTTCAAAAAAGTCCAATACATTTTGCATTTAGTGGATTTATAGAGCATGTTATGCAGTAACTGCCTTACATGTTTATTATGACTTTATATATATATATAATTCTTCTTCTCTCACCAAAACTAAGGTGTGTTTTAATAAGTGCACACAGCTTGGCGACAGTGCCTTAAACAACAAAAATAAAAGTTCTAAAAGGAAAATGATACAATGTCAGAAAGCTATTTGTTTCATTAAATGAAGCTTAACATTGTCTTTGTGTTTGTTTTTGAGTTGCCACAGTATGCAATAGACTGACATGCCTTAAAGGAATAGTTCACCCAAAAATGAAAATTTGCTGATAATTTACTCACCTTCAGGCCATCCAAGATGTGTCTGAGTTTCTTTCTTCATCAAAACAGAATTTAAGATTTTTAGGATTTCATTTCAGGCCTCCTCTAAACAATGCAAGTGAATGTACTCCATTTTTTGACAGTCCAAATTGCATATTTAGGGTGCATCAAAATAATCCTCACGACTCCAGTCGATAAATAAAGTTCTTCTGAACCCAAATGATTGATTATTTTTAGAATCAAAACAATACTTATATACTTTTTAACTACAAATGTTCGCTTCCGTATATCTCTGTGACGTGCGCTCATGAGAGGGATGACGTAAGCTCGTCGGTAAGGTCACGCATCACGTGGAGTCAGGTAGCGCGTCATTGTTTACATTGTTTTTTTTATTATTATTATTATTTGGAAATTATTTTTTATTTTATTTTATATTGTTTTGAAATAGTTTTGGACTGTTTTGGTTTGGGAACGGCGCTTGGTCTGTGGTCTGTGCAAGTTTCTCTTGTAAACAATGACGCACTTCCTGACTCCTCCTCCACGTGATGCGTGACCTTACCAACGAGCTTACGTCATCCCTCTCATGAGCGCACATCACAGAGATGTACGGAAGCGAACATTTGTAGGTAAAAAAAATATAAGTATTGTTTTGTTTCTAAAAATAATCAATCATTTGGGTTCAGAAGAAATTTATTTATTGACTGGAGTCGTGTGGATTATTTCGATGCACCCTAAATATGCATTTTGGACTGTCAAAAAATGGAGGACATTCACTTGCATTGTTTAGAGGAGGAGGCCTGAAATGAAATCCTAAAAATCTTAAATTCTGTTTTGATGAAGAAAGAAACTCAGATACATCTTGGAAAATTACCAGCAAATGTTCATTTTTGATTGAACTATTCCTTTAAGGATCATTTTTAAATGGATCCAAAACAAAAACAATACCTTTATTAAACCATTTATCCATAAACCAATATTTGTTCTGGATTAAATTATTCCACAGTATCTCTTTGTGGGGAGAACAGTTGTGCACAAAGAATTTTGGTGAAATTTAGCAATGTGGAGGTTATGAAACTGCATTTTTTTTAAAGAAAATCCAAGCCTCCCTTTTTATTAAAAAAGGAGTTACGAATAAAGTACCAAATTGAGTCACGGTTACACAGGCATTTATTTTCAACCTGCTAATTCTAATAGAGTTGATTAATTCAATTAAATCCAGAACTTCCAGCCCACCATCGGATCGTCAAAACAGATTTTCAAATGTGTGAGATTTGTTTTTCCAAATAGAGTTCAGTAATATTTTGTTTATATCAGCACAGATTTGTCACTAACAAATGAAGACAACGAGGGATAGACACAACCAGACAGGACTTCAGCTTTACACAGAAGAACTCTGCCATAAACCGATAGGTCTCTTTGTAACCAGTTGTTAAAAAATCATTCTTGTTTTCATTTGTGGAAGGCTGTGCTGGCTGTTTCTCTCATTGGTTTGATGGGGTGCGTTGCCTGTACAGCGGGAGTGCTGCCCCCTGACTGCCCCCTACTGCCACAAATTTGCAAAAACATCATGGTGGTACATCAAGCTTGAATTGCTCCGATGGTAGGAACATTCCTAATTACTGAATTTTCGCACAGGTCAAGGGCATGATTACTTGCGTTCATTTTTTCTTGTAATTAATCGCACTAAATGAACTCGTTAAATCGACATAATATTACATTTGCCATTACAAGTTAAAGTGAAAGCGGAGCACTTATGGTGTTCACTTTCAAAATCCTCCTGTATATTTTCGCTGGAGTTTTGCGCGAACCACCGCAGACGTCGCGACACGTCAGGGCGGGTCAGAAGCAGTTAATCTTTATGCGCTTTTCAGGAGCTGCTCTGATAGCCTACAATAACGCCTGAAAATGAGACACAAAAACCCGCCGTTAATGGCATTTCTATTTTTGCTTAAATGTACCTTTTCGGACAGTAAAATGTGATTGGAATTTAAAGTGCACAAAAATTACAGTTGTCTCATATAATCGCGGTTAAATCAAATAGTCGCAACAGGCCTAAACTTCGGCAATGCTTGTGCTGCAGACAATAATACTTTGCTTGGTGGGTGATTAACAGGTCATATCTAGGGACCAGAATATTATAGCAGCCCCCAGAACACCCTAGCAACCACCTAGCAACCTCCCACTGCACCCCAGCATTGTAGCAGTGACTTTTGCACAGGCAAGCACCACTCACATTTTCTTCAGAAAATGAAAACAGTTAGTATTTATCCATACTGCTGTGACTGGTGTATGTGCTTCACTGTTTTAGTGGAAAGCTACTGTTAAAGGAATATTCTGGGTTCAGGATAAGGTAAGCTCAATCGACAGCATTTGTGGCATAATGTTGATTACCACAAAAGTTAATTAAGACTCGTCCCTCCTTTTCTTTAAAAAAAAAAGTAAAAATCGATGTTACAGTGAGGCACTTACAGTGGAAGTGAATGGGGGCCAACTTTTGGAGGGTTTAAATGCAGAAATGTGAAACTTATAATTTAATAAAAGAACTTACATTCATTCTTCTGTTTAATTTCTCCAATTAATTTTAATAGAAGTGTCCCGTCTCTGCTAAGTAGTCTCTGATATATCTTTACACTGAAAAGGTTAGTAAGTGATTTTATCACACTAAAATCATGTTTACACCCATATTGTTTATGTTTTGTGGCTATACTTATGATAAAGTAAGTGTTTTAACGTTCAAAAATTGGCCCCCATTCACTTCCATTGCACGTGCCTCACTGTAACCCAGATTTTTTTTTTTAAAGGAAGAAATTTAAAAAAAGGAGTCAAAATAAATTGTGGTTATCAACATTATGCCACAAATGCTGTCGATTGAGCCTAACTTGTATTGAACCCACAATATTCCTTTAAGTCTCTCTCTCTCTGTGTATGTCTGTATTTATAATGCATATTCCATTGTCTCTCTTCGGCAGCATTTGCGCCTGTCTCTAACCGAGCGGGGTCAGTGTCGCGTGCAGCACCTGCGTTTTCCATCTGTCACGGACATGCTAAGTCATTTCCGCAACTGTCCGATCCCACTGGAATGCGGAGCAGCATGTGATGTTATGCTGGCCAATTACGTGCGGGTAAACCCCACACACACAGGTGAGACAATATATACTTTCTTTTGAAAGAGTCTTTTAAACATCTAGAAAAGCCATTCAGTATTGTTATTTTTTAAGAAAAGAATGTTCAATCTAACATTATTTATATATATATATATACAGTGCATCCAGAAAGTATTCACAGCGCTTCACTTTTTCCACATTTTGTTATGTTACAGCCTTATTCCAAAATGGATTAAATTCATTATTTTCCTCAAAATTCTACAAACAATACCCCATAATGACAATGTGAAAGAAGTTTGTTTGAAATCTTTGCAAATTTATTACAAATAAAAACGAGAAAAAAAAAAATTTACATAAGTATTCACAGCCTTTGCTCAATACTTTGTTGAAGCACCTTTGGCACCAATTACAGCCTCAAGTCTTTTTGAGTATGATGCTACAAGCTTGGCACACCTATTTTTGGGCAGTTTCTCCCATTCTTCTTTGCAGCACCTCTCAAGCTCCATCAGGTTGGATGGGAGCGTCGGTGCACAGCCATTTTCAGATCTCTCCAGAGATGTTCAAATCAGGTTCAAGTCTGGGCTCTGGCTGGGCCACTCAAGGACATTCACAGAGTTGTCCCGGAGCCACTCCTTTGTTATCTTGGCTGTGTGCTTAGGGTCGTTGTCCTGTTGGAAGATGAACCTTCGCCCCAGTCTGAGGTCCAGAGTGCTCTGGAGCAGGTTTTCATCAAGGATGTCTCTGTACATTGCTGCATTCATCTTTCCCTCGATCCTGACTAGTCTCCCAGGTCCTGCGGAAAAACATCTCCACAGCATGATGCTGCCACCACCATGCTTCACTGTAGGGATGGTATTGGCCAGGTGATGAGGGGTGCCTGGTTTCCTCCAGACATGACGCTTGCCATTCAGGCCAAAGAGTTCAATCTTTGTTTCTCATGGTCTGAGTGTCCTTCAGGTGCCTTTTGGCAAACTCCAGGCGGGCTGTCATTTGCCTTTTACTGAGGAGTGGCTTCCGTCTGGCCACTCTACCATACAGGCCTGATTGGTGGAGTGCTGCAGAGATGGTTGTTCTTCTGGAAGGTTCACCTCTCTCCATAAAGAAACGCTGGAGTTCTGTCAGAGTGACCATCGGGTTCTTGGTCACCTCCCTGACTAAGGCCCTTCTCTCCCGATCGCTCAGTTTGGCCAGGCGGCCAGCTCTAGGAAGTGTCCTGGTGGTTCCAAACTTCTTCCATTTACGGATGATGGAGGCCACTGTGCTCATTGGGACCTTCAATGCTGCAGAAATTTTTCTGTACCCTTCCCCAGGTCTGTGCCTCGATACAATCCTGTCTCGGAGGTCTACAGACAATTCCTTGGACTTCATGGCTTGGTTTGTGCTCTGACATGCACTGTTAACTGTGGGACCTTATATAGACAGGTGTGTGCCTTTCCAAATCATGTCCAATCAACTGAATTTACCACAGGTGGACTCCAATCAAGTTGTAAAAACATCTCAAGGATGATCAGTGGAAACAGGATGCACCTGAGCTCAATTTTGAGTGTCATGGCAAAGGCTGTGAATACTTATGTACATGTGATTTTTATTAGTTTTTTATTTTTAATAAATTTGCAAAGATTTCAAACAAACTTCTTTCACATTGTCATTATGGGGTATTGTTTGTCGAATTTTGAGGAAAATAATGAATTTAATCCATTTTGGAATAAGGCTGTAACATAACAAAATGTGGAAAAAGTGAAGCGCTGTGAATACTTTCTGGATGCACTGTGTATATATATATATATATATATAAACTAGTTTAAATGATCAGACATTGAAAGTAGTTGGACACTTAAGACACACTTAAAAATGTATGAATGAATTAAGCACATAGTCTTACACAGAATCTGGCTTTTTCTAAAAGTCCATTTTCCTGCAGTCACACTCCCTCACAAACTGTTAATGTGATCACTTATAAGCAAAAATACAGAGACATGTTTTATCACAAACATATACACAATTACTATCATGTTATATTATGTGCACATACTATACATACATACATGCACATTCTTACTTACATAGAGAATGTAGAGAATGTAGTTTGTTAGTGTGAACATGAAGCCCCCTATGGGATATATGGAGGAATTGTATTTTACACAGGGTTCTTGTCAGAACAAGGCAGAGAGCAACAAATGCAGTTGAAAATATAAACCAAGAACTTAATACACTTAACGTGATGTACACAAGTAGGATGTTTTGTCGATCAAACATTAGCATTCCAATCAGAGGAACCATCAATTCGACCAAACACCCATTGTTGCCAACTATGCCAAGTAGATTCATGCAAGTAAAATACAGTAAGAATCTAGCTAGAAATAATCAATAAAGCGTGATTCACTGTTTTTCTATAAATGAATACAAGGAAGAATATTTAATGATTTTATATTTATTGTATATTTTAGATTAGATTAGATTAACATGCATCAATAAAGAGTACATTATAGTAAACAGCAATATTTACCTTTTACAAAGCATGTAAAAAGCCACGTAGGGAATATTTTTGAGTGTTGCTGCAAACGAGTCAAAATTTGGGAACAATTAATTGAAACATCTGATTTGCGGAAATGAATCGAGCTTCCCAACTCTATTGGCTTTTTTTTACTGAGGTATATATCTGAGATGCAAAATATATACATTCTCATGAGTGGGCTCTAAACTGCTGACACTGTCTGTATAGGAATCTTAATGGACAAATAAAAAGCGCATTGAAGTTCTTAGTGCAGTCGGGCAATATTGAATACACTGTAAATACTCATTATTTCACCAAGTCCAATTCCTTGATCAACGTACTTTGCTGGTCCTGAAACACCAAATCATTGCCGTCTTATTGTGAGGTTAGGGGTTGGGTTACTAATTACTAATAAATGGACTAATTGACAAATTAATGCAGTTTTTTTTTGTTTTTGTTTTTTGAAATTATTATTAAAGGTATAACAAATAACATACAGCATCTCCTCCATGTACTTTTTAGAGTTTAATCAACTTTGATTGAAATGTTCTCTCGGGTGTCTAAACCCATGACTAGATAGGCCAAGAATAGAATATTATGAAATATATAAAATGTTAAATAACATAAAAACAAACAAACAGAGGAATTCACTACAGGGGCATTTTTTGCCCCCTTTAAATATCTGAGGCATTTATGACTTTCTTCAACTTTGGGCATTTTTAGCACTGCGAACTTCTAGAAAGTAAAGTCTTGTTAAAACACTTTCCACTCCCTCACAAGTTTATTTTGTCTAATAACAATGTTCAGCTGTGAATGTACATGCATCACATGAGATTTATGTCATATTTGTCATTTCCCGCACATTTCTCAAATTCTGTATTGTGTTTAATAGAATTCTGTGGTGGAAATGACACTGATGGAAATGTAATGGATGAATCCTTTGTCTTGCTAATTCTAATTTCATAGCTAAAATTTTATGGATCCTAAATGCACACAAATAATGAATATTTTCAAGCCTTTATGTAATTTGGCAAAAGTTTGATTTGAAATGACGCCCAATGAAAATATCTTATCTTTGCATTTTATAGGCATTTAATGAGCGTTAGCATCAAGCACAGCCATAAGTCGTAAGTGCAAAGTCAATGGGCATGGCCATGACATTTTTGTATTTTCATGCAAGCATGCACTAAGTCTAGGCACAAGTGGGTTTGGTGAAATTGGGCTGGGCTGGATCAAGTGCAGTTTAATTGTGAGGTTTTCTCCAGTTATTGCACCGTCTGCGTCCTGTTATATATTTATTCCCTCAAGCACCAGCGATATAAACAGAAACAGCACATTCAAAAGAAGTTAGTGTAAATGGACTGTAGGCAATGAATTAGAAGAATTGAAAATTAAGCTATTTTGCACATTAACTGCGCCATTGATGAATGTCAGGCATATTTCTATGACAGTGACGTTCCTTTTATACACATAGCAAATGTCAATCTCATCAGGTTTTGGATGTACGCTCTGTTAAATTATAGAGAATGTAAGTATTCTTAATCATTTTAATCTACTGACACACACAAAAAAAATTATTAATATTTTTATTGATTCTTATATATATATATATATATATATATATATATATATATATATATATATACAAAATACATTTTTAACCACCATTATATCCCCTTCCCCCTCCCAAATCCCAACCCCACACCATCCCCCAACAAATAACCTTGTGGTCAAAGCCTGAGGTACACACATATAAACAAAGAAAAAAGATACATATTTGAGGAAATCAAACTATAAAAATCAACAAATAAAGAGGAGAAAATACAAATTCCACAAAGGATACAATTCACAAATTCAACCACAATCATGTTTCTCTCCACATAATCCTCACCGAGAGCCCTCCAGAAAGGTTGTGAATTTGTCCCATTTCTTACCATATGCATCTAATCTGCCAAGCTGTTTGTATGACATCTTTTCAAATGCCACCACCCTGCCCAATTAGGTGAACCATTCTTGAAATGAGGGAGCGGCTTTTGACTTCCATCCTCTAAGAATTATTTGTCTGCCGATCATTACACTGGTTTGGACCCAGCTTTTTGTATATTTGTCACCTAATTTAATAACTGCCGTATCACCCAATATACATAGTCTGGGGCAGAATAAAATTTGAGGATCTAAAACCTCACAGATAAATTAATCTCAACCAGAATTCTTGAATCTTAGCGCAGAATCACAGATCATGGGTTATGTTTCCATCCTCCAACTGACATCGCCAGCAGGTAGGCGTGACTTTTAAACCAAGCCTAAACAATCAAGATGGAGTCCAGTAGAAACGATGCAAAATCTTAAACTGAATAAGGCATACCCTTGCATCCCTAAACATAGGTTTAACATTTTTTTTAAATACTTTCCCTCTCCCCATCCTCCAATACCATGTTCAGATCTCTTTCCCATAACCTCTTAAGAGCTGTTAAGGCCCCGTCACTAAGACTGAATCAACAAGGAGTAATATACTGGCACTTCATGTACCTTTCCAAAGGCTGTGAGCACCATACAGAGAGTGTCTGCAGCTTTAGGGGGCTGAGTACTGCCACCAAAAATAGTACAAAGTAGATGGCAAACTGTAAATACCTGAAAAATTCAGACCTAGAAATCCCAAATTGCTGTGTTATATTTTCAAATGATCTCAAAGCTCTGTTTTCATAAAGGTCACTAAGTGTAGCAACACCCCTCTCCAACCATTCTTTCCAGCAAAAGGGGGACTTGTTAATACATAATTTGGGGTTCAGCTATATGCTTGAGGAAGCATTTAGGTAAATATCAAAATTGAACATACGGGAAAACTTTGTCCATACTGAATGTAAGTGTGAAATAATGGGATGCATTTTTACTTCTCTAGGCAATTTGATAGAAAGACTTTGCAATGGTGAGATTGGAGCAAGGACTGCTTGATCAATGTAGTACCAGGGAGGTACTCTCTCAGGTGGAAGAGACCAATGGGCCAGGTGTCTAAGATTAAAAGCACAGTAATAAAACCAACATTTTGGGGAAGCCTAAACATCCTTTGTCGATTGGTCTATGTAACTATGTAACTGAAATGCAACTGAGGTCATTTACCATTCCAAATAAAAGACTTAGATATTCTATCAAATTGTTTAAAATAAGAAAGTGGAACTTCTAGAGGGAGAGACTGTAGTAGATAATTGAATTTGGGGGTACATTTTTATAACATTGACTTTCCCTGCCATAGACAAATGTAGTGAAGCCCACCTATCAACATCATATGAGAACTTTTTCATTAATGGGTCAAAATTAACTCTAACTAAATCTCTCAAATTTGATGGAAATAAAATGCCTAAATACCTAATGCCTTGCTTGGGCCATTGAAAGGTGCCAGATTGGAAAGCTGTGGTAGGGCATTATGCTGTCAGAGCAAGAGATTCCTATTTAGACCAATTCACCCTGTATCCTGAAAATTTGGAGAAAGTATTAATAATTCTGTGGAGGCTAGGCATAGATCTACTAGGGTCGTAGACAAATAATAATATATCATCTGCGTAGAGTAAAATTTTATGCACCACACCTCCTGTTACAATACCAGGAAAATCATCCTCTTTTCTTAGTGCAGCTGCTAATGTTTCCAGGGCAAGACAGAACAGCAAAGTGGAGAGAGGACAGCCTTGCCGGGTTCCCCTACTAAGACAAAAATAATCTGAAATTAATCCATTAGTTTTCACTGCCGCTGACGGATGTATATAAAGTAACTTAATCCAATCCCAAACCCGTACATTTTCAAAATGTTAAAAAAATAGTCCCATTCCACCCTATCAAACGTCTTTTCAGTGTCAAGTGAGATGGCAGCAATCGGGGTCTGATCATTCGCAACTGACCACGTCTAATATTATCAGAAGAACTATGACCATGAATAAACCCCACTTGATCTATATATATAAGAAATGTAATTACTCTGATTAATTGATTAGCCAGAATTTTAGACAATATTTTTACATCTAACTGGATCAGGGAAATTGGACGATAACTTTTGCATGCAATTGCGCCTTTATCTTTTTTAAGGATGAGACTGATCAGGGCTTGCGTCATGGTTGGCGGTAGTTCACCTTTCTTTATTGACTCTGTATAAACTTCTAACATAAATGGAGCCAGTTCTGTGACAAAAAATCTATAAAATTCTGGGGCAAAACCATCTGGCCCAAGTCCCTTACCTGTGCTTTGATCTTTTTAATGAATGAGGCATATTGTATGATCCACCCCCTAAAAACTGCATTTAGCGCCTCCCATGCCATGCCCACAGAGGACACTGAGGACCAGTTGGTTTCTACCTAAACACTGACTTCTGTCTTTACCATTTGATGGAATGCTGGGTCCTGTAGAAGGGATGTATTAAAATGCCATCTATATGATTTTCTTTTCTCTGTATGCTGCAACATCTCTAAACACACCAAAACATGATCTGAAACTAAAATGTTCCCAATTGAGCAGTCAGTGGCAGATGGAATAAGTGACTTGGATATCAAAAAGAAACCTATTCTAGAGTAAATCTTATGAACTGATGAAAAAAAGTGTAGCCTATCCCAGATGGATTCAGGAGTCTCCAAATGTCTGTAAGACCAAGGTTTTACACATCCTCTGTAGTGTCAATGTTGCTCTAAAGGGTCTACACACCTTTGCATCACTATGATCAAGGACTGGATCCATTAAAAGATTGAAGTCTCCACCCAAAACCATATCATGAAGGATACCAGCTGCTTGTAGCTTCCCCTCAAGATCTATAAAAAAAGTTCTGATCATCAGTGTTGGGTGCATAAATATTAGCCAAAATAAGATTTTGCCCCTGTATTCAGCCAAAACAATAATGACTCTTCCTAAGTTAGCTGTTATCTGTTTGAGACATTTAAATTGTAAATGCTTATTTATCAATGTGATGACTCCCCTGCTCTTACTCGAACCAGCACTACAAAACACATGCGCACCCCATGCCCTGCCAAGTTTTTCAGATTCCAGTGGAGAAATGTAAGTTTCTTGAAGGAATACTATATCAATTTTTTTATGCTTACGAAAAGATACAACCCTTCTTCTTTTTATAGGGTGCCCAAGCCCACTAACATTCCACGTGGAGAGAAACATTTGACCTATATTAAAGTGTGGCATGTTGACATGCAAAAACAATTGGGTACCCAAGGCTAAATTATATAGACCACTATCCAACATTGATGTTACCATAAAATCCTTAACCCACAGAACAGAAAAAAAAAGTGCTTCAACCTCGCGCATAACAGTCCCAACTGGTGTCCATCACTCGGAAATCCGACGGTCCATGCACGCTCACAGGATTTTTTGTGACACTATTGCTACCAGATTGCTCATGTCCAGTGAAGTTTACACACACACATACAGTATATATATATATATATATATATATATATATATATATATATATATATATACACACACTACCGGTCAAAAGTTTTGAAACACTTGACTGAAATGATTCTAATGATTCTATTTTGATCTGAAGGCGTATGCTTAAATGTTTGAAATTAGTTTTGTAGACAAAAATATAATTCCACCAAATATAGTGCCACCAAATTAATTTATTTCATTATAAAACTAAAATGTAATAAAAAAAATAAAATAAAAGTTTTTAAAATTGATGACTTGGACCAAATAATAAAGAAAAGCAGCCAATAAGTGCCCAACATAGATGGGAACTCCTTCAATACTGTTTAAAAAGCATCCCAGGGTGATACCTCAAGAAGCTGGTTGAGAAAATGTCAAGAGTACATTTCTGCAAATTCTAGGCAAAGGGTGACTACTTTGAAGATGCTAAAATATAACACAGTTTTGATTTATTTTGGATTTTGTGTAGTCACAACATAATTCCCATAGTTCCATTTATGTTCTTCCATAGTTTAGATGACTTTACTATTATTCTAAAATGTGAAAAAAATTATAATAAAGAATGAGTAAGTGTTTCAAAGCTTTTGACTGGTAGTGTATATACACATACATATTTTTTTTTCCTAAACATAAACCGTACCATTAAATTGTGCATAAATGTGTTCAATAAAACAAAAAATAAAATAGGCCCCAGTAAACAATAACATCAAACCCACAAAGTGAACGAATGAGCTCAACAGCAAGTCAAAAAAGAGAAAAAAAAAAAGGAGTCAGGCAGGAGCCAGTGGGCAGACAACAGAATAACAAACCCTCTCAGGCTGCATCAGTGAAATGCACGATGTGTAGTCTGTATTGTTTATCGAGCGCAGGAAAAATTACCCACTCACACCATTGATGTAATGAAGGCCATAGTTTGTTGTGGGCATGTAAAATTCTTGTTTCCATCCTTACCGTCAATTCTCAGCTAGCCGGATAAAGAATTGTGAAGCTTATCTACTGTTGGTGCAGTAAGTTTTTACACTCTTTGAACCCATCCCGCTTCACTTGTGTCGCTCTAGCAAAGTCGAGAAAAACCATCATGTTGTGGTCCTCCCAGCACAACTTGCCTTTATTCCTTGCCGCTCGTGAAAGAAAGTCTCTGTCAGCTGACCGCAAGAATCTTGCCAGGATAGATCGGTGTCTGTCACCCACCCTGGGAAGTTGACTGAGAGCTCTGAGCGTGCGCACTATCTCGAGCCGGCAGCCTGCAGTGTTGATAAAATTTGGAATAAGCCCCTCCAAAAACCTCACCATATCTTGACCTTCCTTTTCCTCTGGGATTTCAACGAAACGAACATTATTACGTCTGCTCCGATTTTCCATATCCTCTAGTTCTTCCCACACATGTTCCACATCAGCCTTGGTAGCAGGCGGGTTAGCCTGCAGTTCTCTTTCGGCCGACTCCAGAAACTCAACTCGTTTTTCAACACTGTCCATTCTTGTGATCAGGGTGGAAAGTTTCGTCTCCATAGATGTGATCGCTCGACGTATTTCTGCGAGGCCCTCCGTGCCGGTCGAGATTTTCGTTAGTGCTGCATAAATGTTCAAGATATCCCGACCTACGTCATGAAGCTCGCTGCCTCTATCGACTGGACCGCTTCCATCTTGATCCTGCGAGGTTCCGAAGTGTGAGAACGTAAGTGCTTTTTAATGTCTCTATAGCCCGAAGATTTCAAATTTTTCGACATCCTACCCTCTCAGCACTGTTTAACAAACAAAGCTATTACAGTACTTACTGGTTAATATTGCTTAAAAGGATAATTGTAACAAAGTTTAAACGGAGTGCTCTTCTAAGTGACCAACCCTCGCATAGCGTCACGTGACTCCCAGCTAGTATTAACAGTGATTGTATTGGCTTCACTTCTACCGGTCGTTTTTGATTTTGAAAATTTTTATTAATTTATTGAAACACGAAAAAATTAAACCAAAAATATTTCTAAATTCAAATTGCATTTCAAATGAAATGTGAAATATTATCAAAGTAATAAAGTGGTCAGAAAAATTATACCAAATCCAAACATTTTACCCTCTCTAACTTCTTGCACCGACCCCTTTTGCATTGACTTAAAAATCATTCTACGACAACAGGTGGAAAAATACCATTGTATATAATATCATAAATACAATTCTAAATATATACATAATAATAATAACTGAAAAATAAACCATGACCTATAGATAGTTTAAAACAAATCTCATACATTTTTGTTTTATAAAATGGCTATGACAGTGATTGTCAGGGACATAATTTGATGTTCAGAGTTTGGACATGAACTTTATTACAACTTGCTTCTGGAATCTCTAAACTGCAAATGTAGGAATTGAATTTAAACTTTGCACTGAGATAAGGTGTGGTTTTGAAACATCAGGAAAATAGAAAATTGTACTTTGCGCTACTTCATTTACATACAATACACCCACAGTTTGCGCTCATACACCCACAGATTGCACAAACACTTCCACCCACTTGCGCTTTGCGCTGGCACAAAAATTTTGCTTCGAATTAGCGCTCACGAAAATTGGTCTTTGTGTACTCAATGTTTGTCTTGATGAAACATATTTAATCTCAAGCATGCAGTTCACCTGACACTTTAATTAACAAGTACACTATCTACACAAAAAAAAGGGGGGGGGGGGGGGTGTTACATAGTAGGAGCAGAATTGTTTGGTGTGGTGGAAATGATGCCACAACTGGAACAGTTGTAATTTTTGAAAAATTATTAGAAATAATTTTCACACAATAAATATTGAATTGGTTTATGTTTATTTCACTCTTTGTTTAGATTATCATAGTTTTTAACATGTTATAATTTGTATTTTTATAATGGATTTCCATAGTTTAAAATTAAAGTCTGGGTCTGGGACAAGGCTAAAACCGTTTTAATAAAAATCAACCCCTGGGACATGAAATTGCCCAAAGTTGAAGAAACACTCGCATACACCCACATAATGCTTTTTCTCCATCACTATAACATACTAGCATTTTCTCTGTTCTGCCTCCATAGGTCAGAGTTCAGCTCTTGGCTCTCCAGTACTGGTGCCCTTCTCTCGGTGGAGTTCTGAGCCGAGTCTTGCTCACTGGAGCCTGGATTCATATCCTCACTCCGGCCCCTCCGTGGCCCAGTCCTGTTCACCCCAATCAGCGTTAGCCCCAGCCTTACACCACATACCCCCCTCACTTTTTGACCGGCCTGTTCCCGTACCCCTGCGCCGGAGCGAGTCGGTGGGTCGCAGAAACCTGCTCCGCCACCCCAACCCCCTCCCGCCCCTACTGCCCAACCGGGACTCTGACTACGAACTAGAGCCGCCCGACAGGGGGCGCAAAAGAGCAATCGACAACCAGTATATGTTCTTCTGAAAGAGACTGAGAACAGGAACAAAAAAGACCACAGATGAAAAACGATCCCGGACTTTTGCCTGGATGGAGAGCGTATGTTAGCCAAACAGCGATCTCAAAGAGAAAAGAGCACGAATTGTGCAAGAGCAAGGTGAGACTTGCAGTAGAGGCAGGTGTCTGTTAGTGAATGACGCTGCCAGGCATTTAACCCTGCCTTTCTTAGAGGCCTACCAGCTGTCTTCCCCATGAATGTATTATACAGACGTTTCACTATGCCTGGAATGAGTGTTTATTATAGAATGACTAAAGTAGAGATGAGAATTAGACAGCTGCTCATGGCGATACAGAAGATGTGTTTGAGAAAGCTTATAGAAAGTTTCATGATGGCTGGTCAAGAAGTCATTCACAGACTTGGGAAAACACACCACCTACCCAACCTTGGCAAGGGTCTATTCAAAGACTTAAAGTGTTAGTTTGCCCAAAAAATGAAAATGTTGTCATGATTTACTTACCCTCATTTCTTTACAGACTTTCTTGTCTCGTCTTCTCGTGTGAACAAGCTTCTCTCATGCACTCATGAATGCACAATCAAGATTTTCACTGAAAAATAACTTTACATTTCAGATTGTTTCTCACAAAATGTATCCTATGCCTTTAGAAGACTTGGAATATGTTGCAGGAGTTGCATTGACTACTTTTATGATACTTACGGGTCCTTTTTTTAAGTTTTAAAGTGAGTCACTATCAGCTGGCATCATACTGAAAAGTCGGGCCGGAGCAGGACGCAACAGTCGGGTTTCGGAAGTAATAATCTCATTCATTTTCTCCATGAGCTAATTAACTTTTAACGATAACTTACAAACCTTTAAAGGCAGATCTACCATGAGCTCCGAGGTTGTTAATCAATGGTACATATTTCTGTTGAAACCACCAGTCTGTGTTATTTCAACTTGTTTAAAAAAAAAATCATGTTTAATAGTGCAGTTTCGAGTGAAAAACTACACTACCCATGATCCTGCCAATCAGAGAATCCGTACACTCTCAAACTACTTATGTATTTGTATATATTTGAATATTTTGCAGTACATTTAAAATATATTGTTTCTATACTTATAACCAACAACTTGAAATCAATAGTTTTATATTTTTAATTTGATGGTCATTCGCAATGCTCCATGTGATTGTAGTTCATTCCTTATTAAAGATGTTAAGTACATAGCTTTTGTGTTTTTGCCCATTTTTCAAATACTTTTTTGCTTCAAATCAAAGTTTATATTGTTGTGATTCACCTTGGAGCTGGTTGGTGTGGGTCATGGCTTAGAACTCTTTTAAGAAGAATTTTTATGAAATCCCTACTGAAGAAATGAATGGGAAAAAATACTTCCGGAACCAAGACGGCTGAAAAAGTGGGCAGGCATTGTTGCGTGCTATATTCATTAAATTTGTTCCTCTTGTGTTACTCATAAGAGTGTAATTACAAGAGTGGGTCACCCTACAACATGAGAGTGAGTAAATTATGACAGCGTTTTCATTTTTGGATGAACTATTCCTTTAAAGCTGCAGTGTGTAATTTCTACAGAGGTACTCTGTATGCATTTATTAGCGATTAACCTATGGATTGCTTACTTATAGTTGTCTTACCTATTAAGATGTGATAGATAGATTTTTAACTTAGAAAAAATTGTACACTGCAGCTTTAAAAGAATGTTTCTGGTTCAAAACAACTTGGGTCTATTGTCAGCATCTGTGACCCGGTGACAGTTACCACAGAAAATAGTTTGAATAGTCCCTCAGTTTGAAAAAAACAAAAATCATGTTTACAGTAATGCACTTGCAGTGCAAGTCTATGGGGCAAGACATTCCGGAGGGTTGAAAAACAGAAATGTGAAACGCGCATTTTTTTTAAAGGACTTATATTAAGACTTCTGTTGAAAAGGTGCGTTTTTTGAGCTCTAAAGGTGTCATTCTTGAGACTACGTTTCTAGGTGGAGAAACTTCTGGTTATGCATTTCGGATGTAATTGTTGTGGATTGAATTTGCACCATGTAATCAGTACTTTGTGGATCGATACGTCACATCCCTTTCTGGCATTTTGTGCATACTCTGCAAAAGTTACTGAGTTTAGATTGACACAACAAGAGTTGAATATGCTGCAAGG
Organism: Myxocyprinus asiaticus; assembly: GCF_019703515.2. Taxonomy (NCBI): domain Eukaryota; kingdom Metazoa; phylum Chordata; class Actinopteri; order Cypriniformes; family Catostomidae; genus Myxocyprinus; species Myxocyprinus asiaticus. The sequence goes on from NC_059347.1 coordinate 56,997,078, forward strand.
TAGAGTTCGAAAATATAATATGTTTAACTCTTGGGGCAATAGAGTTTATATTTTAATGTTTATCCCAATGAAATTACTGTATATACAATCTTTGCTTGATTTTACGAAACCATTTTCTGTGGTTATCGACAGTGATGGATGCATTTGATAGAGCTTGAGTTGTATTGAACCTTGAGCATTGCTTTAAACAATTAATAGAACAAAATAGTTTTTAGTATTTGTCAATATTTTTTTTGCGTATTAGGAGACCAAATAATATAGACTATAGAAAATATGGACCATATTTTGATCAAATAAATTTTGATTGTAATACATCAACGCAGTTCACCATGTCATTCGATTTTAGAGGTCCTATGCTAGGTTTACAAGTTAACTGACCAAAGAGTAAAAATAGCCAAACCAAACCAGCAATACCTAACAGGCAATAACTGTCCTAATGTCTAAATTCACATCAAATATCACAAAAGAACTGGTTTTATTATGAACCTGTAAGGTAGTTCTTTCTAAAATCTTTTTTATTTTTACTCACCCTCGTGTTTTTCATTGCTCTAAGCTGTGGAAATTATAGTACTTTTAAAATAACAGCTTTCAAACCTGACACCGTAAATAGTTGATTTAAGCTATCTTTCATTCATCTTTCAGTACATGCATTACAGAAGCATTGCTTGGTCATTTTCTGACCCTATTCTGCATTTCCTCTGTTTTTGAAAAGTCGTGAATGTTTTACTTTGTGGCTTAACACTACCACAATATTCAGATCCGTATCAAGCAAATTAATTCCCAAATTACTTTGCAATATGTTGTGCTCATACATAATTGGGTGAATGTCAAAAACACATCTAGGTTACATTTTATCCCAAAATCCAAAGAAAAAAAGCATGGGAAAAAAAATATTTTGCATGGGAAAAAAAAAATTTGTTTTAGGACTTTTTAGATCTAGATGATTACATTTTTGCATTGTGATATTATTTAACAATTAAGCACATTTAGTTTTTTGTAATACTAAAGTCATTTTTGAATATCAACTCTCACTTATTAGCATTATAACTGTATAGTAATGTTTTACTTTTTAATGTAAGACCTTTTCTACCCTTTTATTAAAATCATATCATAATAACTACTAAATACTAATTTAAATAATATATGTTTTATATATATATATATATATATATATATATATATATATATATATATATATATATATATATATATATATATATATATATTACAGTAATGAGAATGAGGATGTTTGCATTACGGTAGTGAAAATGAGTTGTCATAAAAATAATGTAATGCACAAATATTAATGGTTCAAAAAATAGGCTTCTTTCAGCAAAATATTACTGCATATTTTTGTTCTGTTGATTTTGGTGTGCAGATATGACTCTCGACAGGTTTCGTGAGATTCACCCAATTAAGCTTTGATCTGAAGTCACAAATCTGATCAATGTCCGTCAATTAATCAAAAATAACCAACTTCTTTGCTCTCTCCTTCTTGTCTGCTTTGCTGAAGAATTCGACCCCTGCAACGTTCTGTTCCAGTAAATTCCTTCTCATCCAATCTTTATTGGTCTTCCTTTATTTGTATTTTTGTAAAAAGCCTTGATACCACAATGAACTGTTTCACACTCCTCTCTGTGGGATAACAATAGTTCTAGACTCTATATAAATATATATTTTTTTAACATGATATGAAAGCGTGAACTGTACCTGTGTATCACTACCTCGCATTGCATTGTGGACTATGTGTTCCAGGTGGACTGATTTTGGATCTGACGGAGGTGAGGCAGCATTGAAAGATGGAGTTAGACAATCAGTTACTAAATTACATGTGTCGTTGGCATGCATGTCTACTAATAAGTGATGTGCTAAATTCAATCAGCAGAGTATTGTTTAAATGACTATGCTGCTTCCGCAAATGACACAGAATGTCCTTTTGTAATTGTAAAACACTTGTTTTTATGCCAATACGTTGTTTATAACATGGTTTTTATTATGTACAGAAATTACATTTTGTATACCTGACTATCAGATATAAAAAAAGCTGCATTGTCTGGTAGTAAATCGCTTATTCCAAACGTGGTGCTCTACGGGCCCTATTGACAAAGTAAATCTTAAAGATATTTGTGCATGTTTTGGTTTGGTACTGTGCTGTATATGGACTGAAATGGCCGGAGGGAGGAAAAACTGATCCTCGAACAGTGCTTTGGACTTTTAGATGCTTTGTGCATATAGGCCCTTATCTGCAGCACAGCCTGAAAGCACATCTCATGAAAGTAATGCTTTAGATTGGCAAATGTACACTGTCTAAGGTCCCTTGATGTTCAGCTGATGAATGTATTTCTTCTCTCTCTAGACTGTTGTTACTATGACAGATGAGAGCACTGTAAACCCCTGGGCTTTACCCTCAGCTAGTTTAACCACTCCACCACGGCTTTCTGATCAAACGCATGTTACTTTCCATGTAGCATTATGCATATTAAATTATATCAACTGTATATTTGATCTTTTTTAGGGAAAAAAATAAATAAAGTTAATGTTTCAAGAATCTTTTGCCTTTGTATGACTGGTACATTTTAAATGAATCAAGCAACATATAAGAAATATCTAACTGACAAGTAATCAGAGACAATATTTAAAACTAAGGGGTTTCTATATGTCTATTTTATCTTACCCTTTTCATAATGCTTTAGGATAACTGTTGCATTCAGTTAATGTCTTGCTTAGTGTGACACACTCTAAATAAATTAGGCCATTAGGCTAAAATGCTTTATTCAAATGAAAATGAATATTTCGCATAAGGTTCATAAGGAGGGCTCTGATTGTATAAACAGTTTATAGCTGATTATTGGTGTTTAAATTGTATGTACCATGAATTAGAGATGGTAATACTATGGTCCTTAATTATGGTATTGTATTGTCTAATAATCAATGCTTTAATCGTCGGCCATAATAATGTGATGTATTTGAAGAATCTGAATTATTATGTTTATTATATTTGTAATAATTTAAATTATAATTTCTATTAAAATATCTTTATTTGGGGTCCTTACTCAGCAAATATTGATATATGCAATTAATTGTGAATCATTTGACTGATCACCACATTATTTAAGTAATTTGATTACTTTATATATATATATATATTTACACACTGGCGGCCAAATGTTTGGAATAATGTACAGATTTTACTGTTTCGGAAGAAAATTTGTAATTTAATTTACCAAAGTGGCATTCAACTGATCACAAAATATAGTCAGGACATTACTGATGTAAAAAAACAGTCCCATCACTATTTGAAAAGTAATTTTTGATCAAATCTAGACAGGCTCCATTTTCAGCAGCTATCACTACAACACCTTATCCTTGAGTAATCATGATAAATTGCTAATGTGGTTCTAGAAAATCACTTGCCATTATATCAAACACAGCTGAAAGCTATTTGGTTCTTTAAATGAAGCTTAACATTGTCTTTGTGTTTGTTTTTGAGTTGCTACAGTATGTAATAGACTGGCATGTCTTAAGGTCAATATTAGGTCAAAAATGGCAAAAAAGAAACAGCTTTCTCTAGAAACTCATCAGTCAATCATTGTTTTGAGGAATGAAGGCTATACAATGCTTGAAATTGCCAAAAAACTGAAGATTTCATACAAAGGTGTCCACTACAGTCTTCAAAGACAAAGGTCAACTGGCTCTATCAAGGACAGAAAGAGATGTGGAAGACCAGATGTACAACTAAACAAGAGGATAAGTACATCAGAGTCTCTAGTTTGAGAAATAGACGCCTCACATGTCCTCAGCTGACAGCTTCATTGAATTCTACCCGCTAAACACCAGTTTCATGTACAACAGTAAAGAGAAGACTCAGGAGTGCAGGCCTTATGGGAAGAATCGCAAAGAAAAAGCCACTTTTGAAACAGAAAAACAAAAAGAAAAGGTTAGAGTGGGCAAAGAAACACAGACATTGGACAACAGATCATTGGAAAAGAGTGTTATGGATCTTAACCCCATTGAGCTTTTGTGGGATCAGCTAAACTGTAAGATGCGTGAGAAGTGCCCGACAAGACAGTCACATCTATGGCAAGTGCTACAGGAAGCGTGGCGTGAAATGTCACCTGAGTATCTGGACAAACTGACAGCTGGAATGCCAAAGATCTGCAAAGCTGTCATTGCTGCAGGTGGGGGATTTAAAAAAAAAAAAAAAATCTTTTTAGTTTAAGAAGTTCTGAACATTTTTTCAAATTGTAATAGTAATTTTTCACATTATTAATGTCTTGACTATACATTGTGATCAGATGAATGCCACGTTGGTGAATAAAAGTACCAATTTTTTTCCATAAGAGCAAAATCTGTACATTATTCCAAACTTTTGACTGCCTGTGTGTGTGTGTATATATATATATATATATATATACACACACACACACACACACACACAGGGTCGGGGAGTAATGGAATACATGTAACGGGATTACGTATTTTAAATACAAAATATAAGTAACTGTATTCCACTACAGTTACAATTTAAATAATTGGTAATTAGAATACAGTTACATTCAAAAAGTATTTTGATTACTTTAGAGATTACTTTGCATTTTATTGTCATTTGTTTCATTTAATATTTAGTCCTTTCAGATGGAAAACATTTATACATATAAATGATGCGATCCAAAGTGAATTTGAACAGCGGTGAAACACTTTCTTATGATGTGTTACATTCATACGAGCAGACAGAGAAGTAAGTTTGAAGTAAGTTTGGAGCAGAAGAAATAGAAATAAACCTTGTGTAAATTGTCAGCTTTACGCTAAGATAAAATGCTATTTCTAGCCATTTTACATGCAAATGTTACCAGGCACGATCATATTTTTTTATCAAGAAAATTCACGTTAGATCATCATTTCTATTTTTCTAATAAGACCTTTGATATTAGGGCAAAAATCATATTCTTGATCATAATTTTTGTATTGTTTTCCTGTAAAAATATCTAAAAATCCTTAAAACAAGATCAGTTTGATTGATCTTGTTTTAGAAACAACACTGCATAAGATATTTAGGTTTTTCAGAGAATGTATCTTTAAAAAGTGAAAAAATCTACCAGTGCTGAAGAAGTAATCCAAAGTATTTAGAATGTTTTACTGACCTTCAGTAATCTAACAGAATACGTTACAAAATTAATTTTACAGCATATATTCTGTAATCTGTAGTGGAATACATTTCAAAAGTAACCCTCCCAACCCTGTATATATATATATATATATTCTAGTTCTTTAAATTTGTTAAGGGAAGATGTGCATTTTCTGATCATTTTTTACATTTAGATATGTGTTTAGCATGGATGGATGATGTACATTCAGTATGTTTAAACAGCAAATAAATGGAAATATTTGCTAATTTAGTTGTGAAATCTTGAAAGTTATATTATGAATTCAGATTAATTGCACTCATTTCTAGGTTATAATGAATAATGATGTTTGAAATGTACAATAATTCTTAAAAAATGTGCATAGAACCATGTTTGACAATACCTGAGTACTTTCTGTCAGGGTCGAGACATTATAGCATAGATAAATACAGGATGCATACTATATACACATTCTACAGTCTTTAGGACTTTTCAAGAGTATAAGTAAACTGTCAGTTGACTTTAATGTGTAAATGGTATGGGATGCACAAAACCTCCAAAACGTCTTAATTTATTCTTCTTTAGCTTTCACATATTAGACAGACCTGCCAAACCAGAAGAGAGTTTGAGAGCAAGTCGTCTGCGTGACGTCACCGGCCCACGTTAGCACCTCGCGGAAATACCGCCGCGAGCAGGTCGATCGGAACCGGGAGTTGTGATGTTTTTACACTCGAATAGAGAGTTTAATATCATAAAACCCATTGTTATCTAGTCATATCACTAGTTGAGTTAGTGCTGTTGTCCTGAAACCGCAGTCGGTTCCGGTTGATAAGCGCCACAGAAAAGTGGGGACAAAATGTCCCTGTTCCAGTCAGCGCTCGATTTCCTGGCTGGGCCCGGCGGATCCACCGGCGCCAGCCGCGATCAGAACGACTTCGTCGGGCAGGTGGTTGAGCTCGGGGAGTTGAAGCTCCGGATCAAACGAGTCATCGCGGAAGGTAAATGATTCAATATAGCAGCAGGCTAGCCATGCTAACGTCTGTTTGTTTTTATTAACCTGTGTCTTTTATTAAAGAACAGCACTGAGTATTATTGTCATACTGTATATTCACATGATGTTGTTATTTACATGCATACAGTGAATGTATATAATTGTGGTTACAGGATAATTGTGTGGATTAAAACCAGCTGGTACGTTGTTAGCATGTCACTTGTCTCTGATGCACCTGACCATTAACTCACATATTTCAAATGTTCATCTTTATGTTTTCACTAATCTTGTTTGTTTTGAGCCATACAGATATATTTGTATGTATGTCATTTACTTTTATATTAATGGCACCAATATTTACTTCTATATAAATATGCTCTTGACCATTAATTCATAGTTCAAATTCATATTGCATATGGTTATCTGTATGGTTAAACTGCTCTTCAGATATTTGTATATCTATGCAGACATTGCGATGCAATGGTATTATATTGGAATACTATAGTACTGAAAGATTACCATATTCATATACCATGGTATTTATGTGGTACTCTAATGTTACTCAAAGAGTGCCGTGGTGTATTGCGAATAAAAAATGGCATTGCCATAATACATGTCTGAAAAAACAAAAACAAAAAACATGATACCATCTCCAAAAAAACTACACTGCAAAAAAAGACAAGGAAAAAAAAAGTGTACTGTTTACTTTCCTTCTTGTGTTAAGCATAAACCCCACTTAATTTAGCTAGAGTTCTCTGAAAACAAGACTTAATATCTTAATGTTATTCTGATTCTCAAGTATTTTATCTTGATTTATGGATGTTTAGATTAGGGATGCACCGATTAAAAAATCTTGGCCAATACTGTTACTGATACAGAGTTTAACAAAACACCATAGGCCGATACAGATATTTTCCACTTACCTTATTTTGTCATCTGATCAATGTTTTATGTAGGAATTATGCTTTTAAAAATGTACAAAGAAGTACAAAAGCTTTTTTACCATTCTAACTATACAGTAAATAATTTCCATTGAACATGGATTGGATCTGTTGAACACATGACATTTTATAAGTGTGCAAGGCCATGTTGCGATTTCAATCTTAATTCAATCAATAATGCAGCATTAATGGATAGTATACAAATGTCTCAGAAGTCAAAGTGCTGGTTTCAAAGTGTTTACGATGGTTTGTCTCATTATATAGCCTGTATGTAAGTGCCTCACTACTTTCACGTCCATCTAATGCGGTTTTTCCACATTAATGTGAGAATGAGAGAATAAAAATGTTACTTGTTCTTAGGAGTGCCAACCCGTCTACATATTGTGACTATTATTAGCCTATTTCTGGATTGTGCATTTGAATTCACAGAGTTTTAACAAAGTGTGTTACTAATTAATAATAAATAAACAATCGGTTTTTCATATCGGCGTTTTCATGCTTATAACCGATATGTTGATGGTTTTAATTTGGTCAATTATTGGCCGATAAATATCAGCAGCCGATACATCTAAAATAATCATTAGTTTAGATGTTTTTACCATCAAAAATAAAAAAAACTCAAGTGAGAACATGATTTTTATTTTTTTTGCCATGTATGACAGAACAATGGTAATTTTTAGGGTGCCATTAAAATGCACCTCATTTGCATGTCCACATAAATTAAAAATTTTTTTCAACATTTTTGACTTATTTCAAAAGTTTATCAGTCTGTTTATGCATTTCAACTTTGTTTTGAGGAATACAGTTAAATATACAGGTGTATCTCAATAAATTAGAATGTCAGGGGGCCTGGGTAGCTCAGTGGTAAAATACGCTGGCTACCACCCCTGGAGTTCGCTAGTTCGCTAGTTTGAATCCCAGGGCGTGCTGAGTGACTCCAGCCAGGTCTCCTAAACAACCAAATTGGCCCGGTTGCTAGGGAGGGTAGAGTCTCATGGGGTAACCTCCTCGTGGTCGCTATAATGTGGTTTGTTCTCGGTGGGGCGCATGGTGAATTGAGCGTGGTTGCCGCGGTGGATGGCGTGAAGCCTCCACACGCGTTATGTCTCCGTGGCAACTCGCTCAACAAGCCACGTGATAAGATGCGCGGGTTGACTGTCTCAGACGCGGAGGCAACTGGGATTCGTCCTCCGCCACCTGGACTGAGGCGAATCACTACGCGACCACGAGGACAAGGACTTAGAGCGCATTGGGAATTGGGCATTCCAAATTTGGAGAAAAAGGGGAAAAATCCCCCCCAAAACTAAATAAATAAATAAGAATGTCGTGGAAAGTTCATTTCAGTAATTCAACTCAAATTGTGAAACTCGTGTATTAAATAAATTCAGTGCACACAGACTGAAGTAGTTTAAGTCTTTGGTTCTTTTAATTGTGATGATTTTGGCTCATTAACAAAAACCCACCAATTCACCATCTCAACAAATTAGAATACATCATAAGAAAAATGTAATTTTTTTTTACACCATAAAAAAAAAAAAACATTTTTAGTGAATTGTTGGCCTTCTGGAAAGTATGTTCATTTACTGTATATGTACTCAATACTTGGTAGGGGCTCCTTTTGCTTTAATTACTGCCTCAATTCGGCGTGGCATGGAGGTGATCAGTTTGTGGCACTGCTGAGGTGGTATGGAAGCCCAGGTTTCTTTGACAGTGGCCTTCAGCTCATCTGCATTTTTTGGTCTCTTGTTTCTCATTTTCCTCTTGACAGTACCCCATAGATTCTCTATGGGGTTCAGGTCTGGTGAGTTTGCTGGCCAGTCAAGCACACCAACACCATGGTCATTTAACCAACTTTTGGTGCTTTTGGCAGTGTGAGCAGGTGCCAAATCCTGCTGGAAAATGAAATCAGCATCTTTAAAAAGCTGGTCAGCAGAAGGAAGCATGAAGTGCTCCAAAATTTCTTGGTAAACGGGTGCAGTGACTTTGGTTTTCAAAAAACACAATGGACCAACACCAGCAGATGACATTGCACCCCAAATCATCACAGACTGTGGAAACTTAACCCTGGACTTCAAGCAACTTGGGCTATGAGCTTCTCCACCCTTCCTCCAGACTCTAGGACCTTGGTTTCCAAATGAAATACAAAACTTGCTCTCATCTGAAAAGAGGACTTTGGACCACTGGGCAACAGTCCAGTTCTTCTTCTCCTTAGCCCAGGTAAGACGCCTCTGACATTGTCTGTGGTTCAGGAGTGGCTTAACAAGAGCAATACGACAACTGTAGCCAAATTCCTTGACACGTCTGTGTGTGGTGGCTCTTGATGCCTTGACCCCAGCCTCAGTCCATTCCTTGTGAAGTTCACCCAAATTCTTGAATCGATTTTGCTTGACAGTCCTCATAAGGCTGCGGTTCTCTTGGTTGGTTGTGCATCTTTTTCTTCCACACTTTTCCTTCCACTCAACTTTCTGTTAACATGCTTGGATACAGCACTCTGTGAACAGCCAGCTTCTTTGGCGATGAATGTTTGTGGCTTACCCTCCATGTGAAGGGTGTCAATGATTGTCTTCTGGACAATTGTCAGATCAGCAGTCTTCCCCATGATTGTGTAGCCTAGTGAACCAAACTGAGAGACCATTTTGAAGGCTCAGGAAACCTTTGCAGGTGTTTTGAGTTGATTAGCTGATTGGCATGTCACCATATTCTAATTTGTTGAGATAGTGAATTGGTGGGTTTTTGTTAAATGTGAGCCAAAATCATCACAATTAAATGAACCAAAGACTTAAACTACTTCAGTCTGTGTGCATTGAATTTATTTAATACACGAGTTTCACAATTTGAGTTGAATTACTGAAATAAATGAACTTTTCCACGACATTCTAATTTATTGAGATGCACCTGTACATTCATAATTGCGGGTCGGTCAGTAGCATCTTTATGTACATACAATAGGCAATAGCCTACAATTTAATACAATATACATAATCACTTAAATATTTGAAAGACAGCTTAAAAACTGTGCTTATGTTGAAGACCAAAATATATGGACCTGTATTGTGTATGTCAAGTTGTGTATTCTTGTTACACCCATAGTGTTGAGGTCTGTGGAATTACGAAAATAAGATCAGTTACTCCATAACCCCTCATATAACTCAAGACAATCATTGACAGTCAATGTTGCCCATTGGCTCAGCAATGTGTCTTGTGGATATCTCAAGGTCTGTTCTGGGTGAACAAGAAGGGTTTACATGGGTTTGGTGAAGCTTAGTGATTAAAGGTCTGTCCTGGTACCAAATGGTTACAGGTTCGAACTCTGAAAAGGTTTGTGATTATCCATGAGCTTTCACCATTGTGCCCTCAGAAAAGGCAGTTTACCTCAGTTTGCAGTATATATAATAAGTGTGGATAAAAACACCATGTAATAAAAAAATTGCTAAGTATAGAAAGGGAGAGTTAGGTTTTATTAGTGTCATGTACACCATTCTTAAACAACTATTGTGTTTGGTTAGCTGTTTGGGGCCAACCTTTCTCCCTATGACTAAGTATTGTTTACATAATAGTGGGTTGTATATGCATTGTATCATGTTCTTTGAATCATAAAGACACTTTTTTTTTCTTTTTGCATTATTTTGTTTTGGTTTCTCATTTTAGTGTTAATGTTTGGACTGAAATGATTAGCCGAATTTTAATCAGTCATGCATTGTTGTGTTCGGCAATGGCTGTAATATTAGAAAAGACCAGATCAGATGGAGACTGCTGTTCAGTATACTTCATATTTATCTAATTGCTCTACTAATGCAGTTGTTTTGTACTTTTTTTTTCCCGGCGAATTTGCGTTGCGTGTGAATGCACTGTAACGTGAAACTCTAAAGCTCCTTTTGATTCGTGCAGCCTGACTCAGGCCACGCTTGGTATTCATTTACCCATTGCCATGGTTACAGGCCGTTGTGGCCACTTGAGGGTTTCGAAAGCGTCCATAAATACCTGGCATTGTCAATTTTGTTCAGCTCAAGACTTACACACCTATGCGTAGCTTGTTGACGTCTTTTATGTGTTCATAAAGCCATACTTGGAGAAAAAGTAGAAAACTGTCTTTAAAATGTTATATATTGTCAATGAATCATCAGTAAATTATGCTGTAATTAAAGGAGTAGTTCCCCCAAAAATGAAAATTCTCTCATCATTTACTCACACTCATGCCATCCCAGATGTGTATGACTTTCTTTTTTCTGCAGAACACTTATGAAGATTTTTAGAAGAATATTTCAGCTTTGTAGGTCCGTACAATGCAAGTGAATTGTGGCCAGAACTTTGAAGCTCCAAAAAGTACATAAAGGCAGCATAAAAGTAATCCATACGACTCCAGTGGTTTAATCCATGTCTTCAGAAGTGATCTAATAGATTTTGGGTGAGTAAATGATGAGAGAATTTTCATTTTTGGGTGAACTACTTCTTTAGCTAAATTTTGTGCTCGTATAGTGTGAAATTGTTGCAGTGTTGATTTTTTTTTTCCTGTTTAAATGTCAAGCACCCACATACATAATGTCAGTGTTGCAGGCTGTTTCTGGACCAAATGACATTGCACTGAAAATCCAGTTTGTTGCCTGTTGTTCCAGCACAAACACCACACCATTTTAAAGCCTCAGACCTTGTGAAATGCTGGTCATCGCAGAACATCTTTATACCATGGGCATCTCAGTCTCTCTTCATTTCAGACTCAATACGAAACCCATCCCTTGAGCGCTTTTCTTTCTTCTTGCAGGAAATTGATGTATATCCTCACAGATATAGTGTGTAAAACTGGTATGAGATGGTGATATGATGGTGTACTAACAGGAACTACACAAAACATAGGTTTCTTGATGATGAAATGGTGTGTAAAATGGAGGTTTATGGGAGATCATGTCAAAATCTGACTCTCTTTTAGGAATGATTCATTAGGCTGTATCATATCACAGCTGCAGACGTAATACCATACTTCCATGTCTCTCTGTTTGCTTAAAATTCACTGCTGTTGGCAGTGGTTTCTCTCTGTTTATGTTATTAATGCACTGTGGAAGACTCATTGAGGTTATGTTTATAATGGCTGACCATTAGTGCTGCTGAGTCATCCAAACTCTTTTGTGAAATGCCACTCAAAAACATGTCTCCTTTCTAACAGACCAATATTTATTTTCTAGGAAATGTCTTTCTCGTATCCTGTTTGTAACGGAATCTTAATTCATCACAAAACCAGATCAGAATTCATTATCAAGTTCATCTTTGCATCACATATTTGATCATATAATGTTGTCTCGCTCTGTCTACAGGTGGCTTTGCATTTGTGTATGAAGCTCAGGATTTGGGCAGCAGTAAGGACTATGCCCTCAAGGTATGATGATGTCGTCACACGGAAAATTATTTAACATAGTCTCATGGCAACTCTTAATAATTTGTACGAGATGGTGAAATTCGACTTGGCTTGTACGAAAGGTACAACCTTTATTCCCATAGAGACAAACCAGTCAATAAACAGAATCTCAATTCACTACAATACAGGCATCGAAGTTTAGCTAACCTCCTATCCAGCACTTTACATTAAATTTAGTTACTCATTCTATATTTATTCATGCTAGATAAAATTACCGATGTATGTCAGTAACCTGCAATACTCTTCCCTCGTCTTGTTGGGTAAGGAGTTAGACTTTATAACTATGGATTAAATTTCAGAAAAATCATTATGACTGGACCATTTGCTGGTTTGTTTTTCTCTATGGGAGTAAAAGTTGTACGTTCTTGTACGAGCTGTCTTATTTGATTTCGCCATCTTGACTAATTAGTAGGAATTGTCATGAGACTGGGTTGCTACTGTATTACAGATAATCTCAATTGATTCAGTGTGTACTGTCATATGTGTTAAGTGTTGAGTCATTAAGAGGCTACATGAAGTCACAAAGGCAATGTTGTGTTTGCAGAGGCTTCTCTCTAATGAAGAGGAAAAGAACAAAGCCATCATTCAGGAAGTCTGCTTCATGGTAAGAATTAAAAAGTGAGAGGCTGCCAAATTATTGGCCGAATTGTTACACCATATCCTAAGTAGATGTGACACAATAAAACATCATGTTCAACATTGTGTGTCAAGATAAAAAAATCAAAAAATTCGGTTTTTAGACCGAAGCTTGGTTACTGTTTGGTGTATAAATTATAATTGAGATGAATTGTTATTCTGTTTGGTATTATAAATTATAATCTAAATACAAAGTTAATACAACTAAATAATGTTTATTTTATTTATGAACTATGAATTTATTTATGACAGACGTTTGCTTTGTTTGAGACATGTTCTGATTGGCTGTGATTTTTATTACTTAGTGCGCTATTTCGCTTTCATCATTTCGTCATTTATATCTAAAGTGAACGTTGCAGCTGGGCAAAAAAATGGTTTGTATTTATATTGGACTTGAAGTGTAAATGCAGCCTAATAGACCTATCGCTTTCTAGTATGCCATTAATATTAATTAAACAACAAAGAAAAGGAGAAAACCACATGCTGGTTTTGGCTGGATAACTTTAGTAGCTTTAAAGGGGTCATGACATTACTTATTTTTTTTATTTTTTTTTATCCCCAATTTGGAATGCCCAATTCCTAAATGACATGACTTTTTTTTATTATTTTAATAAATTTTTTGAGGTTCACTTATAATATTAGTAGTTTTTCTTTTTTTTTTTTTTGCACAAAAAACAGTCATATATTTGTAAAACTTGATCATTTTCCTCCCTCATTCTGACCCTCTGTCAGAAAAGCTCTGTTTTGGTGCAGCTTCTCCTTTAAGACTTGACAGTAAACTCCCACTGTTCTGATTGGCTCTTTGCTCTTGATTTACCTGCTCTCTCTACTTGCCATCTCGCTGCTACTGGGCAGGGCTACTGAAGTGATAAGGTAAAGTAGGTGTTGATGTGTTGTTGTGGAGGCGGTCAGATGCAAATTTCTACCACACTGTAGAGATCTGCAGCTCGACCCGGGCCATATGGGATCCGAGAACCCGACGCACTCACAGACGCGCGAATGGATGAGTTAGGGGCCGTTCACACTGAACGTGTTTTTGCGCGCATGTTCTGTTTTCCCATTCTTTTCCAATGTAAACACATGCTACACAAATGTCTTTGACATTTGCACCACGTCTCGCTTTTTCTTCAGTACCTCGTGCAGGACCGGCACATTTTAAACACCATGTCAAGTTAAAAAGAACTTCAAATTGTCAAAAACGCATATCGAGACACCTGCGCTCTGTTTCATCCTTTGCGCTTCGTCTAGATTGTTTTCAGCACAGTTGTCACAACGATTCAACAATCTAAACAAGTTAAGGCTGCATAGAGGGGACTGTTGCATTGTTTCATTTTATTCCACACTGTTCTGCACCAAGTGAAGTTTCAGGGCATAAACGGTGAGGCAATGCTTTTGTCCCCTTCTGCTCTAGTGTACTGAGGGGCGGCTGTGTCTCGTTAAAACTGTGTATGTTTACTCTTTCAGTACTGTTACGATTGTTGCCTATATGCTTACATAAAATATAGCCAATTGCAACAGTACTTGCTAGGAGAAGAAATTAGATAGTAAGCGATTTCAGGTCGGTTTTGGGCTTAAAATCTGACACCACACGGTCTCGGGTACGGATCGGGTTTGGGTTTCATTTTAAGGCCCGTGCAGACCTCTACCACACTGTGACATCAGAGTATGGAGGAAATAGAAAACGAGTCATTGTGGCAGGTTGATTTCAACAAATGCTCTTTTTGCAGTGAGGAGAAAGTTTTGAGTTCTGAAACTTACAGTATGTTTTTATAATACAGTGAACTGTTATATGTGAAAAGATCAAGGAAAATTGAGTTCCTCTTGTCATGACCCCTTTAAAAAGTATAAATGTTTTATAATCATACATTGAGGACCAGGAATTTAAGTAGCTTTATGTCACATTTCATTGCTTTTTTTCCCTATCAATTTCTGAATGTTCACTTATATTCGATACTGCTGCTAAAATAGCTTTAAGCACTGTTTTCTTAATTTGTATCTTTTTTTCTATTGTTTTTACACTCCAAATCATTTTAAGATTCACGCATTTCAATTTTATAACAAAATTCTATTAAACTGAATTGAGTCATCTTTAAATAAAATGTAAAAAACCTAAATAACGTAAGTTTTTATTCATTTTGTTTTGTTAAAAGTCACAGTTCAATTTCAAATATCAATTTTGTTATGAGATTGGAATGTGTAAATCTTAAAAATAAGCTAAAATATTTTTTGAGTGTATTTGTTTTAATGCTTATATATTTTTTTCTTTGTTCTTTTTTACTGACTGTTTACTTCTATTGGATAATTATTTGAGAACTTGAAGCAATGTTGACTTAAATTGCTTCCATGTGTCAGCAAAATGGACATTTCTCTGAAATTGTGAATTGGAATCGAATTAGGAAATCTTTATCGATCCCCAGTCCTAGTTGTGCCTAGTTAGCACACTGTGTTATTGTTTACCAGTTAATCTGTTACCATTACTCATTCTCTTAACACTTCAGCACAAACTTTATCTAAGAGTTATAGGATGCAAAAACTATCCTCAGCGCACTGACTCTTCTTTCCATGTCATTTATGTAGAAAAAGCTGTCTGGTCATCCTAATGTTGTGCAGTTCTGCTCCGCTGCATCCATCAGTAAAGAAGAGTCAGACACGGGACAGGCCGAGTTCCTCATCCTCACTGAACTCTGTAGAGGTACACACACACACACACACACACATACACTTTTGTGAAAGCACATTAACACACTGCTCTAAACAAATGGATAATTATTAATTTCGGGATGGTCTCTGATTTAAATTCTCTGATTCATACATTTTAAATCTGACCTTGGTAACAGCAAAATGCTTTTTTATAAAAGCGACATGGAAACTGATCCCGGCCAAAAATTATAATTTTTTCATCATTTACTCTCCGTCTCAAACTTGTTTGACTTTCTTTCTTCTGCTGAACACAAACAAAGATTTTTGCATTGTTTGTCCATACAGCACAAGTCAGCGGGGTCCAAAACTTTAAGCTCCAAAAGAGTAATCCATATGACTCAAGTGGTTTAATCCATGATTTCTGAAGAGATACGATCGGTTTTGAGTGAGAAACAAAGCAAAATGTAACCCCTTTCTCACAACAAGCACGAGGAAGTGTAATGGAGCGTAAGAAGTGGAATCGTCTCATGATCGCACAGAGGAGACTGCAGATGTCAAGATTTATAGTGAAAAAGGAGTTACATTTTGGACTGTTTCTCACCCAAGCTGTTCATATCACTTTAGAAGGCATGGATTAAACCACTGGAGTCTTATGGATAACCTTTATGCTGCCTTTATGTCCTTTTTGGAGCTTGAAAGTGTTGGACCCCATTGACTTGCATTGTACGGACAAACAGACATCATAATTTGTGTCCCACAGAAAAAAGAAAGTCACACACGTTTGAGACGATATCAGGGTGAGTAAATGATGAGAGAATGATACTTTTTTTGGTGAACCATTCTTTTTTTT
Source organism: Myxocyprinus asiaticus (assembly GCF_019703515.2). NCBI lineage: Eukaryota > Metazoa > Chordata > Actinopteri > Cypriniformes > Catostomidae > Myxocyprinus > Myxocyprinus asiaticus. The sequence continues at coordinate 57,013,666 of NC_059347.1, forward strand.
GTTTTACATATTTCACTCTCTCTCATTCACTTTTGTCAGTTTCCTGTGTTTATACTGACCTCGCCCTCTGTTTCCTGTAGGTCAGCTGGTTGACTTTGTGAACAAGGTGGAGCAGAAAGGACCAATGTCATGTGACACGGTTCTGAAGATTTTTTACCAGTCATGTCGTGCTGTACAGCACATGCACAAACAGTCTCCACCAATTATACACCGGGACCTGAAGGTAAGGCACCTCCCCATATCAGACTGTGGTTTAAATACTTCAGTGAGAGAGTGCACTCACTGAACATCGCGGCATTATACAGTATGAACAAAGAAGAGGTAGTTATTGAGGAAGAAATCGGGTGAATCTCATGAAAACACATTCCGGTCATTTTTCACCCCAAAATCAGAAAGAAAATATATACAATATTTAATATAATTTATTAAGTAATTTATTTTATTTATATATATATATATATATATATATATATATATATATATATATATATAAGCAATATCACACGAGCAAGAGTGCAATATGGCCCTACATAAGCACTGTTGTGATTCGGCCGCAGGCAGAGTGCCGTAGGTAATCACACCCAAGCAGAGTTGCTGTCAGCTTTCTGAAGATCAGCTTTCTCATTGGAAAAATAGCCGTCCAAGCAGGGGTATTTCTCCCTATTTCGTGGTAGCTGGTGCGCTTGAGTCTTTCACTATAGAAACTGCCATCTCCTCTGCCATTTTAAACAGTAGTTCCTCTCCAATGTGGAAACTCCAGTAAGAGGTAAGCGCCTTGAGTTCTGTAATTAGTCAGTCTGTTGTGTCTCTCAGCTGTGATGAGCCTTAATGCTGAAGTTGTTCATTTAAAGCCATTTAAAGCTATTTTCTAGCTTTAGTAGTGTAATAGTAATACAAGCGATCACGGAGCGCTGTTGTATTTAAACACTGGCTGACGCGGATTCACTTCACGTCACCTAACTGGTTCATATTACACACAAAAATGATCTTTTGCCACCACCTGCTGGCTAACATGTAATGTAAAAAAACAAATACATGTAAGAGACACACATACAGTAGCTCTTAACACATCTGCACTGCTCTTACACTTTAGTTTAGAACAGCACGAACACAAGCGGAGTGATACACACAGTGAAGCGTCTGAGTGCTGATGGTATGAGACCACCAGTGCTCATGGAACGTCTCTCATCCAATCAGATTCAAAGGCCAGAACTAACTGTTTTGTGTGTGTATATATATATATATATATATAGGGTGCTTAGGGTCATTGTGGTGCTGGAAAGTCCAAGAGCGTCCCATACGCAGCTTTTGTGCAGAAGAATGGAAATTGTCTGCCAGTATTTTCTGATAACATGCTGCATTCATCTTGCCATCAATTTTCACAAGATTCCCCGTGCCTTTAGAGCTCACACACCCCCAAAACATCAGTGAGCCACCACCATGCTTCACAGTGGGGATGATATTCTTTTCACTATAGGCCTTGTTGACCACTCTCCAAACATAGCGCTTATGGTTGTGACCATAAAGCTCTATTTTGGTCTCGTCACTCCAAATTACAGTGTGCCAGAAGCTGTGAGGCGTGTCCAGGTGTTGTCGGGCATATTGTAACCGGGCTTTTTTGTGGCACTGGCGCAGTAAAGGCTTCTTTCTGGCAGCTCGACCATGCAGCTAATATTTGTTCAAGTATCGTCGTATTGTGCTCCTTAAAACAATCACACTGCCTTTTTCCAAAGCAGCCTGTATTTCTCCTGAGGTTACCTGAGGGGGTTTTTTTGTATCCCAAACAATTCTTGTGGCTGAAATCTTTCTTGGTCTACCTGACCTTGGCTTGGTATCGAGAGATCCCCGAATTTTCCACTTCTTAATAAGTGATTGAACAGTACTGACTGGCATTTTCAAGGCTTTGGATATCTTTTTATATCCTTTTCCATCTTTATAAATTTCCATTTCCTTGTTACGCAGGTCTTTTGACAGTTCTTTTCTGCTCCCCATGGCTCAGTATCTAGCCTGCTCAGTGCATCCACATGAGAGCTAACAAACTCATTGACTATTTTTTACGCAGACACTAATTGCAATTTAAAAAGCCACAGGTGTGGGAAATTAACCTTTAATTGCCGTTTAAACCTGTGTGTGTCACCTTGTGTGTCTGTAACAAGGCCAAACATTCAAGGGTATGTAAACCTTTAATCAGGGCCATTTGGGTGATTTCTGTTATCATTATGATTTAAAAAGGAGCCAAACAACTATGTGATAATAAATGGCTTCATATGATCACTATCCTTAAATAAAAGAATTTTTTTTTTTTTTTCAAAATCAATGCCAAAATTTCACAATTTCTGCCAGGGTATGCAAACTTTTGAGCACAACTGTGTGTGTGTGTGTGTGTGTGTGTGTGTGTGTGTATGTATGTGTGTATATATATATATATTTAATAAATTAAGAGACCACTGCAAAATGATCAGTTTCTCTGGATTTACTATTTATAGGTATGTGTTTGAGTAAAATTAACATTTTAGTTTTATTCTATAAAGTACTGACAACATTTCTCCCAAATTCCAAAATAAAAATATTGTCATTTGAAGCATTTATTTGCAGAAAATGACAACTGGTCAAAATAACAAAAAAGATGCAGTGTTTTCATACCTCGAATAATGCAAAGAAAACAAGTTCATATTCATTTAAAAAAAAAAAAAAAATACTAATGTTTTAACTTAGGAAGACTTCAGAAATCAATATTTGGTGGAATAACCCTGATTTTCAATCACAGCTTTCATGCGTCTTGGCATGTTCTCTACCAGTCTTTCACATTGCTGTTGGGTGACATTATGCCACTCCTGGTGCAAAAATTCAAGCAGCTCGGCTTTGTTTGACGGCATGTGGCCATCCATCTTCCTCTTGATCACATTCCAGAGGTTTTCAATAGGGTTCAGGTCTGGAGATTGGGCTGGCCATGACAGGGTCTTGATCCGATGCTCCTCCATCCACACCTTGATTGACCTGGCTGTGTGGCATGGAACGTTGTCCTGCTGGAAAAAACATTCCTCAGAGTTGGGGAACATTGTAAGAGCAGAAGGAAGCAAGTTTTCTTCCAGGATAACCTTGTACATGGCTTTATAAATGCATCCTTCACAAAGATGAATCTGCCCGATTCCAGCCTTGCTGAAGCACCCCCAGATCATCACCGATCCTCCACCAAATTTCACAGTGGGTGTGAGAATCTGTTGCTTGAAGGCCTCTCCAGGTCTCCGATGACCAGGTGGAGGATCGGTGATGATCGGGGAGTGATAATTTTGCAGTGGTCTCTTAATTTTTTTTTTCAGAGCTGTGTGTGTGTGTGTGTGTGTGTGTGTGTGTGTGTGTGTGTGTGTGTGTGTGTGTGTGTGTATATATATATATATATATATATATATATATATATATATATATATATATATATATACACAAACTGTATTCAGACATGTAAGATTTTTTTATTGTCTTAATTATTTTTAATTTTTTTGCATGAAAAAAATGAAGTTTATTTTTAGGACTATTATTAAGATGTTTTACATTGTAGCATTATTTTTAATTCTTAAGTTCTTTTTTTTCTTTTGATTTTGGCTGTAAATATGACCCGGACATGTTCTTGACAGGTTTTCTGAGATTCAGCCAAAAAGTCATGACTCATGAGAGACGGTGTGTTATGGTGATTTTACCATGGTTAAGAAGTGTTATGCATGATATGAAGCTTACCATGGTACTAATGCATGGCCTTGATTTATTTATTGCTTTTATAAAACTCCAGCAACAACATTATGATAAAATACTCCTATGTTCAGTGTTTTGATAATAATCACAATAAAACAAATTCTGTGAAAAGTAGTAAGAATAGAATAGTAGAAGTAATATTGCAAATAAATAGAAAGCAGAAAACTGTGTATAGTTGCCACAAGTTAAAATAATGAGTGGGATCAGGTGCGTATAAAGTATATCGTTATTTTCCTTTTTTTTTTTTCTTAGATGTGACTCATCAGATCAGATTTTATTGGCAGACCTGACTAGTGCCAAATGTTTTCTATTTGCAGATCGAGAATTTGCTAATCAGTCATCAGGGCACCATAAAGTTGTGCGACTTCGGCAGTGCCACAACCATCGCACATTATCCAGACTACAGCTGGTCTGCTCACAAGAGATCAATGGTAGAGGACGAGGTAAGAAACTAGAGTCTAGTGTTCTTCCCCAACCGGACTATCCGGTCTTTATGTAACATATTAACATAAATCTCAATTCCAAGTTTACTTTGCCATGACGTGATTGTCATATGGTTGGTTTATTGTGCCATAACTTCTATTGTGATTCATCGATTAATGCATAATATTTGTGGAAATTATTACCTATGGCCAGGGAGACATATTTTGCGGTTATGGTATTACATTCATTGGCTGTTTCCTGGTAAAGCATTGGATTATTAAATTGTTTTGTTGATTCAATTAGTTTGTTGTGTTTCTGGCCCTCTTAAATCAGTTATTGGGAGTAAACTGAAATGCGCAAACGCCACATTTCTAAATGAACATCTGTTTGCACTTCTTAAATGGAAGTTTATTTTCTAATAATGACCCCTTTTTTTATTTTAAAATCTTTCAGCAAAGTTTGTAATGCAGTTTATATATGCTTTGTAGTTAATTGTTTGTAGTAGTAGTAGTAGTAGTAGTAGTACAGTATGTTTAGGGTTAACACAATGGTAAAAAACTGAACAGTTGGACTAAATGGTGACGAGAGGATATTGATATTTAACATTCTTCATTCATCAATTATTTATTTGAATTCACACCGGCAAATGAAGACCTAATAAATAATAAATAAACCCTCCTTTTCCCCTTTCTCTTTTATTCTGTACCACTCTCAGATTACTAGAAACACGACTCCAGCATACAGGACACCAGAGATGATAGACCTGTATTCCAACTACCCAATAAATGAGAAACAAGACATATGGGTGAGTTTGGTTATTGTGACATATTTCTGGGTGAAATAGGATGTTCAACTGAAATGGTGATGTCTGATGAACAGAAACATCATTTCAGAGGAAGAGCAAGTTATTACATTTAGATGAAAAATTACAAAGTAATATGAATATTTTTTTCTTTGAAATATTGTGCAATGATGAATCGTGCATAGTAAGACCAGGAATGTGTAGTAACTAGTGCTGTCTGTCGATTAAAATATTTAACTATTATTTAATAGCAGATTTTGAAAGTGCTGAAACTTGACTTTACATGTACTTCTTTTCCTGTCGGAATGCATTTAGCTACGTCTTAGTAAAGAAAAAAAATAAACAATATGTAACTAATGGTTTATTAACATCTTCCAATCAAAGCGTTCCACAGTATAAAGATAGAAATGCACTAAATTAGCACCAATTTAGGTAACACTAAAGGAATAGTTCTCTCAAAAATTAAAATTCTCTCATCATTAACTCGCACTCATGCCATCCCAGATGTGTATGAAAAATATTTTAGCTCTGTAGGTCCATACAATGCAAGTGAATGGTGGCCAGAACTTTGAAGCTAAAAGTAATCCATAAATTTCTGGTGGTTTAATCCATGTCTTCAGAAGCGACATGATAGTGTGTGTGAAAAACAGATCAATATTTAAGTCCTTTTTTAGTATAAATCTCCACCTTTGACCAGTAGGTGGCGATATGCATGAAAAATGCGAATTGGCAAAAAAAAAAAAAAAAACACGAAAGTGAATGTGGAGAGTTATAAACTCGGCAAAAAAAGAAACATCCTCTCACTTTCAACTGCTTTTATTTTCAGCAAACTTAATGTGTAAATATTTGTATGAACATAAAAAGATTAAACAACTAAGACATAAATTGAACAAGTTTCACAGACATGCGACTGTCAGACATGGAATAATGTGTCCCTGAACAAAGGGGGGGTCAAAAGTAACAGTCAGTATCTGGTGTGGCCACCAGCTGCATTAAGTACTGCAGTGCATCTCCTCCTCATGGACTGCACCAGATTTGCCAGTTCTTGCTATGAGATGTTACCCCACTCTTCCACCAAGGCACTTGCAAGTTCCCGGACATTTCTGGGGGGAATGGCCCTGGCCCTCACCCTCCGATCCAACAGGTCCCAGATGTGCTCAGTGGGATTGAGATCCGGGCTCTTCACTGGCCACGGCAGAACGCTGACATTCCTGTCTTGCAGGAAATCACGCACAGAATGAGCAGTATGGCTGGTGGCATTGTCATGCTGGAGGGTCATGTCAGGATGAGCCTACAGGAAGGGTACCACATGAGGGAGGAGGATGTCTTCCCTGTAACGCACAGCGTTGAGATTGCCTGCAATGACAACAAGCTCAGTCCGATGATGCTGTGACACACCGACCCAGACCATGACGGACCCTCCACCTCCAAATCGATCCCTCTCCAGAGTACAGGCCTCGGTGTAATGCTCATTCCTTCGATAAACGCGAGTCCGACCATCACCCCTGGTGAGACAAAACCGCGACTCTTCAGTGAAGAGCACTTTTTGACAGTCCTGTCTGGTCCACCGAAGCTGGGTTTGTGCCCATAGACGATGTTGTTGCTAGTGATGTCTGGTAAGGACCTGCCTTACAACAGGCCTACAAGCCCTCAGTTCAGCCTCTCTCAGCCTATTGCGGACAGTCTGAGCGCTGATGGAGGGATTGTGTTCCTGGTGTAACTCGGGCAGTTGTTGCCATCCTGTACCTGTCCCGCAGGTGTGATATTCGGATGTACCGACCCTGTGCAGGTGTTGTTACATGTGGTCTGCCACTGCGAGGACGATCAGCTGTCCTTCCTGTCTCCCTGTAGCACTGTCTTAGGCGTCTCACAGTACGGACATTGCAATTTATTGCCATCTATGCAGAATGCCTAAGGCACATTCACGCAGATGAGCAGGGACCCTGGGCGTCTTTCTTTTGGTGTTTTTCAGAGTCAGTAGAAAGGTCTCTTTAATGTCCTAAGTTTTTATAACTGTGACCTTAGTTGCCTACCGTCTGTAAGCTGTTAGTGTCTTAATAACTGTTCCACAGGTGCAGGTTCATTATTTGTTTATGGTTCATTGAACAAGCATGGAAAACATTGTTTAAACCCTTTACAATAAAAATCTGTAAAGTTATTTGGATTTTTACAAAATTATCTTTAAAATACGGTGTCTTGAAAAGGGAAGTTTATTTTTTTGCTGAGTTTAGTAACAAAGGACTTTTGTTATTGATCTGTTTTTCAACCACACATCTTATATTGCTTTTGAAGACATGCATTAAACCACTGGAGTCGTATGGATTACTTTTATGCTGCCTTTATATGCTTTTTGGAGCTTCAAAGTTCTGTCTACCATTCACTTGCATTGAATGGACCAACAGGGATGGCCTGAGCATGTGTTGTCACGTTAATTCGATAGCTCTAATAATAACAAAGTAGCGTAAAGTTTTAATTTCATGTTGAAATATGATTGGTCTATATAAGTGTTTGCGTTTTTATCCTAAACAACTGTTACGACACAGCCTCCTGTGTCAGTTTAAAAGTTATCTCTATCCAAATTCCTGACACCAACCGTGACTGCGATGAACAATAGGTAAGGCAATTTTATTTTGGTCACACAGTTTTTGTCACATTGCACTGAATAGCTCCACCCACAGTGACATCTGATTGGTTCAGAATCATCTATATTTAAATTAGCTCCATTTTCGACATCAAATATGTTCTGATTGGCGGATTTTTTCACTTCCTGCAGTCTTTTGCTGTCAGTGAGGACAGAAAATGTACTTTAGGCTTGTCATGAAGCACACGGTTAGGACACTGTAACTGCTGTTGGGTTTTTTTGTGATGATTGTTAACTGTGTTGTTAAAAGGTTGGCTTTGTTATTTTGCTTTGATCCTCTAGGCTCTGGGCTGCATTTTGTATCTGCTCTGTTTTAAGCAGCACCCGTTTGAAGAGGGAGCCAAACTCCAGATCGTCAACGGCAAATATAATATTCCTCAAAATGACACCAAGTACACAGTCTTTCACCAGCTCATCCGTAAGTGTCCTACTAAATGTTTGCTTCTACTGTTGTTCTGCTCCTCTCTAAATGCAACTACATATGCCAGATGTCGTGTATGTTGTTCCAGGGTCGATGTTAAAAATCAACCCAGAGGAGCGGCTGTCAATCAACGAGCTGATCAGCCATCTGCAGGATATCGCAGCAGCCAGAAATGTCAACCCCAAATCGCCCATTACTGAGGTACAGCCAGTCTAACAGAAAATCCATGCTCTCTGCACTATTATGAATTGTTCATAAATCATTCAAATATTTTAGCCTGTGATGCAGGACTTTGGTTTATAGCAAAAAAGAAAATACGTTTTTAATATTGAAATTTTTGTTTTGTGATGAATTTCATAAATGGGCACATTTTATATTTGTCTGCAAAAATAATTGCAAGCATTTAAAGGAACAGTTCACCCAAAACTGAAAATTCATTCATCATTTACTCACCTTCATGCCATCCCAGATGTGTATGACTTTCTTTCTTCTGCAGAACACAAACGATGATTTGTAGAAGATTATCTCAGCTCTTTAGTTCCATTCAATGCAAGTGAATGGTGACCAGAAATTTTAAGCTCCAAAAAGCACATAAAAGCATAATAAAAGTAATCCTTAAGACTCCAGTGGTTAAATCCATATCTTTTAAAGAGATATGATTGGTGTTTGTGAAAAACAGATCAATATTTCAGTCCTTTTTTAGTAAAAATCTCCACTTTCACTTTTTAAAATTAAAAAAAAAAAAATGTATTCGCATTCTGCGTGCATATAGCCACCTAGTGGTCGGGGCTGGTCAAAGGTTGAGATTTATAGTAAATAAGGACTTTAGGATTGATATGTTTCTCACAGGCACCTATTATATCACTTCTGAAGACATGGATTAAACCACTATAGTCTTATGGATTACTTTTATGCTGCCTTTATGTTCTTTTTTGAGCTTCAAAGTTCTGGCCAACATTCACTTGCATTGTGAGGACCTACAGAGCTGAAATATTCTTCTAAAAATCTTCATTTGTGTTCTGCAGAAAAAAGAAAGTCATACACATCTTGAATGGCATGAGGCTGAGTAAATGATGAGAGAACTATTCCTTTAAGGATGAGCCCTTTAGATCAATGCTTTGAAGATCACGAAAAATATAAATTCAGCCAGGTGTGTCCAAACATTGACTTGTAGTGGATATTGGCAATAAATTGGCCACACTGCTCTGCAGATTTCAGCATTGGCCATTGAAAATCCCATTTTGGTCATCCACGTTTATCGATTTGCCCTGATAATAGTAATATCTGCTTCAGAACTGATTGGCTGACTTGTTTTGCTTGAACTAGGCTTTATTGGTGCTTCATTTAAAACAAACCCCTCGTTGTTTCTTGCCCACTTTCTCTCTCACAAACACACATACCCACACCGAGACATGCGGAGTCCCACATACTGATTGCAACTCTCGGAAGAGCCATTTAGAGAAGCCGTTGTCTCTTCCTCTCTTCATGACCTGCCAGAGACAAAGGGCCGTCTCATCTCCCTCTCTCTCTCTCTCTCTCTCTCTCTCTCTCTCTCTCTGTCTCTCACTCACTCACTCTCTCTCTCTCTGTCTCTCTCTCACTCACTCACTCTCTCTCTCTCTCTCTCTCTCTCTCTCTCTCTCTCTCTCTCTCTCTCTGTCTCTCTCTCTCTCTCTCTCTCTCTCTCTCTCTGTGTGTGTGTGTGACCTAATAGCCACTGATCTCACTACATAAGGACAAAAAAAGGATGAAAGCCTTGTAAACAAGATGGAGGAAAAAAAAAATGACATATAGAGCTTTACCAGTCTATTTGATTAAAGGACAAATTTGACGACCGGATCATCCTACAGTACTGTTATTTGGATTATTAATTGTGCATGTGCAGGAATTTCTGCTGAAATGCATCTGATTTTGCCGCTGTGTTTTTGACTAAATATGCTGTTAAAGTAATATTTTCTAGGTTTTTGAATACGTTTTCTCTATTTGTTATCTTAGAGACTTCAAACTCAAACATTGTCATTTTTATTTTTCTTTCAGTTAAGGAAAATGTTGTTTCATTTAGTTTTCATTTTAGTTTAAGTATTCATTAGCTAAAAAAACACTGACAAGTGTGTGGCGCTCTAGTCAACGTTGTTGCTGCATTGCTGCCAGGTTCTTGTGTGCACACATGGTGCAGAAGGCAGCTTTATACTCATCTGATCTGGGTTAAGAAAGGGTTTCGCTCTGGATTAAAGTGATTACCACCATCAGCCAGAAGGAGAGAGAGACAGAGCCTGCAGTGTTTGAATCATCTTGACGTTCTGCTTTCATTGACTTCAGTCATTGAGTCTTTTCATCAGCTTTCTTCCTACTTCTGATCTTAATGTGTAACGGTGTGTTGTCCTGATGAGTCTGTTAAGTCCATACTACTGTCTGAGGTCTGTGTATGATGGCTATGAATCTCTACAGCTGCTGGAGCAGAATGGAGGCTTTGGAAACAACAGCGCACAGCTTCCCTCGCAGATCAACAACATACACAATGCTGGTGAGCACTGCAGTACACAGCTTTAACTTTGTGATCTAACGTTTAAGCATGCTGTTTGTTAGCATGCAGATTTGTGTGTTTAAAAATGGTTTGTGTTAAGTTTATATGAATTATTCAATATTACATTTTTATTCTTACATTTACATTTACATAAATATTACATTTTATTAGGAAAAAACTTGAGAAATTGAAGGTGGATGCTGCATAAAGCTTTGCCCATTTGTTGTCTTATGCCCAGCTGGTTGTTAAAACTGGCTCCATTTTTTACTAAATTATGAGACATCCTGCGTAATTCATACTACTGATTCTCCAGAGAAATATCATGCTGTCTGATGAGCATAATGAGTAAAGATGAACAATATCGCCCTGCGGAAACACAGACAGCGCATTAATAGTGCTGTTGCGTACGTGTGTTCAGTTTATGCTTGTTTTTCTTTGTTTCCTGATGCCATTTTAGAAGATCTCGGCTCTCTAATATGCATAAAATAATGGGACTGCTTGGTTGGTTGGTTAGTTGATTATCTTAGTTCATTTGGTTTTGCCCTGAATGTGTGTGGTTGCTAATACACCCCAATTTACAGTCAATAATTCTGAATGGGCGGTTGCCAGGGCATTGCTATGCAGTTTCTAAGGTGTTCTGAGTTGTTTTTAACATGTTGCTATGCGGTTGCTAGGGTGTTCTGGGTGGTTGTTGGTTGTTATTTACTAGCCTTGGTCTCATTGTTTAGAAAATTAAGTAGCACACCTTGGTATCTCGGTATATGTATAGTTCACATATCCGAAATTGGGATGGCGCTTGCCTTGGCACTAATTAAAGGGAACATGCGGAATATACACAGTCATTTACGCCATATACACAGGGTATTTCCTGCACAGATGCATTTTTAAATTGCACATAGAGTTAAACTGCTAAATAGCTCTTAATGCAGTCCATTATTATGGTCAGGAAGTGGTCAGTTTTTAGAGCTCCGGCTTTTGCAGTTATGACAGGTGCTTAGTTTGAGAGATTCACATCAAAAGGTGTTCCAAACTTTATAGTGAGACACAGGGCACCGCTGCAGCAGTCATGTATTATACTGATGTAATGTGGGTTACTTCTCATTGACATTGCTTTTATACTGGGTAAATACTAAGCTAAGCTGATGATATTTTCTAAACCTAACCCCACCCCCTTTATTTTTTGTAACAGTGTTTAGTATGTTTATTAAGCCATTTTCCTCTTCGGTACTGTTGGCTGCTTCACACAGTGTAGCTAATTTCAGGTTTTATATTCTTGCGGGGATATTTGAATCCTCAATGTGGGAAATACCTGGAACACACACACACACACACACACACACACATTTTGTTTAAATACGTTTTTCAAGACGGCTTAGAGTTCATCTGGAGATTCTTCACCTGACAGACATTGTTTAAACCCATTCACACATACAAATGCAAGTGCATGTACATATTGATATACATTCATGGCTGCTTACACCTCAAGACTTAAAGGGATAGTTCATCCAAAAATGAAAATTCTCTCATCATTTACTCACCCTCAAGCCATCACAGATGTGTATTACTTTTTTTCTTCTGCTGAACACAAATGAAGATTTTTAGAAGAATATATCAGCTCTTTTGGTCCATACAATGCAAGTGAATGTTGGCCAGAACTTTAAAGCTCAAAAAAGAACATAAAGGCAGCATAAAAGTAATCCACACGACTCCCTTGGTTTATTCCACATCTTTTGAAGTGATATGATAGGTGTGGGTGAGAAACAGATCAATATTGAAGTCCTTTTTTACTATAAATTCTCTACTGCCCAGTAGGCGGTGATATGCACAAAGAATGTGAATCGGCAAAAACAAAAGAAGAATGTGGAAGAGAAAGTGAAAGGAGATTTATAGTGCAAAAGGGCTTAAATATTGATCTGTTTCTCACCCACACCTATCATGCTGCTTTAGAAGACATGGATTTAACCACTGGTGTAATATTGATTACTTTTATGCTGCCTTTATGTGCTTTTTTGAGCTTCAAAGTTCTGGCCAGCATTCACTTGCATTGAATGGACCAACAGAGCTGAGAATTTAAAAAAAAAAAAATCTTTGTATGTGTTTTGCAGAAGAAAGGACATCATACACATCTGGGATGACATGAAGGTGATAAAATAATGAGAGCATTCTATCCATTTAGCGCTGAAGTGTGTAACTTTTTCTGTGTTAGAAAACTTTCTTGAAAACTGTAAACACTGTGTCTCTGTGGCGCTATGAAAATTCCTCTGTTTGTTTTGAGCGGCCCGTCTCATGAGACACAACTACATTGACTCGACCAATGCCTTGAGTTGGGGGCAGGCACATCTGTTTGTGTGATCGACTGCAGATGGGGCGTATTCAAAAAGCTGTTTTGAAAACAGCTGATTTTTGCAATTCGGTTTGGTGGCACAGAAATTACACCATTCTGCTTTAACTGGGATGCTAGTTATTTGACATGGTGTACAAGGTAACATTACTGGACAGACACGATATTAACCAACTTCATTATGAAAATACAGCTAAAACTAATTTTCAAAGCTAATAGGAATACAAACCTAGCGTAGTGGTACTTTAACCTTCAACCTACCATCATGCTGTTATAAAACCATACACAAACATTACAATGCCCTGGTCACACCCTTATCCACATATTTATCCCCGGGGGAAGGGTTTCTCTCAGCGTACGGTAAGAGGATTTGCCCTCTGTTCACCATCTGCTGAGTTTACTCAGATTTTTTCGACTAAAAGTGATGATACCACTCGCACAACTACACACAATCCCAGATTCTGCGTTTACAGTCTCAATTTTAGTTTGTTAAATAGTCTTATGGTTTTGAATAGTTCTGTGAAGAAAAACAGCAAGAGTACTGCAAAGACCATCTGATACATATTGCCCACAAAAATGCATCTCAAGAACCATGCAGTTCAATCAATAAAAACAATTATCTTGTGATGGCACTCATCATGCTGAACACTGATGTCTGGATATGTGTGACTAGGTGTGTATGATGCAGATCAGGGCATGAGTGGAGGTCTCCTGGACATTCTGAAAGGAGGAACTGAAAGATTCCTCACCAACATCAAAGACACCTCTTCAAAAGTCATCCAGTCCGTGGCCAGGTGAGACACACATGCACTCTTCTTACCCCTGCAGCATTTCATATTACAGTTTTTCTCGATTGCTTAAACACAAATCCATAACTTCTCACCCAATTCCCCAAACGTCCTATTTTCAGGTCATATGAAGCTCTCCACTCAAAACCGTTCAATCTTGCTGAAAAACCAAACTTTGCCCTCAGACATGACACACAAGCCCTCAAAAACACACACACGTGAGAAATTCAAAACAATACTACAAAAACCGGTAATAAGTTATGTTGCTTGTGGTTCTCCCCCTCAAAAACCTTTTCATATGATGAACACAAAAGACACAACAAATGTATACATTTGCACATTTTTTTATCCGTTAATGTACTGTACAGTACAATACACCAAACAACAACAAAAAAATTATTCTGCCCCAGCATTCCGTCTTTGGTCTGGGACAGGCCAGAGAATCTCGTCAACATCACAGGCTATATTGGCCCTAGCCAGGCAGCGGGGGTAAAATCCTCTTGCATGCCTGATCCACCCCTGGCACGCATCAACTGAAATGTCTAGGCTGGCTTCTTCCATGGCGTGGAGGTGAACATGGATGTGAGGTTCTCGGTCTTGCACTTTCCACCGCCATGCCGAAAAAACTCCTCTATCGGGTTTAGAAAGGGAGAGTATGCAGGCAGAAAGATGTTGGAAAACCTTGGGTTATTGGTAAACCAGTCACGAACCAGAGCAGCACGATGGAAGCTGATGTTATCCCAAACAACAACGTAGCGAGGCTGCTCTGGTTGTGCTGGCTCCCTCATAGTCATACCATGGACAAGGACACGGTCAACTAGAGTGGCACGAATTTCATCCGAGACTGCTTGTCTCCTTGCCCTTCCTCCTCCTCCTCCTCCTCTCCGGTGTCCTCGACCTCTTCCTTCATGTCTCTCTGGATCCATTGTTCCAAAACTGACTGAACTGACTCAGGCCCTTTTATCTATCTATTGAAGGTTCTGATTGGTGTGTGATCAATTTTGACTCTTAGTGTTTCCACCTGGGTAATTGTGTGCTAATTGAACTCAAGCTGTGCTGACTTGAGTGAACAATATTGAATGCTAGTACATTCTTTAAATGACCACATGGTGTAGGCAATGAGAAATGAAGGGATTTGTGTGTAGAGTTTTGCAGTGACAATTCAACAAATCTGACTCATGTGTCAAAACATGGGAATAGTGTTTATAGTTTAGGGAAATGGGTGTGCTTTTTGATAAATGGCGTTATGGTTTTGACATTTTAGTTCAAAAGCCTGGTTATAGTGTTTAAGCAATTGAGAAAAACTATTACTATTGTAAAACTGTAACTAGAGAAAATGCCTGGGTGAGTTGTGTTCTTGTCATGATTTATCATTTTCCGCTGAGCCACTGATAGATTTATTAGAGTGCAAGGGATAGTTCACCCAGAAATGAAAATTTTTAGAAGAATATGTCAGCTCTGTAGGTCCATACAATGCAAGTGAATGGTGGTCAGACTTTTGTAGCTCCAAAAATCACATAAAGGAAACATAGAAGTAATTCACATGGCTCCAGTGTTTAAATCCATACCTTCAGAAGAGTTATATACAGTTGAAGTCAGAAGTTTACATACACTTAGGTTGAAGTCATTAAAACTAATTTTTTAACCACTCCACAGATTTCATATTAACAAATTATAGTTTTGACATGTCGTTTAGGACATCCACTTTGTGCATGACACGAGTAATTTTTCCAACAATTGTTTCCAGACATATTGTTTCACTTTAAATTGACTATATCACAATTCCAGTGGGTCAGAAATTTACATACACTAAGTTAACTCTGCCTTTAAGCAGCTTGGAAAATTCCAGAAAATGATGTCAAACCTTTAGACAATTAGCCAGTTACCTTCTGATAGGAGGTGTACTGAACTGGAGGTGTACCTGTGGATGTATTTTAAGGCCTACCTTCAAACTCCGTGACTCTTCGCTTGACATCATGGGAAAATCAAAAGAAATCAGCCATGACCTTAGAAAAACAATTGTGGACCTCCACAAGTCTGGTTCATCCTTGAAGCCTGAAGGTACCACATTCATCTGTACAAACAATTGTACACAAGTATAACAACCACGCAACCATCATACCACTCAGGAAGGAGACGCATTCTGTCTCCTAGAGATGAACGTAGTTTGGTGCGAAAAGTGCAAATCAATCCAAGAACAACAGCAAAGGACCTTGTAAAGATGCTGGAGGAAACAAGTAGACAAGTATCTATATCCACAGTAAAATGAGTCCTATAGCGACATAACCTGAAAGGTTGCTCTGCAAGGAAGAAGCCACTGCTCCAAAACTGCCAAAAAAGAAGCCAGACTACAGTTTGCAAGTGCACATGGAGACAAAGCTTTTACTTTTTGGAGAAATGTCCTCTGGTATGATGAAACAAAAATTGAACTGTTTGGCCATATTGACCATCGTTATGTTTGGAGGAAAAAGGGTGAGGCTTGCAAGCCGAAGAACACCATCCCAACTGTGAAGCATTGAGGTGGCAGCATCATGTTGTGGGGGTGCTTTGCTACAGGAGGGACTGGTGCACTTCACAAAATAGATGGCATCATGAGGAAGGAAACTGATGTGGATATATTGAAGCAAATTATCAAGACATCAGCCAGGAAGTTAAAGCTTGGTTGCAAATGGGTCTTCCAAATGGACAGTGACTCAAAGCATAGCTCTAAAGTTGTGGCAAAATGGCTTAAGGACAATAAAGTCAAGGTATTGGAGTGGCCATCACAAAGCCCTGACCTCAATCCAATAGAAAATTTGTGGGCAGAACTGAAAACGTGTGTGTGTGAGCAAGGAATCCTACAAACCTGACTCAGTTACACCAGTTCTGTCTGGAGGAATGGGCCAAAATTCCAGCAACTTATTGGGAGAAGCTTGTGGAAGGCTTCCCAAACAGTGTGACCCAAGTTAAACAACTTAAAGGCAAATACTAACAAAGTGTATGTAAACTTCTGACCCACTGGGAATGTGATGAAAGAAATAAAAGCTGAAATAAATAATTCTCTCTACTATTATTCTGACATTTCACATTCTTAAAATAAAGTAGTGATCCTAACTGACCTAAGACATGGAATGTTTTCTATGATTAAATGTCAGGAATTGTGAAAAACTGTTTTAATGTATTTGGCTAAGGTGTATGTAAACTTCTGACTTCAGCTGTAGGTGTGGGTGATAAACAGATATTTAAGTCCTTTTTTACTATCAATCTCCACTTTAACTTTCAGATGTGAAAATGAAACCGAACAGGCACCACATGTGACTTTCAGATGTGAAAGTGGAGATTTAGAGTAAAAAAGGACTTAAATTTTGATCTGTTTCTCACCCACACCAACTAATGGGTTTCGCGTTGACAAAAAAGTTTGACACCTAAAGCAATGAATGTCCTCATTAGAATCTAAATTTGGTATCTAGCTGTCGTGATTGAGTTTATAAACAGATTATTGATCAATCATGATTCTGTTTATGATACACACTGACCTACAAGATCTGAAATTCCCTCCCACAACCCCTGCCATAACATGTTTGAATTTTGGTAATCATGTTTTTATAATTATTCCCCTTACAACTCCACTGGCCTCTCATGTTTTTTTTTTTTTTTTCTCTAAGTTGGCCCATAGATTTGTTTTATTTCTTATTTTAATTCATTGTCTTATTTTTTAATTTTGTTCCTGAATCACATGTCTTGGTCCTAAATCACCAACCCTTTGCAGCTCCAGGTAACTATGGGACCACACCGGTGTGTCTTCATTACGTGTGTGTGTGTGTGTGTGAGAGAAGGTTTTTTGTGAACTTCACTCAACCCTCATGGCTTTCTCATGTTGTGTGGCTCCATATCCACAGCCTGCCACCATCAACACACAGCTTTACCCTGATCAATAAGAGTTCATGTTGAAATTAGAAGTTAAACTTAGAATTAGATGCTTGCCTACTAAATTCATTTGTGTGAATCTTGTGTGTCTGTCTTTAAATGGATAGTTCACCCAGACCTGAAAATTCTCTGGTCATTTACTCACCCTTATCATGTCGTTCCAAATCTGTATGACTTTCTTTCACCTGTGGAACACAAATGGAGACATATAGCAGAATGTTCACTCTGCTCGCTTCCATTCATTGAAAGAGATTGGCTCTCAAGCTTCTAAAAGTACTGTAAGGGTTGTTCATACAACTTATGCGCTATATATATTAGAGGTCGACCGATAGTGGATTTTGCTGATACAGATAACCAATTAATCTGCCGAGTACTACTTAAAATATATTTATAGAATGTAAAAAAAAAATGGCTATAAACAATTCCGAAACACACCGGAGATTCTTATTTTTAAATGACGGAGACTTGGCTCCATTACAATGCTTTATTTTAGTCTTTACCATAAATTAAGCTTTTTATAGATAAAGAGTTTTGTATGTATGCATACTGTATATATATATATGTGTGTGTGTGTGTGTGTGTGTGTGTGTGTGTGTACACCACCAGATGAGGTTTAATGAGGAATACGATTTTATTATTATTCACAAGATATGAAGTTGAAGACACAATGTATGTGCTGACGGGGCACATTTCATATAGTCGCATTTTTTATTTGCAAGCCCTCGCTTCAATTTAGTTTAACTTTTAGCTAATAAAACTAACAAAATATGCATTGAAATGAGGATAAAAATATAGATGAATTGTCAATGATAAAAGATTTAGAGACAGCAAATCCAGATGTTATTGTTTTATTTCACCTCTAGAGGCCGCTGTTATACTGTAGAATCCTCCAGCGTAGGCCACAGAGGAATATAGAGGAATAATGTATTAATAAACAAACAAATGATTTTTCAACTGTACATTTTTGCCAATAGTTGAAAGAGCAATTATCGGCACTGATTAATTATTAAAACCGTTATATCAGTCTACCTTTAATATTTATATCTCATAGGTGTACATATATATTTAGGCACTAGTGAAAAATGTTGCATAGTGAGGATGTCTTCAAAAATAATGCCATAAATAGTTTTCATTTATCAATTAACGTCACACAAAGTCCAGTAAACATAAAAAAAAAAAAAAAAATGCAAAATCAGTATTAGGTGTGACCACCTTTGCTTTCAAAACAGCACCAATTCTCCTAGATACACCTGGACACAGTTTTTCTTTTTTTTATTTATTTTTTTTATTTTTATTTATTTATCACACATTATACATTTGCACATATACAGTGAAATTCTTTTTTTTTTTTCACATATCCCAGCTAGGCTGGGGTCAGAGTGCAGGGTCAGCCATGATACAGCGCCCCTAGAGCAGATAAGGTCAAGGGCCTTGCTCAAGGGCCCAACAGTGGCATCTTGGCAGTGTAACCCAGAGCCTTAACCGCTGAGCTACCACTGCCCACTGCTACCACTTTTCGTGGTTGTTGGCAGATAAGATATTCCGAGCTTCTTGGAGAATTTGCCAAAGTTGTTCTCTCGATTGCTTCTGTCTCTTTATGTAATCCCAGACTGACTCGATGTTGCGATCCGGGCTCTGTGGGGGCCATACCTTCTGTTTCAGGGCTACTTGTTCTTCTATAATATTAGGCTTTTGCACAGTACTGTGTGTGTGTACAATACGTATAAGTCTTTGGAAGCCACATCATTGCTTTGTGTGAGGAACAGACTAAAGGTGACTAAATTATGACAGATTTTAAATGTTTAGGTGAACTGTCTCTTTAAGTGTTGTTTTTGCCCTGTTACCCAGATATCTGTAAAGTATAGAGTTTGTTGACTTGTTCAGGTTTGTATAAAACAGTATTGCTGTGATTCTTCTGTCGAAGTTTACACCGTGTCATAACCAAATGTGATGCGATATCTCAGTTGCCAGATCAGAACAACTTCATTTTGGCCGAGGGTGTCACACCTACTGACTGTTGTGCCAAGTTCTCTCTCTCGGACAGACAATTTGCTTGTCGCTGGAATCTTATCACGTCACGTCTGGTCAGGACACGGTGTTGGCCTGTTATTCAGATGTTGTGTTTTTTGTGTTGCTGTTGTCTAGTTTGCACATTTAACTATGTGTCTTTTCTCAGTTATGCTAAAGGAGATCTGGACCTGTCCTACATCACCTCCAGACTGGCAGGTGTGAGCTCTGAACTCTCACATTTAGAATACTGCATTGAATAGATATACTGAAAATAGGTCAAAACTTGTATTTTGCATGAAATAAAAATACACTGAAATAGATTGTATTGCTTAATATACAGTAATTATAATTAGATCAATTCTAATCGATTATTAAGTTCTGTAATCGAGACATTACATTTTCAGATCATTGTGTTGATGCATTTTTACACTCCTATTTTGTGACTTATGCCGGTAAATGATTTTTATATTTGTACGTGTGTGTTTGTGTTTGTAGTCATGTCATTTCCAGCTGAAGGCGTGGAATCTGCAATCAAAAATAACATTGAGGATGTGCGCTTGTTCCTGGACTCTCGTCATGCGGGTCATTATGCCGTTTACAATCTCTCCAAACGCTCCTACAGACCAGCCAGATTTCACAACAGGGTGAGGGCTGATGTCTTAGTGTTTCATACTACCTCACATCTCAAAAAGACAGTGATCCTTAAGTAGATCTCAGTCTCTTCAAGTAGACACCATATTTGATTCAAAGTAAGTTCATCCAAAAATGAAAATTCTCTCATCATATACTCACTCTCATGCCATCCCAGATGTCAATGAATTTCTTTCTTCTGCTGAACATAAACAAATATTGTTTAGAAGGATATCTCAGCTCTGTTGGTCCATTCAATGCAAGTCAACAGGGTCCAAAACGTTGAAGTTCCAAAAAGCACACAAAGGCAGCATAAAAGTAATCCATACGACTCCAGTGGTTTAATCCATTTCTTCAGATGCAATATGATAGGTATGTGTGAGAAACATAATTTTTTTATAAATCTCCACTTTCAAACAGCCCTCCTAAGCACTCTTCTCTCCTAAGTGGTGTTCTTTCATTTTTGGTGATTCGCATTCTTTGGTCATATCAGAATCAGTTTTATTGCCAAGTATGCTTACACATACAAGGAATTTGTCTTGGTGACAGGAGCTTCCTGTGTACAACAATACAAAAACAATACAAAAACAGCAGCAAGACATAGATAATAATAAAAAATACAACTAATTATACACATACATACAGACACACACATACATACACATGGGTAGTGCAAATCTAATACAATCTGTTATTACAGTGCAAATGTATTTTTTTTATTTATTTATTTTTTTCTCAGAGGAATGAAATGGCAGAAGAGGTTGGATGTGTTGGATAAATATAAAAAAAGACTAAACTGTGTATTGCACATAGTTATTGCTCAATGGGGCAGTTTAACTGTTGATGAGATGGATAGCCTGAGGGAAAAAACTGTTCCTGTGCCTGACGGTTCTGGTGCTCAGAGCTCTGAAGCGTCGGCCAGAAGGCAACAGTTCAAAAAGGTAGTGGGCAGGGTGAGTGGGGTCCAGAGTGATTTTTCCAGCCTTTTTCCTCACTCTGGAAGTCTATAGTTCTTGAAGGGGTGGCAGGGGGCAACCAGTAATCCTCTCAGCAGTCTGAACTCTCCTTTGTAGTCTTCTGATGTCTGATTTCATAGCTGAACCAAACCAGACAGTTATTGAAGTGCAGAGGATGGACTCAATGACTGCTGAGTAAAACTGTATCAGCAGCGCCTGTGGCAGGTTGAAATTCCTCAGCTGGCGAAGGAAGTACAACCTCTGCTGGGACTTTTTCCCAATGAATTCAATGTGGGTCTCCCACTTAGGTCCTGTGAGATGGTAGTGCCCAGGAACCTGAATGACTCCACTGCTGCCACAGTGCGGTTTAGAATGGTGAGGGGGGTCAGTGTTGGGGTGTTTCTCCTAAAGTCCACAAAGATCTCCACTGTTTTGAGCATGTTCAGCTCAAGGTTGTTTTGACTGCACCAGGCAGCCAGCTGTTCAACCTCCCTTATGTATGCAGACTCATCGTCATCTCGGATGAGGCCAATGACAGTGGTGTCGTCTGTAAATTTCAGGAGCTTGGCAGAGGGGTCCTTGGCGATGCAGTCATTGGTGTAGAGGGAGAAGAGTAGTGGGGAGAGCACACATCCCTGGGGGGCACCAGTGCTGATTGTACAGGTGCTGGAAGTGAGTTTCCCCTGTCTCACAAGCTGCTGCCTGTCTGTCAGAAAGCTGGTAATCCACTGACAGATAGATGTGGGAACAGAGAGTTTGTGTAATTTATTCTGGAGTATAGCTGGGATGATGGTATTGAAAGCTGAACTGAAGTCCACAAAAAGGATCCTTGCATATGTCCCTGGTCTGTCCAGATGTTGCAGGATATGATGCAATCCTATGTTGACTGCATCATCCACAGACCTGTTTGCTCGATAAGCAAATTGAAGGGGATCTAGAAAGTGTCCAGTGATGTTCTTCAGGTGGGCCAACACCAGTCTCTCAAATGATTTCATGACCACAGACGTCAGGGCGACAGGTCTGTAGTCATTAAGTCCTGTGATTTTTGGTTTCTTTGGGACAGGAATAATGATTGAGCGTTTGAAGCAGCATGGGACTTCACACTGCTCCAGTGATCTATTGAAGATCTGTGTGAAGATGGGGGCCAGCTGGTTAGCACAGGATCGAAGACACGCTGGTGAGACGCCATCTGGGCCTGAAGCCTTCCTCGTCTTTTGTTTCCGAAAGACGCGGCTCACATCATCTTCACAGATCTTAAGTGCAGGTTGAGTAGCAGGAGGGGGGTTGCAGGAGGTGTTGGTGTTTGTGTGAAGTGAAGGTCAGATTGGGTGTGGGGTGTGAGATTGGGCCTTTCAAATCTGCAGTAGAACACATTCAGGTCGTCAGCCAGTTGTTGGTTCCCTACAGGGTTGTGGGTAGGAGTCCTGTAATTTGTGAGTTGTTTCATGCCACTCCGCACTGATGCAGGGTCGTTAACTGAAAACTTGTTTTTCAGCTGCTCAGAGTATCTTCTTTTAGCCACTCTGATTTCCCTGTTCAATGTGTTCCTGGCCTGATTGTACAAGACTTTATCCCCACTCCTGTAAGCATCCTCTTTGGCCTGACGAAGCTGCCTGAGCTCTGCTGTAAACCACAGTTTGTCGTTGTTGAACTTTAAATGAGTCCTAGTAGGAATGCACATCCTCACAGAAACTGATATATGATGTTACAGTATCTGTGAGCTCGTCCAGGTCTGTGGCTGCAGCCTCAAAAACACTCCAATCAGTGCAGTCAAAGCAGGCTTTTAGTTCCCGCTCTGCTTCATTGGTCCATCTCTTTACAGTCCTTACTACTGGCTTGGTTGATTTTAATTTCTGCCTGTAGGTTGGAAGAAGATGAACCAGACAGTGATCAGAGAGTCCCAAAGCTGCTCTAGGGACAGAGCGATATGCATCCTTTATTGTTGCGTAGCAGTGATCCAGTATATTTCTGTCTCTGGTGGGGCATGTGATGTGCTGTTTGTATTTGGGCAGTTCACATGTGAGATTTGCTTTGTTAAAATCCCCAAGAAAAATAATAACTGAGTCCGGATATTGTTGTTCCATGTCTGTGATCTGATCAGCCAGCTGTTGCAGCGCTGCGTTCAAACACGCGTTTGGTGCGATATACACACACACACACCAGAATAAAAGAGGAAAACTCCCGCGGCGAGTAGAAAGGCTTACAGTTAATAAAGAGCGCTTCCAAATTAGGACAGCACATCCTCTTTAACATTGTTACATCTGTACACCAACTTTTATTGATATAAAAGCATGTTCCACCGCCACTTGTTTTCCCCGTTAACTCCGTGATGCGATCCACTCTGAACTGCTGGAAGCCCGGCAGATGTAACGCACTGTCCGGCATGGCTCCACTCAGCCTGGTTTCTGTGAAGCACAAGGCAGCAGAGGTTGAAAAGTCCTTGTTTGTGCAGGTGAGATGTAGTTTGTCCGTTTTGTTAGGAAGAGAGCGGAGATTCGCTAAGTGAATACTCGGCAGCGCTGTTCGAAATCCGCGCCGACAGAGTTTGACCAGCGCACCGGCTCGTCTCCCTCGCCTGCGTCTCCTGAACAACAAAGCCGTGCCTCCAACTAAAATGTCTAGCAAAACGTGTGAATATTCAAAAACCAGGAAAAGATTGTCTAGTACAAGCTGTTGAATGTTCAGCAGTTCGTCTCTGTTAAAACTGACTGGAAAAAGATTACTAAACACAGGACAAACAAACAAAAACAACTAAAGAACTGAGGAGCTCCACACCGAGGCAGCCATCCGCGGCGCCACCTACTGGGCAGGGAGTAGAATTTATAGTAAAAATGGACTTTATTATTGGTCTGTTTCTCACCCACATCTATCACATCACCTCTGAAGACATGGATTTAACCACTGAAGTCTTATGGATTACATTTATGCTGCCTTTATGCATTTTGGAGCCTCTTGACTTGCGTTGAACGGACCTATAGAGCTGAGATATTCTTCTAAAAAAGTTTATGTAAGCAGAAGAAAGAAAGTCATAGACATCTGGGATGGTATGAGGGTGAGTAAATGATGAGAATTTTCATTTTTGGGTGAACTATCCCTTTAACATGAACAAAAATGAGAATTTATTTCTGAAGGAGAATTCTATTGCATTCAACCCACAAAACACTGAAAACAGTGAAAAATTATAAAAATTTCCAAAAAAGACACATTCTCCATTATTTCATCAGCTGAATGACTGAAATGATTGGTGTGTAGGTATCAGAGTGTGGTTGGCAGCCCAGACGAGCTCCCACTCTGAGGAATTTGTACAATATATGTAAGAACATGCACCAGTGGCTTAAGCAAGACCAGAGGAACATCTGCATCGTACATTGTCTGGTGAGTGACAACACCTTCTCACAAACACAAAAGATCTTCTACCACAATGTGGATGACACAGAAAGTCAGTATCTGAGTGCATCTACTAGTTCTGCACTTTAGTGATTTTAGTCGATCCTTTTAATAACGTGCCGTTTTGTATGTAGGATGGTCGGGCTGCATCGGCTGTGATGGTCTGTTCGTTCCTCTGTTTCTGTCGACTGTTCTCCACAGCCGAGGCTGCAGTTTATATGTTCAGTATGAAACGATGCCCTCCTGGTATCTCACCATCACACAAACGGTAACAACTTCCTCTATCTTTTTCTCACTCTTCCTTGGTAAACCAAAAAAAAGAAAAAACACTCTTCACTACCTTTGAATTAAAGGGATAGTTCCCCCAAAAATGAGTCGCTCTGATGTCGTTCCAAACCCATATGACTTTCTTTCTTGCATAAAACACAAAAACAGATGTTAAGCAAAATGTTAGCCTCCGTCACCATTCACTTTCATTGATGGAAAGCATGACAATGAAACTGAGCAGAAAACACACTGCAAAGACTAATTTTCTTAAAGATAAAGTGTGTCACTTTTTTGATGTCAAAATTCATTCTATTTTCCCAATTTATTGTTCATTGGATTGTTCTGCAACGCTTTCTGTCCGGTGTGTTTTTTGGGGGGTTTTTTCTCCCCTTTTCTCCCCAATTTTGAATGCCCAATTCCCAATGCGCCAGTCCTCGTGGTGGCGTAGTGATCACCTCAATCCGGGTGGCGGAGGACGAGTCTCATTTGCCTCAATCTGCGCATCTTATCACGTGGCTTGTTGAGCGCGTTATCGCAGAGACCTAGCGCGTGTGGAGGCTTCACGCTATTCTCCGCGGCATCCACGCACAACTCACCACGTGCCCCACCGAGAGCGAGAACCACATTATAGTGACCACGAGGACGTTTACCCCATATGACTCTACCCTCCCTAGCAACCGGGCCAGTTTGGTTGCTTAGGAGACCTGGCTGGAATGGATTCGAACTCGTGACTCCAGGGGTGGTAGTCAGCTTCTTTACTCGCCGAGCTACCCAGGCCCCCGTGTGTTTGTAATAGTGGTCTTGTTTATTACTATGTTAAACATTTATCACCTTTTGTTCATAGGGAATCAGAGAGTGCAAAAGGGCGTGATGAGTATAAGGGGTGTTGGCAAAGGTTGTTTGAAAACATACGTAATTTTCTTACCCCACTGGCAGATTTTTTTTCAGAATTCTCTCTGAACAAGACTTAAAATCTTATGCCATTTTTTCTTAAGTAAATATCATGTTTTAAGAATATTTACAATTACATTTAGTAATTTAGCAGATGCTTTCATCCAAAATGACTTACAAATGAGGAACGTAGCAAGCAATTTGTCATACAAAAGTCAGCAATATCTGCAGTATTCTCAATTTCTCAAAGTGGCCATAGTAGTATAGAAGCTAGCGCAGGAGAAAGAGTCACACGAGGATTTTTTAAGTTTACATACACCTTAGCCAAATACATTTAAAGAGCACCTATTATGGTTCTTCAAATATTACCTTTCATGTAGTGTGTTATATAGCTGTTTGTGAATGTAAAAAATTCTGCAAAGTTTCAAAAATCAAAGTGCACGACAAATGCAGTTATTGACTCCAAAAAGAAAGAACCGATTCTGAACACCTGAAACGAGTCGTTAGTAATTCCAGACGTATTTCCTGTACTAACCTACGTAATTTGGTAAAAAAAAAACCACCTCTGGTCTTCACTGGCTGCTCACGAACAGCTTTGACCCACCCTCAAACACTACATTAAGCAGTAGACCAATCACAACATACTGGGACATCTGACCAATCAGAGCAGAGTAGGCTCTCTGAAAGGAAGAGTTTAGAATAATCCTTTTGAACGGATGATTGAACGAGTTGTTTTTGACACTGGGGAAAAAAAGGTAATGCTGCAATTTAAATTATGAGCAAATTAAAGTGTTTTTTGACCTTGGATACATGTAGATCTATTGTATGAGACCTTTAAAACAAAATTAGGCACATTTAAAAACCATATTAGGTGCTCTTTAAACTCAGATTTCACAAGTCCTGACATTTAATCATAGAAAACATTCCCTGTCTTAGGTCAGTTAGGATCACTACTTTATTTTAAGAATGTGAAATGTCAGAATAATAGTAGAGAGAATGATTTATTTCAGCTTTTATTTCTTTCATGACATTCCCAGTGGATCAGAAGTTTACATACACTTTGTTAGTATTTGGTAGCATTGCCTTTAAATTGTGTAACTTGGGTCAAATGTTTTGAGTAGCCTTCCACAAGCTTCTCCCAATAAGTTGCTGGAATTTTGGCCCATTCCTCCAGACAGAACTGGTGTAACTGAGTCAGGTTTGTAGGCCTCCTTGCTCGCACACGCTTTTTCAGTTCTTAATCGGATTAAGGTCAGGCTTTGTGATGGCCTCTCCATTGCCTTGACTTTGTTGTCCTTAAGCCATTTTGCCACAACTTTGGAGGTATACTTGGGAGCTCTAACTTCCTGGCTGATGTCTTGAGATGTTGCTTCAATATATTCACATAATTTTCCTTCAGGATGCCATCTGTTTTATGAAGTACACCAGTCCCTCCTGCAGCAAAGCACCCCCACAACATGATTCTGCACCCCCATGCTTCACGGTTTAGATGGTGTTCTTCGGCTTGCAAGCCTCACCCTTTTTCCTCCAAACATAACGATGGTCATTATAGCCAAACAGGTCAATTTTTGTTTCATTAGACCAGAGGACATTTCTCCAAAAAGTAAGATCTTTGTCCCCATGTGCTCTTGCAAACTGTAGTCTGGCTTTTTTATGGTGTTTTTGAGGCAGTGGCTTCTTCCTTGCTGAGCAGCCTTTCAGGTTTTATTCAATATAGGACTTGTTTTGCTGTGGATATAGATATTTGTCTACCTGTTTCACATGGTCCTTTGCTGTTGTTCTTGGATTGATTTGCACTTTTTGCACTAAACTACGTTCATCTCTAGGAGACAGAATGCGTCTCCTTCCTGAGTGGTATGATGGCTGCGTGGTCCCATGATTTATACTTGCGTACTATTGTTTGTACAGATGAATGTGATACCTTCAGGCATTTGGAAATTGCTCCCAAGGATGAACCAAACTTGTGGAGGTCCACAATTGTTTTTCTGAGGTCTTGGCTGATTTCTTTTGATTTTCCCATGATGTCAAGCAAAGAGGCACTGAGTTTGAAGGTAGGCCTTAAAATACATCCACAGGTACACCTCCAATTCAGTACACCTCCTATCAGAAGCTAATTGTCTAAAGGTTTGACGTCATTTTCTGGAATTTTCCAAGCTGCTTAAAGGCACAGTTAACTTAGTGTATGTACATTTCTGACCCACTGGAATTGTGATATAGTCAATTAAAAGTGAAACAATCTGTCTGGAAACAATTGTCGGAAAAATTACTCGTGTCATTCACAAAGTGGATGTCCTAAACGACTTGCCAAAACTATAATTTGTTAATATGAAATCTGTGGAGTGGTTAAAAAAATAGTTTTAATGACTTCAACCTAAGTGTATGTAAACTTCTGACTTCATCTGTATATATATATATATGTTCACTGGTGGCCAAAAGTTTGGAATAATGTACAGATTTTGCTGTTTCGGAAGGAAATTGGTACTTTAATTCACCAAACTGACATTCAACCGATCACGAAGTATAGTCAGGACATTACTGATGTAAAAAAACAGTCCCATCACTATTTGAAAAGTAATTTTTGATCAAATCTAGACAGGCTCCATTTTCAGCAGCTATCACTCCAACACCTTATTCTTGAGTAATCATGCTAAATTGCTAATTTGGTTCTAGAAAATCACTTGCCATAATATCAAACACTGCTGAAAGCTATTTGGTTCTTTAAATGAAGCTTGACATTGTCTTTGTGTTTGTTTTTGAGTTGCCACAGTATGCAATAGACTGGCATGTCTTAAGGTCAATATTAGGTCAAAAATGGCAAAAAAGAAACAGCGTTCTCTAGAAACTCATCAGTCAATCATTGTTTTGAGGAATGAAGGCTATACAATGCTTGAAATTGCCAAAAAACTGCAGATTTCATACAAAGGTGTACACTACAGTCTTCAAAGACAAAGGACAACTGGCTCTAACAAGGACAGAAAGAGATGTGGAAGGCCCAGAAACAACTAAACAAGAGGATAAGTACATCAGAGTCTCTAGTTTGAGAAATAGACGCCTCACATGTCCTCAGCTGACAGCTTCATTGAATTCTAGCCGCTAAACACCAGTTTCATGTACAACAGTAAAGAGAAGACTCAGGGGTGCAGGTCTTACGGGAAGAATTGCAAAGAAAAAGCCACTTTTGAAACAGAAAAACAAAAAGAAAAGGTTAGAGTGGACAAAGAAACACAGACATTGGACAACAGATAATTGGAAAAGAGTGTTATGGATCTTAACCCCATTGAGATTTTGTGGGATCAGCTAAACTGTAAGGTGCGTGAGAAGTGCCCGACAAGACAGTTACATCTATGGCAAGTACTACAGGAAGTGTGGGGTGAAATGTCACCTGAGTATCTGGACAAACTGACAGCTAGAATGCCAAAGATCTGCATAGCTGTCATTGCTACATGTGGAGGATTTTTTGACGAGAACTCTTTGAAGTAAATTTTTTGAAATTGTAATAGTAATTTTTCACATTATTAATGTCTTGACTATACATTGTGATCAGTTGAATGCCACTTTAGTGAATAAAAGTACCAATTTCTTTCCATAAGAGCAAAATCTGTACATTATCTGAACATTATATGTGCAATTCATGTGGATTGGTTAAGTGCTCGTGGATTTTGATATTTTTACTGGAAATCAAGACAAAAATAATAAAGAAAATTATTTTTTTGCAGTGTGATCATTAAGCCAGTAGATCTTAGGACTTTTACATGATATGTGCTAGGATAATAGAAAGGGACCATTAACATCGAGAAAAATTCAGAATTACTGTATGTTGGTAACGCATAGAACAGTAGTCCCACCGCTAAAAGGGTGATTTAGACAACGTAACTCAATTAACACATTTTTGCACATATCTCACAAATCTAACCTAACCCTAAAATGAAAATTCTTTCATCATTTACTCACCCTCATGCCATCCCAGATGTGACTTTTTCTTCTGCTGAACACACATTAAGATATTTTGAAGAATATCTCAGCTCTGTAGGTCCATTCAGTGCAAGTGAATGTTGACCAGAACTTTGAATATCCACAAAGCATATAAAGGCAGCATAAAAGTAATTCACATGACTCTAGTGGTTAAATTTACAGTATATCTTCAGAAGCGATATGATATATAGGTGTGGGTGAGAAACAGATCAATATTTAAAGGGTCATGAAATCCTCTCATGATTTACTTATCTTTAAGCCATCCCATGGAGTCGTGTGGATTAATTTTATGCTGCCTATATATGCCTTTTGGACCGTAGCAGCCTGATTGCACCCATTTACATGCATTGTATGGATCTTCACTTCGGTTATGCTGAAGAAGGAAAGTCATACACATCTGGGATGGCTTAAAGGTAAGTAAATCATGAGAGAATTTTCATTTTTGGGTGAACTAACCCTTTAAGTCCTTTTTACTCTTAAATTCTTCTCCCTTGCATGTAGGTGGCATTATGCACAAAGAATGCAAATCGTCAAAAACAAAAGAAGAATGTGGATGTGAAAGTGGAGATTTATAGTAAAAAGGACTTAAATATTCATCTGTTTCTCAAAGCGCAAGCCAAAGCACGAGTGATCCCTTTCCACAAATATCAGGAAGCCTGCTGGACTCGCGTGAACTTGCGTGCTCCAGATTAGCAACACTCAAGTGAAACAGATGCACGTGTCAAATGAGAAGCATATTAAGTGCTAATTAAGCGCCGAACGTGAAATTAATTTTAAAATTGATTTTTCTTCAATGGTGGAAAATCCCTGCCAGTCATAAAAGTCATTCACATATACTGTAGAAGTCTTAAAGGTACAGTTGCATAAACAGCCTGTTGAATTCTAAGGGTCAGAGAGAGGGTTGAAAATGGTCATGAAAAACTACATTGACTGTTTTTGATATAAGAAAAATCTGGACTCACATTACAAAAAAAAAAAATGCTACAAAAGTTTAGAATATTTAAAAATTGTTCAATGTAAATGTACTGTATGTCAGAACTGTATGTTATGTAATCGTGTGTTAATTGTGATTTAATTGATGACTGTTGTTTTGTAGGTATATTGAATATATGTGTGACATGATGGCAGAAGAGCCCTTAATCCCACACAGCAAACCCATAACCATCCACTCCATCTTGATGACACCTGTGCCACTCTTTAATAAGCAGCGCAACGTCTGCCGGCCGTTCTGTGAGGTTTATGTTGGTGAAGAGCGCATCACCACCACCTCACAGGAGTATGACAGAATGAAGTAAGTCAATTCCACCCTATAATGCTTAAATGCTGATGGAAATTTGGATTATTTTGTCTGCCGTCTGTGTCCGGTGTCTGTATCGGTGACTGACATTGCTCCTCTGATTTCTGCAGAGATTTTAAGATGGAGGACGGGCGAGCAGAGATTCCTCTGAATATAACCGTACAGGGAGATGTTTTAATAGTAATTTATCACGCCCGCTCCACGCTGGGTGGACGCCTGCAGGCCAAAGTAAGACACTTATTCTGTTCTACAAGTTTTATTATTTTCTGTTCCACTTAGTTTTGTTGTATAAAGACTTTTCTAGGCTGTTCTATTCTGAACATACCACCTACATATCTAAAGATCTGAACTGACCACTTACGGTTCAGCTTAAAGGAACAGGTCCAGTTCCTCATGTTGTTTTGAACCCGAATCGCTTGCTTGTAGAGTAGGGGTACTCGAGTTTGGACTCGGACTCCATATGCTTTCATTCTGAAACAACTTTGAAATTTGTTCAGCAGGATACTAATCATAAAATGTGAATATGAAATGCAACAGTGTTTTTGTTGCATTTATATTGACAGATTTTTTTTCTTAGTTGTAAAGGTTAAATAAGCTTAAAAAATTGGTTGAGTTTACGGTTACAATTTTAATTCAGATTCATGAACAGATTCATTCGGACTTGACTCTACCTGTTATGGACTTGCTCTTGAGTTAGACTCGGCCCCTTTTGGACTCGGACTCGATTGTTTAAAGACTCGGACTTGACTCGGACTCAACTAAGGTGGACTCGAACCCAACACTACTTGCTTGCTTCTGTGGGTACATAAAATGAGATGTTTATGCTGTTCTTTTTCATAAAATAAAAGTGGACAGTAACTGAGGCTGTCCATAGGACTTGTGCACTGTGTTCCAAGTCTTCTGAAACCTTATGATAGCTTTGTGTGAGGAATAGATCAAAATGAAGTCATTATTTACTGAAGAGTTACGCTGATGTCAAACCTGGTGTGACAAGTCTTGAGGTGCCATTTTTGAATGTGCACAAGTGCAAATTAGATTTGAAAGCTACGCAGGAGGGCAAGATTTTCAGCTAGTAACGAAAAAATTGAAGTCTGTTCCTCATACAAAGCTATCATGTGACTTCAGAAGACTTGGAGTGTAGCGCATGTATCGTATGGACAACTTTTATGGTGTCTCTCTCTTTTTTTGGCACTTGACAGCACCAGTTACCATTTACAATTTCATTGTACCGAAAAAAGCAATGTGGACACTTTAATAGATCTTGGCTAGAACTCATGACAGCTCATGTTTCTGTCCCATGGAAGAAAGTAATACAGGTTTGGAGCAACTTAAGGGTGACTTATTAAAGACAAAATGTACAGTTTTGCATGATCTGCTTCTTGAAGCCATGACTGTCCAGTTTTCGGTAGTGCAAGTCATTGTAATTGTAATTGCTGTAATTGTAAATGCGTTGTGGTTTTTGCAGATGGCCTCCATGAAGATGTTTCAGATTCAGTTCCACACGGGGTTTGTGCCCAGAAACGCCTCCACTGTCAAATTTGCAAAGTAAGTATCACTGGCTCAGAGGACATGATACATTTCATTTGTTTTATAAAGATTTGAACTCTGATCTGCTCTGATCTTAAGATCTGCTCTTTGAACATCCACTGGATATGACAGTTGTTGTTTTTCAGTGTTCGACACTGCTAGTTTTCTACTTTTTTGGTCTATTTCGAAGTCTTATTGAAATGTTGACTATGTATCTGTCTGTGTATTGTAGGTATGATCTTGATGCATGTGACATCCAAGAGAAGTACCCTGACCTCTTCCAGGTGCATCTAAATGTGGAGGTGGAGCCTCAGGATCACCCTAGCAACAAGACCCTGCCCTGGGAGAAATTTGCCACTAAAGGACTCAATCCCAAGATCCTTTTCTCCAGCCGAGATGAACAGCAGGAGATCCTCACAAAGTTTGGTGAGTTCTTATTTAACAATGCAGGTGTTTCATTATTTTAATGTTTTTTTTTTTTTTCTCGACTACATTATAAGGGTGAATCTCATGAATACAGTAAAGAGCATGACGGGGTTAAATTTCATGCCTAAAATTAAAAGAAATAAACAAGAAATTTATATTTTGCATAAGAAATTAAGCCTATTTTTGGACCATTAAGTAACTAATTAATTGCAAATTTTTTGATTAATCGCAATCACAAGCCAAATTGGTTAGTCATCATTTATTTTAATAATTTAAATATGTACATGTTAAAATTTACTTTTTTTTTTTTTTTTTTTCAGATAGAGTTAATTAGACACATTTTTACAGGTATTAATTTCATACAAGTATATGTATAAATTGCATAAAATCAGTGGATATGATGTTATCACAATTTGGGCAAAATCTTCTGCCGTTTTCCAGTGGACTTTTTTTAATAATAGGATCAAATGGGCAGATTCAATTCATATCAAACTTTATTTACTGTAAGAGAAACTTACAGTAAGTGTACATCACCAATGCATTATTAGACACTATACATACAGATATAAAACATTTTGAATGCTGAAGTTAAATTTGCTGCAGTTTAAAATCTCAAAACTATTCTTTTCTCAGGGGGCAGCTTGCTGAATGGCCCATCCTTCTCGGTCTATATTGTGCACACTCGGGTAGTTTCACTTTTTAAATGGGTTCAGATGAAAGTGAGCGAGCGTTTTCGCACGATGCAAAGAGATACAGCAGCTTGCCCGTGTCAATCGCCCGCTTGCGGGTGAAAAAGCTTCATCCTCCGTTCAGTAAATGCGCTCCCGTGTTTATTAAGCCTGGGGCATGCATCGCACACAATTAATAAGCGTGCACTGTTTCACACAATCAGTTTCTGTGTGAGGATGTGCAGTTGAGTCAAGCGAGTACCTCCTGAAAATTTAAATATGCCAATGTCAGGACACCCTTCTTTTATCGCTTGAAGTTTCAGAAAGTAGGCTAAAATTGGCCTTTGTGTATGCAATCTTTAAAAAAAAAAAAAAAAAAAAAAATATATATATATATATATATATACAGGTGCATCTCAATAAATTAGAATGTCGTGGAAAAGTTCATTTATTTCAGTAATTCAACTCAAATTGTGAAACTCGTGTATTAAATAAATTCAATGCACACAGACTGAAGTAGTTTAAGTCTTTGGTTCTTTTAATTGTGTTGATTTTGGCTCACATTTAACAAAAACCCACCAATTCACTATCTCAAAAAATTAGAATATGGTGACATGCCAATCAGCTAATCAACTCAAAACACCTGCAAAGGTTTCCTGAGCCTTCAAAATGGTCTCTCAGTTGGGTTCACTAGGCTACACAATCATGGGGAAGACTGCTGATCTGACAGTTGTCCAGAAGACAATCATTGACACCCTTCACAAGGAGGGTAAGCCACAAACATTCAAGCTGGCTGTTCACAGAGTGCTGTATCCAAGCATGTTAACAGAAAGTTTAGTGGAAGGAAAAAGTCTGGAAGAAAAAGATGCACAACCAACCAAGAGAACCGCAGCCTTATGATTGTCAAGCAAAATCAATTCAAGAATTTGGGTGAACTTCACAAGGAATGGACTGAGGCTGGGGTCAAGGCATCAAGACACAGACATGTCAAGGAATTTGGCTACAGTTGTCGTATTCCTCTTGTTAAGCCACTCCTGAACCACAGACAACGTCAGAGGCGTCTTACCTGGGCTAAGGAGAAGAAGAACTGGACTGTTGCCCAGTGGTCCAAAGTCCTCTTTTCAGATGAGAGCAAGTTTTGTATTTCATTTGGAAACCAAGGTCCTAGAGTCTGGAGAAAGGGTGGAGAAGCTCATAGCCCAAGTTGCTTGAAGTCCAGTGTTAAGTTTCCACAGTCTGTGATGATTTGAGGTGCAATGTCATCTGCTGGTGTTGGTCCATTGTGTTTTTTGAAAACCAAAGTCACTGCACCCGTTTGCCAAGAAATTTTGGAGCACTTCATGCTTCCTTCTGCTGACCAGCTTTTTAAAGATGCTGATTTCATTTTCCAGCAGGATTTGGCACCTGCCCACACTGCCAAAAGCACCAAAAGTTGGTTAAATGACCATGGTGTTGGTGTGCTTGACTGGCCAGCAAACTCACCAGACCTGAACCCCATAGAGAATCTATGGGGTATTGTCAAGAGGAAAATGAGAAACAAGAGACCAAAAAATGCAGATGAGCTGAAGGCCACTGTCAAAGAAACCTGGGCTTCCATACCACCTCAGCAGTGCCACAAACTGATCACCTCCATGCCACGCCGAATTGAGGCAGTAATTAAAGCAAAAGGAGCCCCTACCAAGTATTGAGTACATATACAGTAAATGAACATACTTTCCAGAAGGCCAACAATTCACTAAAAATGTTTTTTTTTTTATTGTTCTTATGATGTATTCTAATTTTTGAGATAGTGAATTGGTGGGTTTTTGTTAAATGTGAGCCAAAATCATCACAATTAAAAGAACCAAAGACTTAAACTACTTCAGTCTGTGTGCATTGAATTTATTTAATACACTAGTTTCACAATTTGAGTTGAATTACTGAAATAAATGAACTTTTCCACGACATTCTAATTTATTGAGATGCACCTGTATATATATATATATATATATATATATATATATATATATATATATATATATATATATATATATATATATATATATATATAAATATATATTATTTTTATTTTTTTTTTTTTTTTTTATCCTTACGCAGTGGTCTGAATGACTGGAAAAATCATGGAAATTCATTTGTCGTAAGGTGTACAAACCCTATTATTACTGCAGGGCTCCAGACTAACATTTGAGAGCGGTGGCACCAGAACCTCATTTGGTTGCACCAGTGGGGGGTGGGGGTCTGTGGCCTATAAAATGAAAAGATTAAAGACAGAAACTAATTATAAAAGTGATATATTACAAAAATAAGTCCAATTACCAATAATATTGAATATTTTGCCTCACTGAAATGCTCATTCGACAGTAAGGCATTGATTTTGGATGCAGATGTAAATTTACTGGTATTAACAACTAGAAGGTTATCTATAAAATCGATAAAAAGTTAAAAGTTAACACCTAATTTATGTAGGGCTAAATTATTCTGACAGTGCAACTAAATAAATGTTTATCAGGTTTTTGTTGATTCTTGGAAATTTGAAGGCAAACAAAACCAGTTCGATTTTCTACAATCATAGAGCATTTGAAGAGAACAGATTTTTACACAGAAGGAAAACTAACGTTGTTCATTCATTCTCAAAGGTCCAGGCTTTAAAGCCCTTGATTATATTTTGCATTTGCCCTTATGAAAATGTACCATAGTTGTTTTTTTTTTATAGTTTTAACAGTGGTTAACAAGACCATGGTAACCTCAGGTAAAACAAATCACTTCTTCACTACCATGGTTAGGTATAACTTGATTTAAAAAAAAACAAACTATGGCTTTTTTTCTAAATGAAAAACAGTTCTCTATACACTTTTAAAAACGATTAATTCAAAATATAAGCATTTATAAACTGCCATAGTTGTAACAAAAATGAATGATTCCTCCCCCTCTAATGTAGCCCATTATTAATGATCATTTTTATTATTAATCTATTTCTGTCAAAAAAAATACCTTGAGTAATTCTCAAGGGTGCTGATGTGTGAAAAGTCTTGTTTATATCTGTGTTCCTGTTCATCTTGTCAGTAGCCTACTGTTTTGAATGTTGGGCTGTTTAATGTGTTTTTTTTTTTTCCTCCCCTTTTCTCCCCAATTTGGAATGCCCAATTCCCAATGCGCTCAAGGTCCTTGTGGTGGCGTAGTGTCTCACCTCAATCCGGGTGGTGGAGGACGAATCTCAGTTGCCTCCGTGTCTGAGACCATCAATCTGCACATCTTATCACGTGGCTTGTTGAGGCTTTACCGCTGAGACGTAGCGCGTGTGGATGCCCACGCTATTCTCCGCGGCATCCACGCACAACTCATCACGCGCCCCACCGAGAGTGAGAACCACATTATAGCGACCATGAGGAGGTTAACCCATGTGACTCTACCCTCCCTAGCAACCGGGCCAATTTGGTTGCATAGGAGACCTGGCTGTAGTAACTCAGCATGCCCTGGATTCGAACTCGCGACTCCAGGTGTGGTAGTCGGCGTCAATACTCGCTGAGCTACCCAGGCCCCGCGTTTAATGTGGTTTTAAACTACTTTACTCACCGAGGTTTTCATAGAGATTTGCCCCTGAGAATTCTGTGCCGAATTCAAATGTTTTCCGCATCTCGCTCCGAGCTTCACTGGTTCTCGCGGGCAGCGCTGTAATGATCAGTGGTGTGCGTTGAGAGCTCGAGACTGGTTTGGTGATTAAACGCAACGTTTCCGAGCTCGTGCTGTGCTTCTTACTGATTCTTGCAGCGCTGTAATTATTTACGCTCCACGAGTGAACGCACCTGTTTTGTGATTGCACTGCTCTGTCCATTGAGCCGTGCTGATCAGTAGCGGTTCTAGCTTGTATGGCGCCCTAGGCGAAACCTGCTTCAACACGCCCCCAAAAGTTGTTGACTGGGGAGGGGGGGCATTGTATGGCGCCTTGGGCGAAAGTGACCTGTAACAAAACTTAGTCGCACCGGCGGGGAAAACGGTCGCAAAATGCAACCATTTAGTCGCAGTCTAGAGCCCTGTGACTGTATTGCAATAAAATTGAAAATTATCAGGTAAGCCATCTTTTACAGAAATAATAATTTCCTTTATTTAAAATCAGCATTAATACATTTTACAAATAGTTCAGCAAATATTACCATGAGTTTTACTTCCATTATGGCAATGAGAGTTGGGGGGTATGTGCTTAATTGTCATGAAAATAATTTCACAATGCAAAAAAAATTATATCTTTCTTTTGATTTTGAGGTGAAATATGACCCAGACATTTGCTTGTGAGATTCACCCGGTAGGAAATAAACAACACTTATATTGTGCTTTTCTGAGGCTACACTCAAAGCGCTTTACATAGTGAACAGGTGGTTTTTCCTCAACCACCACCAGTGTGCAGCATCCACCTGAATGATGCGACAGCAGCCATAATGTGCCAGTACACTCACCACATGCCAGCTGTTGGTGGAGAGGAGAGAGTTGAGTGATACAGCCAGTTCATGTACAGGGATTATTAGGAGGCCATGATTGAGAAGGGTCAATGTGGGGAATTTGGCCAGGACACTGGGGTAACACCCCTAATCTTTTACAAGAAGTGCCCTGGGATTTTTAATGACCACAGAGAATCAGGACCTTGGTTTAACATCTGACCTCGGTTTAACATCGGTCACTATACTGGGGTGTTAGGACCCACACAGACTGCAGGGTGAGCACCCCCTGCTGGCCTCACTAACACCTTTTCCAGCAGCAACCTTAGTTTTCCCCAGGAGGTCTCCTATCCAGGTTCTAGTCAGGCTCAACCCTGTTTAGCTTCAGTGGGCAACCGCTCTAGCGCTAATAGATCAGTGGTATATTTTTTTCTCATGGCTTCTAATCTCATATTTTGTCTTTGGAACTCTCTACCTCCTGATTTCTAACTTTTAAAATTTTTGTTCTTAATAAAATATTAATCTCTTACCCTCTCTGGTTGTTCAGGTAAACCAGAGCTTCCACGTCAGCCTGGTTCTACAGCCTGCTACGCCTCTGATCCACCCCAGCCAGAGCACTCTCCAGAGGAGCCGCAGACAGAGCCAGAGTCCCCTTCCCCTCAAAGCACCGACACTAACGCTAACAACTTCTTTCAGACACTCGACTGGGAAGGTACGCAGAATCTGTGTAATTTTTTCACATTTTCTGTGCTAATGGTGGGAGAACTCTGAAGAATGGATTTAAAAGAATGGTTCACCTAAAAATGAAAATCTTTCATCATTTACTCACCCTCATGCCATCCCAGATGTGTATGACTTTCTTTCATCTGCTGAACTCAAATAAAGATTTTTAGAATAATTTCTCAGCTCTTTTGGTCCATACAATGCAAGTGAATGGATGCCAACATTTTTAAGCTCCAAAATTCACATAAGTCAGCATAAATGTAATCCATAAGACTCCAGTGTTTTAATTCATGCCTTCAGAAGCGATATGATAGGTGTGGGTGAGAAACAGATCAATATTTATGTCCTTTTGTTTTACTATTAATTCTCCTCCCTGCTCACTCAATCTCCACTTTCACTTTCACATTCTTTTTGTGTTTTTGGTGATTCACATTCTTCATGAATATCGCCCCCTACTGGGCAGGGAGAAGAGTTTCTAGCAAAAAAGGACTTTAATATTAATCTGTTTCTCACCCACACCTATCATATCACTTCTGAATATACGGATTAAAACACAAGAGCCGTATGGATTACTTTTATGATGCCTTTGTGATTTTTGGAGCGTCAAAATGTTGGCACCCATTCATTTTTGTTGTATGGACCAACAGAGCTGAAATATTCTTCTAAAAATCATAATTTGTGTTCAGTAGAAAAAAGAAACTCATAATCATCTGGGATGACATGAGGGTGAGTAAATGATGAGAGAATTTAAATTTTTGGGTGAATTATTTCTTTAAATATGGTCAAATGTGTTAAATGAAATCGAGGGTCTGTTACAAAACTTAGTGAGCTGCCTCGCTGTCATCTGCCTACATTGGCAGCGTGACCATGATGTCTTAAAATGCTGCCTCCAGTGGAAGCTCACTAGGTTTTGGAACAGACCCTGTGAGTACTGTAATCTTATTGGTAGCTGCATTATGAAATTAGGGGCTGGGAATGTATAGAATGAAATTGAAAGTGTGTTTGAACCCAATATTTTACCACAATATTTTAAGGAGTACTGTTTTTGTTGTATAATCATAGATGGCAGGAGGCAGTACGATCGCTCTGACAGCCAGGATGATTTAAGTGACAGGTCGGAAGAGGAGTCGATGTCTTACTCCACCCCGATTGACGGGACTCTATCACGTGACACCAGTGAACCTCTATTCGAGGCGGACTTTACAACCACACCACCTGACCCCCAGCCCGACACTGAGGACCTGCTCGGCCTGAACTCTGACCCCTGCCCTCCGGCCGGGACCCCTGCGGAGTCGGGTTTGAAAAGTTCCGCCAGTAACAGCGATTTACTGAATGATCTGTTCGCCCCTCCGCCCAGCACTGTACATTCAGCTAGCACAGAAGACCTGTTTGGAGAAGATACAGCTGAAGGTCTGTTCTTCACCAACAATCAACCAGCACCTGCATCGACAGCCAATAAAGGTGCATGGGAGTTTGAATGCAGCGTTTATTTCCAAAAAAGCAAGCAGGCACTGAATAAAAAATGTAGACTGTAATGTACATACCGGTAAATTGAAAGGAAAAAATATGGGAAATATGTGATTTTTAAATTGTGAATTGTTAATCATTAGTACAGGTGTGTTTGTTTTACTGCCTTTTAACGTATGTGTTTGGACGGGACAATCGTAATTGTATTACAGTAATGTCAACTTTTTGAAACTCATCATTGAAAATAATAGAATTACAAAAAAAGTCAAAAAAAGATATCTAGAATTACAGAATATGGGTGTGGGGTGTTACATTTTAATGGGTTGGGTTATCTTAATGGTGCAAAAATAGGTTTCATTTACTTAATGCAATATATGATTACATGTTGTTTTCCCTCAAAATGTTTTCATTTGGTTTTGGGGTGAAATAGGACCTTAATATTTTCTCTGTGAGATTCACCCAAGTATGTTAATGATTTACATCTTTAAGCATTTTCTGCTTGCATTACAATGGCTTTCGTTGTTTTCGCTCTCTAGACCTGTTTGACCCGTTTGGTGTGGGCTCGGTGTCTTCAGGGTCAGATCTGTTCGGTGACCTGCTTGGCTCGGATAGTGGCAGTAGCGGGTTCAAAGCTCCGCCTCCACCTGCCTCTAACGCCAGCCTCTTCAACCTCAGTGAGTTCTGCTCTCACTTACATACACATCAACCATTAGAGCAGGGGTTTTCAAACTGGGATCCGAGGACCCCCAGGGGGCCACAAGGGGTGTCTGGGGGGTCCTTGAAAAATTTCAGAGAAAGGAAACAGTTTTTATAAATGTAAAATAGTAAAAAATAACTATATTTACAGAGTTTGACAGTTTTGCCTTTTCCGTTTAATTGAAATGTTTCTTTTCAGGTTTAAACATTTAACATTACTCAGTTATTGGGTCAAAAAAAAGATGCGCTGTAAAAGCACTACAAAGTAGGCTAAATATTTTCCAGATAACTAGGGATGCACCGATATGAACATTTTTGGCCAATACGATTTGGACAAAAAATTGCAGATAGCAATATTTTGCCACTTTTCTTATTTTTTCATCAGATCACTGTTTTGCTTTGGAATTATGCTTTAAAAATGAAAAAAGAGCTACAGAAGATACAGTATTTTATTGTTCTAACAATAAATAATTTCCGTTGAACATGGATTGGATCTGTTGAACACACGACAAAGTTTTAAGAGAGCCCACGAAAGACAAATACAAGATAAAAAGATTTAAAAAGTAAATACATTAAAAAATATATATATAAAATGATTTAAGTGGGGTAAAACGTTTTTGCACTTCTAAAACATTTTTGCAGTTGTAAAAAATAGAACTCACAATTATATATTATGATAGAACATTCAACATACAAATTCATATTATGAATTATTTTATTCGAAATGCTTTACTTTTTCGGATTTCATTTATTGTGGTAGGAATTTCAATAGATGACACTGAAAATCATTCTAAACGTGATATAATGGAATACAATTACGTGATAAATTATAAATAAACCATCGGTTTTTCATACTTCATCGCTCATCTTATTTTCATATGCAAAATATATGAAAAAACGATGGTTGATATTGGTTGTTTATTATAGCTGATGGCTTTAATTTGGTCAATAATTGGCCGAGGTGCGTCTCTAAAGATAATATTTTAATAATTTATTTTGGCTTTAGTACAGTAACAATATAAAAGCGAATTATTTCAATTGTCTTTATTATATCGCATTTGAATTTGTCTCTGGTTTGAATCTGTTTCTCACCCACACCTATCATATCACTTCTGAATATACGGATTAAAACACAAGAGCCGTATGGATTACTTTTATGATGCCTTTGTGATTTTTCCCCTTTTTCTCCCAATTTGGAATGCCCAATTCCCAGTGCGCTCTAAGTCCTCGTGGTCGCATAGTGATTCGCCTCAGTCCGGGTGGCAGAGGACGAATCCCAGTTGCCTCCGCATTTGAGACAGTCAACCCGCGCATCTTATCATGTGGCTTGTTGAGCGTGTTGCCACGGAGACATAGCACGTGTGGAGGCTTCACGCCATCCACCGCGGCAACCACGCTCAATTCACCATGCGCCCCACTGAGAACAAACCACATTATAGCGACCACGAGGAGGTTACCCCATGTGACTCTACCCTCCCTAGCAACCGGGCCAATTTGGTTGCTTACAAGACCTGGCTGGAGTCACTCAGCACGCCCTGGGATTCGAACTAGCGAACTTCAGGGGTGGTAGCCAGCGTATTTTACCACTGAGCTACCCAGGCCCCGTAGAAATGTTTATTGTTAATTGTCGACACATTTAAAATATAGTATGATTTTTTTTTCTTTCAATTTTTAAATCATATAAGAGCTGATTTCATTTAGCTCCATAAGGTTCTATATTGTTTTCCAGATACATTTTGTGGTGTCTAAAAATGTTTGCAATGTTTTACTAGATAAGTTAGTGGGTGAGGCCCCTAAGATGACTTCATCGGCGAGTCAGCCCGATCTGTTGGGTGGGTGGGACAGCTGGACAACAGGAGGAAGCAGCACGACTACTAACATGACCGCTACTGCCAGTAAACCTACCATGAGTGGTAATCAGTAAATTAATAATTCAGATACTTTGATCTTAAATAAGTCAAAGTCTTTCTGTGGGAATTTTTTTGCTACAAAATAAACATACTAAACAATATGCCCCCAATACTAAACAAAATACTGTTTTTTAAATACATATTAAAGCTTCCTTTTTGTTCATTTAAATAATATTAATTTTTTTTTTAAAAACTCTGTTGTTAATGTTTATCTGTAACCATGTTGTCCACAGTCTTTTATTATCTCATCATATTTAATTCAGATTACAAACTCACAACTCGGGTAAACACTTTCTTTTGCCATGGCGCTGTACATTGAGCGGCAGAGTGCAGGAAATATTTAATCAGACACTTCCAAAATATACTAACCAGTCATTTAATAAGATTTCCTGGTTAATCGGCAGTCTTAAAGGAACAGTTCACCCAAAAATGAAAATTCTCTCATCATGTACTCACCCTCATGCCATTACTCATTCTGCTGAACATGAATGAAGATTTTTAGAAGAATATTTCAGCTCTGTAGGTCTATACAATGCAAGTGAATGGTGGCCAGACATTTGAAGCTCCAAAAAGCACATAAAGGCAGCATAAAAGTAATCATTTTTTATTATACATTCTCCTCCCTGTCCAAATCGCCAAAAACAAAGAAGATTGTGAAAGTGAAAGTGGACATTTAAAAAGGACATAAATATTGATCTGTTTCTCATCCACACCTATTATGTCACTTGAGAAGATATGGATTAATCCACCGGAATGGTATGGATTACTTTTATGCTGCCTTTATGTGTTTTTTTGTAGTTTCAAAGTTCTGGCCACCATTCACTTGCATTGTATGGACCTACAGAGCTGAAGTATTCTTCTAAATATATTTGTTTTGTGTTCAGCAGAAGACAAAAAGTCATTCACATCTGGGATGGCCTGAGGGTGAGTAAATGATGAGAGAATTTTCATTTTTGGGTAAACTATACCTTTATATATTTCCCAGAAAATAGACCTAAAATATAACCCCATTTAAATTTTTGGTGCAGTTTTGCTCTGAGCCCTCCATTAATTAATTGGGTGATTATGTCAAATAACTTTTTTGAATTTAGAAGGCAGTTTTAAATAACACTTAACTCTTTTAATTCTTTTTAAGCTATTCCTTCAACCTGAACATTGCTACTCAGTAAACCAGATATAACAGCCTTCTAAGAGTATATATTGAAACATTAATGACTCATTTACTGTTTTTTTTTTTTTTCTCTTCAGCCTCAGGAGTGTCGTCTTTCTCCAAGGCAAAATCGCAAAGTTTTGACCCATTCGCAGACCTCGGCAACCTGGGCTCCACGCTACCTGGTAAAGAGAGTGT
The DNA here is from genome assembly GCF_019703515.2 of Myxocyprinus asiaticus. Classification (NCBI taxonomy): domain Eukaryota; kingdom Metazoa; phylum Chordata; class Actinopteri; order Cypriniformes; family Catostomidae; genus Myxocyprinus; species Myxocyprinus asiaticus. The sequence goes on from NC_059347.1 coordinate 57,057,864, forward strand.
TAGCTTTTAAATGTTTCACTCCTGAATTGTATATGTTTGTGTGGAAATCTTAGTATTACAGTAGTACAAGGATTATTACTATTGTTTGTGTGTAGGCTCGTCCAATGCTAGTTTCTCTGGCTTTGGTTTTAAAACGGCACCCTCTGCAGGTTGCCCTAAAACTCCTCGGCCCTCCTCTGGCCCCAGCAAACCCTGGATGCCTCCAAACTCTGCTCCCAAACCACAAGCCCAGCCTTCGAAACCCACCAGCCAACCAGCCAAAGCAAACTACAAGCCCAGCTTCAGTGTGATCGGTGGACGGGAAGAGAGGGGTATAAGGGGGCCCACCTTTGGTAAGGCTTCCTGAAATCCTCTTAAACCAATGAAGCAAAGCGTAGTTATTGGTGTTTGCTAAGGCAGGCATCACTAGTAATATTGCTCATACATTGAAACAAGCTCCTAACCCTTCTGTGTGTAAGTCAACCTGCATTATTTTTACTACGGACTTGAATAATAACCTCAAATTGTGCCACATGTTGAGGAGAGGTGTGCTATTACTTTTCTAAGCAGTCAAACATACATATTTCGCTTGGTGGACGATAAAACGGGTAAATCAATCCATAGACCAGAATAACTTGGACCAGTAAGTAACCACCTAGCAACCACCCTGAATACCTTAGCAACCGCATAGCAATGCCCTGGCAACCACCCACAACACCCTAGAATTGTAAGGACCACTCATAATTTCTTCAGAAACTGTAAAAATCTAATGGTACTGTATTCTTTATCAGAGACTACAAACTAAATGTTTTTCATTTTGGTTCGTTCTGAGCAGAAACAATATTCATTCTGGTTCTGTCGTTCCACAACCTCCATTCTAAATGGTAACTGGATAGAATGTTTAACTTGACACAGTGACCTAAAAATGCTGTTGATATTGCGAAGCGATTAAAGTTAGATGCTCTAAAAGCATCTGTCTGAGGCATGTGTACATTGACCCAGGGCCGTAGCTAGTGGGGTGAAAGATGGTAACGATTCTAGTGGCCCACAGGTCCAGGGGGGCCCCACAACAAATCCTAAACTGTATATTTTTAATAGGAAATGGGCCCAGAGCAATATACAGTCAGAATACCTTGCTACGGCCCTGCATTGAACTGTCCTATCCTTATAATAAATCAGTCTCGGACAGACTGACTAATTCAATTGCAAACTGGATTACTGTGGACTTTGTGTTCAATAATATGGAAATAAACAGTACGGTATATTGCTTTCTAAAGCCACTTTTTGTCTTATTATCTGAATAATTATTTTATAATTTCTATTATATTTATAGTTATTGAAATATAATTATATATTTCATATTATATTGATTAATTGTTATTTGTGGGCCTTTCTCAGGAAATATTTATACATGCGGTTAATTGTGATTAATTCAGTTAATCAGCATATCTTGTAATTAACTCCATTAAAAATGTATATCAATTGACAGCCCTAAAAATAAGTGTTTCAATTTTTATTTAGCATAGCAATTGAAATTATCAGCATATAAATCGTAAGAAGCTTAGTATACAGGAGCCATATTTAAAATGTGTTTTCAATAAATGAATTCTTAATATTACATACAGTACTGTGCAAAGGTCTTAGGCACATACGATTTTTCACAAAAGCATTTGTCTTAAGATTGTTATTTATATCTTTAGCTGTAGTGTGGCAATAGGAAATATACATTTTAGACTCCCAAACATTCCTTCTGCAAATAGAAAAGATTAGAATAGAAGAACAGGGAGCCCGGCAACAGATGGCATGGCTCCACAGAGACTCCCACTGAACATCGAGTCAGTCTGAGATTACATAAAGAGACAGAAGCAATTGAGACAGCCAAAATAGATAGAAGAACTGTGGAGAATTCTCCAAGAAGCTTGGAACATCCTATCTGCCAACAACCAAGAAAAACTGTGTCCAGGTGTACCTAGAATAATTGGTGCTGTTTTGAAGGCAAAGGTGGTCACACCGAATATTGATTTAGCTTTTTTTTTATGTTTACTGGACTTGGTATGACATTAAGTGATAAATGAAAACTATTTATGTCATTATTTTTGAAGACATCCTCACTATGCAACATTTTTCACAAGTGCCTAAAATTTTTGTTCGTTTTCGGTTTTCGTTCCTTGAACCGTTTTTAGTCCCTGTTCTCTGTCTTAGGTCCGAAGCCCAAAGTGAAGCAGGATGACTTTGAGGATCTCCTCTCCACACAAGGCTTTGGCTCCAAACTCGATAAGAAGATGCCCAGAACCATCGCTGAGATGAGGAAGCAGGAGATGTCAAGAGACATGGACCCTCTCAAACTACAGGTACAGGCAGCTTCACGAGACACTGAGGGCGTTGCCTCAAAAAATCTAGTGACCTGGCAACCTTTGATTCTGAAAATTGTTGGCTGGGTTGGCCGCAAACTAGAGACACAACCAGACCAAAAACACACGACTGAACAGCTGGTTATGTAGTATTAACAAAGTCATTCATAAAGTTTCCATCCAAGTTGCAAATTGAATTTATGCGAAACACCATAATATCACACAAACAATGTGCAAGTAAAGCCGCGTTTCCATCCCATGTGTTCAAAATAACAAAATCATCACTTCCGGAGAAATTGTAGCCAATGAGACTCATTTATTAATAAAATACTCACGATTTAAAACTTACTGACAAAACAATTTAAGAACTTGTTTAATGTCTTGGAGCGACAGTGTCACACAGCTCTGGGAGCACTATGTGTGCGTGCATTACTCCATCCTAATTACTTTACTGTGCAGATCTAAAAGATATTTTTCAAAAGTGTCAATAAACCTGCTCTTCAGCACAGTTCAAGTTTGTATTGGACTTATTTGCTCTGAAAACTCTTTGCAGGCTTTGGATTTTCTAGAAACCGTTATTTCAGGATGACCAGAGCAACATTTCAGATGCGATGATTGGTCGTCAGGACTTTAAGCTAAACTAGGAACTCGACTAACATCATTGAAATCTAAAAGTTTTGTCTTTGGTTTCTCAAGGACATGCACTGATGAATTTGCTAAGTTCATATGATGATGATGATGATGATGATGGTAATGTTTGTTTGTCAGATCTTAGATTGGATCGAAGGTAAGGAGCGGAACATCAGAGCGTTGCTCTCCACACTCCACACGGTCCTGTGGGAGGGAGAGACACGCTGGAAACCCGTCAATATGGCTGATCTGGTCACACCTGACCAGGTAAAGAGGGTCTACAGGAAAGCTGTGCTTGTTGTGCACCCGGACAAGGTATGTGATATGTTGAAAAAATGCTCAAAACCAGTTTAAAGGAACCCAAATTTAAGTTGCCATTCACTGAAACTTTTGCCCTCCGCCCAATGTCAGAAATGAACTTTTCTGAATTGATTTCCAGGGGCATTTTCTTTTTCTTTTTTCATGATATAGGCGTGTGAGAGAGTCGAGCAAGCAGCTTGTTAAAATTAGTTGGTTTATGTCATCGCAAGGATGTTTGCATTTTGAGTTTTGCATTAATATTTCATATTTTCTGCACACAATGTACAGTGCCTTGAAAAAGTATTCACCCCCTTCCTGATTTCTTGTATTTGTTTTATACTAAATTGTTTTAGATCTTCAAACGAGATATAACATAAAACAAAGGCAACCTGAGTAAACACAAAATACAGTTTTCAAATATGTTTTATTTTTTATTTTTTTTTATTGAAGCAAAAACGTTATCCAATACCTATATCACCCATGTGAAAAACTAACTGCCCCCTTAAACTTAATAGCTGGTTGTGCCACCTTTAGCTGCAACCAAACACTTCCGATAACTGAGATCAGTCTTTCACAATGCTGTGGTGGAATTTTGGTCCACTCTTCTTTGCAAAACTGCTTTAGTTCAGCCACATTGGAGGGTTTTTGAGCATGAACTGCCTGTTTAAGGTCCTGCCACAGCATCTCAATCGGGCTCAAGTCAGGACTTTGACTAGGCCACTCCAAAACTTGAATTTTGATTCTTTTGAGCCATTCAGAGGTGGATTTACTCCTGTGCTTTGGATCATTGTCTTGCTGCATAATCCAGTTGTGCTTGAGCTTCAGCTCACAGACTGATGACCGGATGTTCTCCTTTAGGATTTTCAGGTAGAGAGCAGAATTCATGTTTCCTTCAATTATTCCCAAGTCGCCCTGGCCCTGAAGCAGCAAAGCATCCCCACACCATCACACTACCACCATCATGCTTGACTGTAGGTATGATGATGTTCTTTTTGTGGAATTCTGTATTTGATTTACGCCAGATGTAACGGGACCCCTGTCTTCCAAACAGTTCCACTTTCGACTCATCAGTCCACAGAACATTCTCCCAAAAGCTTTGAGGATCATCAAGGTGTATTTTGGCAAAATTCAGACAAGCTTCAATGTTCTTCTGGGTTAGCAGTGGTTTTCGCCTCGCCACTCTTCCATGGATGGCATTTTTGTCCAGTGTCTTTCTGATAGTGGAGTCATGAACAGTGACCTTTATTCATGTGAGAGAGGCCTGCAGTTCCTTGGATGTTGTCCTTGGCTTTTTTGTGACTTCCTGGATGAGTCATCGCTGCACTCTTGGAGGAATTTTGGAAGGTTCTGTTAAGGTTCACTACTGTGCCAGGTTTTCTCCATTTGGAGATAATGGCTCTCACTGTGGTTCTCTGGATTCCCAGTGCCTTTGAAATAGCTTTTTAACCCTTCCCAGACTGATTTATTTCAATCTCCTTTTCCTCATCATTTCTGGAATTTCTTTCGACCTTGGCATAGTGTGCTACTGGGTGAGACCTTTTAGCCAACTTCATGCTGCTGAAAAAGTTCTATTAAGGTGTTGATTTGATTGAACAGGGCTGGCAGTAATCAGGTCTGGGTGTATCTAGTCCAGCTGAACTCCATTATGAATGCAGTTTCATAAATTTGGGGATTTAATAACTAAGGGGCAAATACTTCTTCACACTGGCCCAGGAGGTATTGGATAACTTTTTTGCTTCAATAATTAACATTTAACATAATTTAAAAACTGTATTTTGTGTTTACTCAGATTGCCTTTGTTTTATGTTAGATTTTGTTTTAATTTTTGACAATTTTGTATGATAGATACACAAAATCAGAAGAAATCAGGATGGGGCAAGTACTTTTTCACAGCACTATATGACATACATTTAGCCAATAATGTTTTATTTTTCACTTCGGAGAAAAGCATTGGGATAAATAGGAAAATAAATAAAATACAGGAAATAAAATTAGACCTTCGTGACTAAAATAGTGCTATTATTTAATATGGTGGGGCAGAGGAATAGCAAATTACACCTGTTATATGAGGAAATATTGTGCCTATAGACACTATACATTCTCGCAGTCTTAGGGCCCTATTTTAAGTGCGCTAGCATTAAGCGCAGCTCTATGCCATAAATCATAAGTGCAAAGTCAGTGGGTATGGCCATGAAGTTATGGTATTTTCATGCAATCATGTGATAAGTCTAGCCACAAATGGGTTTGGCGAAATCGCCTGCGCAACACATAAATAGGCTGGATCAAGTGCAATTTAATTCCGAGGTTTTCTCCGGTTATTCTACCGTCTGCGTCCTATATATATAGTTAATTCCCTCAAGAACGATGTAAACCAAGACAGCACATTCATAAGAAGTTGGTAGTGTAAATGGACTGTATGCAATGAATAAGAAGAATAAACATTCTTTTGTGCATTAACTGTGTCCTTGATGATCCTTATTTCATAGAAGACGGCTACAACTCTGATCGTCAGGGACATTATTTGATGTTCCACTATATTTTCAGAATTTGGACATGAACTTTATTAGCACCTGCTGGTGGAATCTCCAAACTGCAAATGCAGGAACTGAGTTTAAACTTTGTGCTGAGTTAAGACATGGTTTTCAAACGTCTTAGCGCAATGACCTATTTCTCAGGAAAATAGCAAATTGCGCTTTGCACCACTTCATTCACATACATTACACACAAAATAACGCAAACACTCCCACACGGCCACTTGCGCTTTGTGCTGGCACGAAAATTGCGATTTAGAATTGGCGCTCTCACAAAAATTGGATAACGTTGCGCATGGTTGAAGTGCTGCACTTTGCGCACTAACGAAAATAGAGCCCTTAATATTTTCAATAATGCCCTCCTTGCAATATGTCCCTACCAACTTTCAAACCAAGCCTACGCCCTTGTTGTCATCATTTTATTTCAAATACTTCAATTTAATCTATTAATTCAGTCTGAATAATGAGATGCTGTAGGCATTCCAATTTAATTTGTTTCCGATTTCGATTGCATTCAATATCGATTCATTTGGGAATATTTCAGTTACAATATCAACATGCATGTGCATCTGCTGAGTTGTCTGCACAGTTCTGCTAATGCAAATTCCATGCGTGCCCAGGTATAACACTTGTTCTTGTGTCCATGGACAGTGGAAAAACAATTTTCTTTTCTCTCACAGGCTACAGGTCAGCCATATGAGCAGTACGCCAAAATGATCTTCATGGAGCTGAGCGATGCCTGGTCAGAGTTTGAGAACCAAGGATCCAAAGCCCTTTTCTGAGCATGCTCAGTGAGGGTCTGCCGGGTGCAGTGCGCCCCCTAGACGCAGGCTGAGGCACAGCGCTCTCCCTCCATACAAACAGAGACACTGCCACTGACAGTACACAGTGGATTGGAGAGAGAGAATCTAAAAGTATGACAGATGCATCAGTCTGCAAACAATCAAGCGAAGAAAACAGAAGGGAAACTCTTTCTGTTCGAGCCTCGAGGACTAGACAAATATCTTCCTGACAAACTGTCACTCTCTCTCAAGGAGGGAAACCTCTAACATTGGATTTCTCTGCCTTTAAAAGGAGACGATGCTATCATGCTTTTGGCATTTGTAGACGAATAAAACCACAGAAACACACCTGCACTTCAAAAGAGCTTGAAAACAGATGGGAAGACAGGAACAAGAGAGAAATTATAATTGCTGATTTATTTTATGCCATGCTATGCATCCCACTTTCATTTATTTGTTTTCCTTTCCTTGAATCTCATGTGATATGTCAATTAATGATGTAAATATTCACTCTGCTCTGTGTGTGTGTGTCTCTCTGTGTGTGTGTGTGTCACTGTGTGTGTGTGTGTGTGTGTGTGTCTGGGTGTGTCTGTGTGTGGGTGAGGGTGAATATAGTGTTCATATGAAACCAAACTAGAGGTATTGACTTCTGCACTTGAGGTTATGAAGTTTCTGTTGTTGTTGTTTTTTTTTTTTATCACTTTCTTCTGTCTTATCATGTTTCACTGATCACAAGTGTTTATTCTTTTCTAGCACCTCACTGTAAGGTACGTCTACGTATTTCTGGGTTTCAGGGCTCATTATTTGTAGTCCAGAGGGTAAAACACCAAAAACTTAACATCACATTCATTAAAAAAAAAAAAAAAAAAAAAAAAAAAAGGGCACTTAACTTATGCCAACCTTTTAAGTGGTATTAAATGCCATTTGATTTTGGAATTCATAATTCATCTGTGAGCTTTCTGCCTTTTTATATTAAGGACTAATCAGAAATGTCTGTCTTATTTATTATTTCAAAATGTAAGTACATGGTGATTATTTCCAAGCAGATTTAAAAAATAACATGCAATTAAATGTATACAATGGAAAAAAGCAAAACATTTTGCAAAACTAAAGTCATTCCAAAGCATCTACTAACATGAATGTGCTTTTTAAGATTATTGCTGGCAATTTGGAATGTAAATTAATTTTTTTTTTTTTTAGGATTTATTTTTCAATATTATCCTGTTTTCAGTGTTTTCTAGGTTTCATTTAATATTTCCATAATTTCTGATTATGACACTAGCAACTTTGCACCATTCCTTCAGGACATTGGGCCAAATGTTGATTCATGAGTGAATTTCTACATGTCTGGGACAAATTTCAGTCATATATATATATCGCAATAAAAATGAAGCCTATTTTTGATCAGTTATAATAAATTTTTTTCATGTCAATTTAAGCACATTTTTATCACAATGATCATTAAATGGAAAAAAAATGCACTGTAAAATATTTATGCATCATGGTAGTATTTGATGGGGCCTACTGCCTTTATGCTGAAAATTACAGCAATGAAAATAAACATTGAGAATAATGGGAATTACAACAACAACAACAACAACAACAACAACAAAAAAACCTCAAAACTCTGGACATATGGTATCATCATCAAAATGGGCTTCATTTTCTTAAGGCAAAATATATATCTTTTGATTTTGGGGAAAATGTGACAAGGACATGTTTTCATGAGATTCACCCTTATGCACCAAAACTTAAATTGAGAAATGTATTAGATAAGTGTTTTTTCATACGTGCGTGTAGAATACAGGATTTTTTTTCTTTTCTTCTTTTATAAACAAATTGAGGACTGGAGGAAAATGTTGATTTGTTGAGACTTTGGGTTGAGTTCTGTAACAGGCCTACTTTGGCTATAACCTGCTGTATTTCTGAGAATATTCATGTATGTTGTACACTATCTGAGATGCTCAGGAACACTTGTTTCTGAGAGGTGATCATGGAGTGCACAACATTTGCAGACACGGTTGTGACAAAGTGTCCCTTTAATGAGATACTGGTTCAGTTTGTCAGTGGACTGTTTTGAGTGATTTTGGAAACATTATTTTGGGTTATTCACATTCACCAAAATGAGGCTCAATTCAAGCTTTGTTAGAACGGGGCAGTTGTGCTAGTGCTTGAAATCATCACTGATTGGCTAAGGAATAGTTACATTTATTGGGCTCTGTTTGAAAGAAAAAAAAAAAAAAACATCAGTCAGATTAAATTTCCTTAATATTCTGTTAATGCACACTTATCTTTCCCATTAATGTATGGAAGAAAAAAAAATAATGCTGCCTAATTAAACTAAAAAACACACTTTTTTTTTTTTTTGCCCGTTCAGCTCTTCTTTGGATGTAAACTAGCGTTCATCACCAGCTGTCTCAAGCACTTGGGAAAAAGCTCATAACACCACAGTCTTACATTTATTTTTAATGTAATTTTCTTTTATCAGACTTTGACTAATAAACCATAATCATGGATTGGATTATGGTAATCTCTCTTTTTTATTCTATATAGCTATTAGTTGGCTTGTTATGTGATAGAGATAAGATTACATAATTTGCACAAATTGTTCCAAAACAATGTTAAGGCTTTGCAACTGCAGTTTTAGCCGGATGTATGTTCTTTACATTACAATAGTACCAGGGTGGCGTATTCATCTTAAAGCAAATGCCATTCATATGATGTAGGTAAGTGGATTTGTTATGATGTTGAGTTATGTAACATATAGAATAGCATACTAGTTCTATTGCAATATGTATACTCTGCATATCATGAAAATTGACTGGCTGTATGGAATACCCACAACGTCTGGAAAATATATTTTACAACACACACACCTTAAAACCACCTGCCTAATATTGTGCAGGTTCCCCTCGTACCGCTAAAACAGCGCCAACCCGCATCTCAGAATAGCATTCTGAGATGATATTCTTCTCACCACAATTGTACAGAGTGGTTATCTGAGTTACTGTAGACTTTGTCAGTTCAAACCAGTCTGGCCATTCTCTGTTGACCTCTCTCATCAACAAGGCATTTCTGCCCGCAGAACTGCCGCTCACTGGATGTTTTTAGTTTTTGGCACCATTCGGAGTAAATTCTAGAGACTGTTTTGTGTGAAAATCCCAGGAGATCAGCAGATACAGAAATACTCAAACCAGCCCGTCTGGCACCAATAATCATCCATGTGATTATCTAATCAGCCAATAATGTGACAGCTGTGCAGTGCATAAAATCATGCAGATACGGGTCAGGAGCTTCAGTTAATGTTCACATCAACCATCAGAATGGGGTAAGAAATTTGATTTGGACCGTGGCATGATTGTTGGTGCCAGATGGGCTGTTTTGAGTATTTCTGTAACTGCTGATCTCCTGGGATTTTCACACACAACAGTCTCTAGAATTTACTCCGAATGGTGCACAAAACAAAAAACATCCAGTGAGCGGCAGCTCTGTGGACAGAAACCTCATTGTTGATGAGAGAGGTCAACAGAGAATGGCCAGACTGACAAAGTCAGTTCGAAGATCTGCACAATATTAGGCAGGTGGTTTTAATGTTGTTGCTGATCGGTGTATAGCTGAATTATGTGGAAACGTATATCCTACAAGGTACTCAACTTGACCTTCCATTTTCAGTGACAAATGAACTTTTTTTTTAGTTTTTTTAATTTCCCCATACTCGTTATTTGATCTGCCAAAAGTAAATAATACATTTTACGCAAAATATTGATTAAAATTCAACTAACTGAATTAAATATGCAACGTAATGAGGTCACAATGACAACAATGTAGCATTCTACTGATGGAAACATTTTATTGTACACTGCATACTGCTGCATGAATTTTTCTTAAAGAGTAGAAGGCATTATTAGCATAGTTGTGGTCTCAGTTTCACGCAGCTGCGCACATCAGTTGCATCAGAATGCGTAACTCTATGGCGTCATCATTGACCACATGCTCTTATTATGAAACTAGAAACGTTTCAGAAGCCCTCAACGCCTTTATATACAACAGAAATACATTTTAACCAGACTTATTAAAAAAAAAAAAAAAAAAATCATACGAACTGATATAACTTTAACAATACTTTTTTCAAACAAGAATAATAATAATAATAAAAAAGAGTAATCATGAATTTGCCTACCCACGCTAACAGTTGCATGCTACAAATATAGCAATACTAGCAAGCTACACTTAAATTTGAGATCACCAACCATGCAGACAATCTCTCGATCACCAAATATGTTGAATCATCTCGGATTTAACCGATCATATAAGGAAAATAGACAGGATCATGGAAAGAGATCGCAAGCATGATGGCGGTCATTCAAAATGCATGAAGTAAAACACACACACACACACACATAAAACTCCACGGTTTAAACTCTTCAAAGTAAAAGTCCTTTTGCAATGTTTTGCAATGAACGCTAGGCGCAGCAGAATAATAAAATCTAGCCAAGATGATATGTGGATTTTCAAAGTAAAAAAACAAACAAACCAACTAGATATTCTGTATGTTAAAATCTTACTCTTTTCAACGAAGCATGCAAAGTATGTATTAATTTGATTCAAGTTTATTTGCATAGTGCTTTTCACAATACAGATCAAAAGCTGCTTTACAAAAGTAGCTCCTTACTACTTTAAGCAAGTTAGCCAAAGGCAACAATGGAAAGGGAAACAACCTCCTAAGATGTTTAGGAAAGATACCTGAGAGGAACTAAGACAGCTGGGAAGCACACCACCAAAGGCAATTTAAACTCATCTTTATATATATAAACTCCTGGTTTTTGCAAGGGTGATTTTGTTTAAATGAAACCTATGCCACTAGGGTGGAGAGACAGAATGTTTAGTGCAAAAAAGTCTAATCACTCTTTTTTACTTTTACGATTTGATCTAAAACAGTAACGCTTTATGAAGGATTTACACATTTTAAAGGAGATGTAGAGGACTACAGTCACTATAGTGATGAGAAAAGCGAACACATCCAGACAGTGGTACTGGTACCAGGTAAGGTTGTGGGCTTCCACACGCAGGTGTTTAGCACCTTTATTACGCATGACAAACTCTATCCAGAACACTGCTTCATCTAAAGGCTTCATTGGTCTGTCATGATGAATCCTGGACAAACGCATGGCATTCTCTTTATACCTATAGAATAAACATAAGACAGAGTCAAGCAAATGTTGTAATATGTCTGTGTATACTTTGCATCCTTCCTATGTAGTGCCATCTGTCTGTCCCCAGTCTTGCTGTGCAATGAAACCACTGCCAATCAAATAACATGAGTGACTCACGAGGGGTCGTTAATGACAGCGTTGAGTCCGTCCACCAGGTCTTGAGTCTGCATGTTTTTAATGCCATCCATGACAACAGCAGCCCCCTTAGCCTTCATATGGGCCAAGTTATCAGGCTGATCACCAAACAAGGGGATCCCGACCATTGGAACACCATGATATATGGCCTCAAATATGCCATTAGAGCCCCCGTGAGTGATGAACGCTCTGGTTTTGGGGTGACCTGAATCAGGAAACAAACATGGATAAACAGAGAGGATTCATCTGCTTGAGTAGGAAAAACCTTCATCAAGACTTATACATCTTAAAGTCAACATGAACTCAAACTTGACCCTTTTTATCTTCATAATGCGTGTTTCTTTTCTCATTGAGCATGATTCATTAGTATATGTTATTCCAAGCCACATGACTCCATTCTGTTAAGTAACATCCATTTTTCACAATCCAATCAATTCCCAATGGAAAATCAAGTCCTGCTCTTCATTTTTTTCTCATTGAATATTCTGTCTCACCATGAAATACATCAGATCACACAAGTAAAATGGGTTGTGAATGAAATTTCACATTGGCTTAAACATTGTATAATCTAAATCTGACTAATTCAATTTCATGTTACAACAAAAATGAATCTACTCTCACAAGTTATTAAATGGAGACAGAGTTTGGTTATTCAATGTTAATATAAATCTAAACTGTAACACAAACCCAGTAAATCATTCTGAGGGACCCAGTTAAAGAGTTTGGTGTTTGCACCAAGAGTATCTGGCTTCTCTCCAGAGTATCTCCAAAAGACCTGCAATTATAAGACCTGATTATAAAGAATTACTACCTGACTTTGAGTGAATGTTCATTTGTTTGTAAAATATGGAAAGAATAGAAAACATAATGTAAAAATGGTAAGTAACCTTCTGAGGTATCTGCGCTAATGCAGAGGCGATCGTATTGCTCCTCTCTTTGGTCATGTTCTTCACCATAGACCCCAGAGTGAACACAACTATCCCATCATCCCCAGAGCTCTGCACAAACTCCTCCATATCCTACACACACAAAAGAACAACATGCTTTCATGTAAAAAAAAAAAAAAAAAAAAAAAGAACATGATTCTATATACATTTCTGCAAAACCTGAAATATGTTGGTGCAGGAAAAAAATCACTTAAGTTTTAAGGTGAAATGTCCAATAGTGGAGCTACTGTAAAAGCAAGTTCTGTTTTCTCCAATTCTCTTACTATTCAAGCCATTAGTAGGTCTTATGAAATACATATCTCTGGTGTTATTAACAGCAAATGGGATAGGATATTGAAAGGACAGATGCACCTTGGGTAACAGCTGGGCAGGGGTGCAGTGAAGCCCTCCAACATATTTGAAGTTGGGTAGGAATGGCCGTGGAAACTCGAAGTCCCAGTAAGTTCTGATTAACCAGATATCAGCTTTACCCATCATCTCACAAAAAGAAGTGGGACGTCCTAGAATGAGGAGTGCTTGACAGTGTTATGGGGTTTGGGAATTAATCCCTTATTTTAATAAAACAAATAAAAACAAATAAGGGTTACATTAAGGCATAAACAAAATAAAAAGGGCCACGCACTTCAGGGGTTTAAAAACAGAAATGTGAAGCTCATATTTGTGAGTTTTAAAATTGTCTAAACGAAATTTTTGCAATTGTACTATCGTGGGAGAGTAAACATTACATAGGTGGCTTAAACAGCCAGATGCATTTACTCTAAATCGAGTTTTGTCTGGAATGCATCTCAAACCACCTCCTGAGGTGAAAGGATTTATATCCATCTTGAATCCGTCTTGGAGGGTATTTACACTTAAGTCTTTTTTTTATAATCGTATAGCAATCCGATCAGCAAAAGTGTATGAATACCCCCTACCAAGTGTAAATACCCCCTAAAAGTGAGCCCTTTGCAAGTTAAACACCAGTTCTGTCAGCAGATTTACATGCGCAGTTATAATCAAGTTGCAACGGGTTTTCTCGAAGTTGAGCTAAAGTCTTCATCTCTCTGTTCAAGTATACATGACACAATGCGTAGGCTAATTTTATATTTGAATATTTGAAGGTAGTATAACAAATACACCAGGTTAAAAACATGTTGCATGTCATCTCTGTCTTTTGGAGCATGCATGCACACAACGGTGACCAGTTGTGGTCCGATTAACGTGTATAAATGCTAGACGAAGCAGAGCTCCAATCTCGTTATCTAAGTCTGTTAGTCTGATGTTACAAAAATCGGAGCGTGTGCATGACATTTTTAAAAGACAAATTATTGTTTTAGTTTGAGTGAATTCAAACTTTTAAAGTGCATGTAAACATGCCGAGTGCTACTTTTAATACTGCAGTTTGTTTGGGTATCCCGACTGTGTTTGACACTGCAACTTTGCCTCAGTGGCATGAGTTTAGGTTGGGAATAGTTGTTTATTCGACCAATGGGGGTAGTTTTTGTGTAACGGGAGCCAGCTTATGTGTGATAGCTGTGAGGTATATGTAAACCTCACTCCCCTGGCCTTAAGAGGAGCACTAGCGACTGACACTAGAGGCTGTAGCCTTTAGCCTCCTCGTTAGCGTGCCCAACTCCCATGCCGTCTGACGCCGGTTCGATTCTCGCTCAAAGGCAGGAGATCATTTTTTTTCCAATTCAGTTTAGCAATGCCACTGGCGCAAAGTTACACATTTCAAGTTAACTTTTGACTTGCATTGAACTGGGAACATTTCTTTAGCTCACCTAAATACTCAGTGTAGTAGTTGTCAAATTTTCTCCACACAAAACTGGCTAAAGCATCTTGAGAAATGTAGAAGAGCATGTTAAAGATCCGCTCTGTAAAGCTCATCTTGTCTGTGAGTTTACTCATGGTTCCAGGAACAAATGATGGTGGAGCCGGTATCTGACCACACATCCGCTCTACAGAATTAGCGATGGAGAATCGTAACGTGTACACCAAGGGAATGTTCAGCTTTTCGGCCACTATTTCGCTGCATGGGTAGATCGGGTCAGTCAGAATTACGTCAAATTTTTCATGCCGCAGTTTGTCCACCAACCCTGGAGATGTGAGAATCCCATTGCAGTATGAAAGACCCAAATCCACATTTTTGGAGACAAGTGCGTAGAATTTCATTGAAATCTGTAGTAGGTTTAACTCATCCATTTCATAGATCGAGAAGTGTAGAAGTTCCTCAAGGAAATCACGTATGTCCTTAGAAGACATGGACATATTAAAGGGCAGGTAAGAGAAGCGGTCCGATTCTTTGGCTTTCATGAACATAGAAGTGTCTGGCAGCAGAACGGTTACACCGTGTCCTCTGTCCATCAATGTTTCCAACACTATTTTCAGATTTATCCAATGACTGCCATCAGCAGGCCAGACTAAAACATTTCCACAGTCTACACTGCTGAGCACAGTTAGCAGAGAAAGCAGACAGACTACAAGCCTCATGATTACCTGTGATAAAGTGTGTGATCACTCAAGTCTCCCTCAATCATATAATGTCAAGTATACTTATTAACCTAGAATATGAGGTTATAATAAATGCAGTTGTGCACAGTCATCGTGCTGATAAGACAATGGGCTGTTCAGGTAAAAGGTAGAGTACAAAAAGAAAGGTAGCACAGGTTCGTACGTGACTGAAATTTGAGTTGGTGTTGTTTGTCAATTAATTTACACTTTAGATACAGCCTTCAAATGTAGTCTGATACCAGTTACATCCACATGAATGACCAAACAACATCGTATGTACCCGTGGGAAACCAGAATTCTCAATGATACCCAAGTAGCCACTGTAAGTTGAGAAATTGGAAAGGGCATGTCTGCATGGTAGAGAATCGTTGTGGAAAGCTATTTTAGTAATATTAATTTGATAAACTAAAGAGCTTCTAGTCAACTTATGTAAAGCTAATGACCCACCCTTTGTGGTTTGCTAAAAAATAATTATTTTATACCATGCATAAATAAATCATATAGGTTGTGTAGAAGTGAAAGTGTATTCAGTCATGAAAAACAACAGAGCTAACAACCACTGCCTCCCATGTTAACTGGATGGCAGTAAAAGTCCCAAGGCGTAATGTTTTTTGGCATGCTTTGTCCTTTGTAAAACTAAAAATACAAAGATTTTAAAAAATATATAATTTAACACAAATGTGAATAAAAAAAGATACATAAGTTACATTTGCCTAGCACACCTAGTTACAGTACAATTCTCACTAAATTAAATAACTGTGTAACTTATTTCCATTAAATAATCACAATATAACTCAAATCGAAATGTTGGAACTACACAAATATTTCAAACACAAACTGTTATAAAGTTCGACTCGTTTGATGTGCGACATCTGTTCACTCAGTTTCTCGCTTCACACTCATGAAATCGCAGTTTCAAAATAAAAGTCTCAGAATAACCATCATTCAAAAATACTAAATAAAATACAATATAAAATAGGATTTTACCTTTTAAATAGAATAGGCAGCACACAGTGAAATAACAGTGACAAAGTAGTTTTTTTAAGAGTTGCATTAACAGTTGTATTATGTTTTTAGCTGTTTCTTAAAGGTAGTGAGGGACTGTATGGGGTAGATTTGTGAAGATCATTCCACCTCCGAAAAACAGTGAAAGTTCAATAAAAAAAATCGGAATAATCTCTTTGTAAGTATTCTTCTGAGGTATTTGAAGGGCTTGATACTGTGTGAACAAATGCAAGCATGGTTGTCAGATCTAGTTTTTTTTTAAAGTTGAAAAAAAAAAGAGAAAGGCAAAATTGTGTTTGTTTTCGTATTTTAATACAATTTGAAATTACATGTACAAATATTTATCAGACAGAAAGTTCAATGCGAAGAATACTAAAAACGAAGGCCTTTACCTGCATCACTCTTTTTTGCTTTTACTCTCTGATCGGAAACAGCAACGCATTATGAAGAATTTACCAATTTTATAGAAGATGTAGAGGACTACAATCACTATAGTGATAAGAAAAGCGAACACATCCAGACAGTGGTACTGGTACCAGGTAAGGTTGTGGGCCGCCACACGCAGGTGTTTGGCACCTTTATTACGCATGACAAACTCTATCCAGAACACTGCTTCATCTAAAGGCTTCATTGGTCTGTCATGATGAATCCTGGACAAACGCATGGCATTCTCTTTATACCTGGAAAGAAATTACATAAACGGAGTAAGACAAGTATTGCAATATGTCTGTGTATAATTTGTGAACTTCCAGTCTTGCTGTGCAATGAAACCACTGACAATTAAATAACATGAGTGACTCACGAGGGGTCGTTAATGACAGCGTTGAGTCCATCCACCAGGTCTTGAGTCTGCATGTTTTTAATGCCGTCCATGATAACAGCAGCCCCCTTGACCTTCATATGGGCCAAGTTATCAGGCTGATCACCAAACAAGGGGATCCCGACCATTGGAACACCATGATATATGGCCTCAAATATGCCATTAGTGCCCCCATGAGTGATGAATGCTCTGGTTTTGGGGTGACCTGAATCAGGAAACAAACATGGATAAACAGAGAGGATTCTTAAATTTGGGTACATGAAAAGCATCATGAAGACATTTTTTTTAATGGTATGCCTATTAATTGATCTAATTAATCGTAATTAATCACATTTAATCAATATTTGCTAAGGTCATGAACATGCAATATAAATGAAACATAATGAAAATAATTAAAAATATTATAAAAAAAAGATTAAAATATGTTGCATTATTGTGGCAGACTAGTAAAGCACTAATTGCACAATACAAAAAGTGACTTCAGAAGTCAATATATTGTTTTTTTTTTAACCCCATATAATTGAATTAACAAGTCGACAGCAATCCATTTTTCCAATTGAGTTGGTCAATTGGTCCTGTTCTCACAGGATTCGATCTTGTGTTCCACTGTGCTATTTTGAATATTTAGTTTTTTACGTATGTGCCAGACGGACAATTTTGGAGCATCTCACTGGTTTTCAGCATCTTAAACGCCATGTTTTCAGGAAACTTTGAAAATCGCATCTAGAGATCCCTGCATTCTGTTGTGCTTCATCTAGTTGTCAAGAACGCATTCTGTGTGACCGGCTCTCATTCCTGCACTGCTTTTGAGGTTTGTTGAGGCAAGCTGACTGCCCCCTGCTGACGTGGCTCATTAAAACACTATTCAACACACTTCTCTGTCCTCCCCCTCCACCGCCTGACACATCACTGACAGCAGATGTCTTCGCCACATTTTTTACTAATAAGGTTACAACCATCAGCAATACATTCTCAGCACCACACACTGTCAAACACCTATCTCCTATATGCAACTCTTCTGTCTCTATGTTCTCTCCTCTGACTGACACTGAGGTCTCTAAACTCCTCCTCTCCAACCACCCCACCACCTGTTCCCTTGACCCCATTCCTTCTCACCTTCTCCAGGCCATCTCTCTGTCCATCCTATCTGCACTCACACACATAATTAACACATCTCTACTTACAGGTACTTTCCCCACTACATTTAAGCAGGCTCGAGTAACCCCGCTGCTGAAGAAACCCGCACTTAATCCCACACAAATAGAACACTACAGACCAGTCTCTCTCATCCCATTCATGGCAAAAACACTTGAAAGGGAAGTTTTCAATCAAATTTCTGCCTATCTCTCACAGAACAAGCTGCTGGATGACAATCAGTCAGGCTTCAAAAGTGGACATTCCACCGAGACTGCCCTGCTGTCTGTCACTGAGTCGGGCAAAAGCTGAATCCAGATCATCTGTCCTGATTCTGCTGGACCTTTCTGCAGCCTTTGACACAGTCAACCATCAGAACTTACTCTCTACCCTCTCCTCACTGGGCATCACAGGAACTGTGCTTTACTAGTTTAACTCCTATCTCTCAGGTAGGTCCTTCATAGTAGCCTGGAGGGGTGAGGGGTCCAAGCCACATCAGCTACTTACTGGTGTACCTCAGGGTTCAGTGCTTGGGCCACTTCTCTATATACACAACATCACTGGGACCCATCATTCAGGCACATGGATTCTCTTACCACTGCTACGCTGATGACACGCAAATCTACTTGTCTTTCCAGCCCAACGACACTACAGTGACTGCTCGAATCTCTGCCTGCCTGGCAGACATCTCAGCCTGGATGAAGGAACACCACCTGCAACTTAACCCAGCAAAGACTGAACTCCTTGTCTTTCCAGCCAACCCTGCTGTTGAACACAACATCGCCATGCAGCTGGGTGCAACTACAGTAACGTCTTCCAAAACGGTCAGAAATCTAGGGGTAACCATCGACAACAGACTAAATTTCACAGACCACATCTCAAAGACCGCAAGATCATGTAGATTTACACTCTACAATTTCAGGAAGATAAGACCCTTCCTCTCTGAACATGCCACACAACTTCTTGTTCAGTTACTTGTCATAACTAGACTGGACTACTGTAACGCTCTCATTGCAGGCCTCCCTGCATGTGCAATTAGACCCCTCCAAATAATCCAGAATGCAGCAGCACGTCTGGTCTTTAATGAACCAAAGAGAGTGCATGTTACACCACTCCTTCACTCTTCACTGGCTGCCGGTTGATGCACGCATCAAATTCAAGGCTCTGATGCTGGCATACAGAACAGTCACTGGGTCTGCTCCAGCATACCTAAAATCATTTCTGCAGAGCTACGCGCCCACTAGAAGCCTGCGGTCGGCTAAGGAATGTCGCCTTGTTGTACCAACACAAAGAGGCACCAAAACACTTTCCCGGACTTTCGGCTTCATCATACCACGTTGGTGGAATGACCTTCCCAACTCCATCCGTGAAGCTGACTCACTTTCTGTCTTCAAAAAACGGCTAAAAACACATCTTTTCCATGAGCACTTAATCAGTCACTAAAAAAAATTAAATAATTTCTTGTTGCACTTTATTCTTTTTTGAATACTATTCTGATGCTTGTGAAACTTTGTAATATGGCACTTTTCGTACCACTGTCTCCTTAAGATGATTCGCTTATGTTTTCCTCTTTTGTAAGTCGTTTTGGAAAAGCGTCTGCGAAATGAATAAATGTAAAACACAAAGTTATATGTACTTCAAGCTTGTATAGCTTCAATGGTAGGAAAATAAGTACTTTTATAACAAAAATTACATACGGTCTGGGAGCATGATTAATTGCGTTCCTTTTTTAACAAATTATTTTTATATATAATTAATTGCACTAAATTAACACATTAAATCAACAGCTCTTGCAATCTTTCTTAAAAATATAACAACTTGCTCTGCCCCTGAAATGACTTTCCTTTTTTGGCAGTCATCAAGAATCACTCTTAATTTTGTAACCCCTCCCCTGCAACCACATGACTCCATTCTGGTAGTAACACCCACTTTTCACAATCCAATCAATTCCCAATGGATAAAATCAAGTCCCCCATTAATTTTTTTCTCATTGAATATCCTGTCTTACCAGGAAATATATCAGATTACTTAAGAAGAATGGGTTACGAACGACATTTTACATTGACTTTACATTGAATTAGTCAGATTAGGTTATAACATGATTATTTAAAAAATAATAATAACATACTCCCACAAATTGTAACACAAACCCAATAAATCATTCTGAGGGATCCAGTCATAGATTTTGGTGTTTCCACCAAGAGTATCTGGCTTCTCTCCAGAGTATCTCCATAAGACCTGCAAAAAACAAAACAAACAATGACTCATCTACAGAGCTTTAGTCTCAACCTTGGGGAATATATTAGCATAGACACAAAGAGATTATAGAGAATTACAATCTAAAATTCACATTGAATTGTTGCAAGACTAAATTAATCAAGAAGATCTGTGAATCTCACATGACTTGAGGGTTCTACTTTGCACCCATATCAATTAAAACATCTAGAAGCAGTGTTAATTTGTTTGTAATATTAGGAAATAACAGAAAGATGTAAAAATGGTAAGTAACCTTCTGTCGAATCTGTGCCAGAGCAGAGGCAATCGTATTGCTCCTCTCTTTGGTCATGTTCTTTACCATGGACCCCAAAGTAAACACCACTATTCCATCATCACCAGAGCTCTGCACAAACTCCTCCATGTCCTACACACACAAAATGACATGATTTCATGTGAAAAACATGACTCTATATTTCTGCAAAACCTGAAATATGTTACCTCAGGTACAATTCACTGGTTTCCAGGTGAAATGTTCACCAGTGGTGCTAAAACAAAGTTCTGTTTTCTCCAATACAGATGTGACTTTAATAAAGTTTTTTTTTTTTTATAAAGTTTGTTCATGAGCCTCTTCTTTGACCAAGTATATCTGCTATAAAAACATAACATATACATACTGTATCTCTGGAGTTGTTATCAACAGCAAATGGTATTGGATATTGAAAAGACAGATGTACCTTGGGTAGAGGCTTGGCAGGTGTGCAGTGAAGCCCTCCAACGAATTTGAAGTTGGGCAAGAATGGCCGAGGAAACTCAAAATCCCAGTAGGTTCGGATTAGCCAGATATCAGCTTTACCCATCATCTCACAAAAGGATGTTGGTCGTCCTGGAATTAGGAGTGCTTGACAGTGTTATGGGGTCTAGACATTTGTTTATCAGTTTGTTTTGGTTTTTAATTATGGTTACAGTAAAGCACTAAGAAAGTAAAAAGGGCTACGTATTTTGGAGGTTTGAAAGCATAAATGTGAAGCACTCACATGATTCTTCCTTTAAAATGTGTACTATTTATGCTTTAAAGTGGCTAAATCATCGTTTTATTCTCTTGCTGAAAACAAAACAATAGAAACCCTCGCAGAAATTCTAATGGTTATAATGGGAATAGTATTGGTTTTAATGGAAACTTTAATGGTCCCTGTGGGTCTCTACTGGTAATGGCTTTTATTGGTGATATGTTATGCCTAGTGGATAAAATTAGAAATACATATCTGTAATGCAAACCAACACTAACCATTATATCTTAACTGAATATGGACCAAAACACACTACAACAAACCATTTGATATTGGTTTTAATAGTTATCAGCTGATAGGTTGTAAAGGTATTTGTAGTTGAAACCATTAGAATTTCTAAAGTGGATTTTTCTTTATGCAAACAATCCCTTGCATGTGTTATGTGATAGTGGCAATGTTGACTGGCTTTCCATAGTCATGACAGGACTTGAAATGTTCAAGATAACTTTGCACAGAGAATTAGAATTCTATCACACATGCATATCGCCCTTTTTACTTCCAATGTAAGTGTGTACATGTAACCTCAATTTTTGCCCGTTTTAAAACACTGAGAGACGAGTCAAAATTATTGTCTGTGGTAATTGACATTATGCAACAAATGCTGTTGATAAAGCTTAAAGGTCAAGTGTGTATTTTTCAATGTAAAAATACCTCCACTAATTCTAATTTGATTGTAAATACTGTAAGTGAGCCATTCGTACTGTAGTTTGATTTGTCCAAACAATGTAAATGCTGTGGTTCATTGGCACTTACAACATGGCAGTTCGTTTTCATATGCTAACCGGGCTTTACTCCACAACATTGGCTTAATGACATAGGAATACCTGTTTGGTCGACCAATGGAAGATGGACAAAGTGTTTGGGGAAAACTGTTTTGCAAACCTCATTATTTTGGGTGGTGCTAGTGATGCAGAAATAACACACTTAACCTTTAACTTGAACCAAGAACATGCCTTTAACTCACCTAAATAATCAGTGTAGTAGTTGTCATATTTTTTCCACAGACTAATGGCCAAGGCATCTTGAGAAATGTAGAAGAGCATGTTGAGGATTCGCTCTGTAAAGCTCATCTTGTCTGTGAGTTTACTCATGGCTCCAGGAACAAATGATGGTGGAGCCGGTATCTGACCACACAACCGCTCTAGAGTGTGAGCGATGGAGAATCGTAACGTGTACACCAAGGGAATCTTCAGCTGTTCAGCCACTATATCGCTGCACGGGCACATCGGGTCGGACAGAAGAACGTCAAATTTTTCATGCCGCAATTTGTCCATCAACTGTGGAGATTTTAGGATGCCATCGCAGTATATAAGGCACGTATCCAGATGTTTGGAGACAAACTTATAGAATTTCATTAAAATCTGTAATAGGTTTAACTCATCCATCTCATAGATCGAGAAGTGTAGAAGTTCCTCAAAGAAATCATGTAGGTCCTTAGAAGACATGGACGCATTAAAGGGCAGGTAGGAGAAACGGTCAGATTCTTTGGCTTTCATTAACAGAGAAACATTCGGCAGCAGCACTGTTACACCATGTCCTCTGTCCATCAATGTTTCCAACACTATTTTCAGATTAATCCAATGACTGCCATCAGTAGGCCAGACAAAAACATTCCCACATTCCGTGCTGCCAAGCACAGTTAGCAAAGAAAGGAGACAGACTACGAGTCTCATGATTGCCTGTGATAGTGTGTGTGATCACTCAGTCTCCCTCAAACATGCTATAAGGTATAAATGATTAACATAGAACATGAACTTTAACAAGAGCAAATTCATGGTGATAATGGGCTGTTCAGGTAAAAGGTAGCGTACAAAGAGAGAGGTAGATCACATGACTCGTGCATGACTGAAACGTAGGAATCGGTGTCGTTTGTCAATTATTCTGCACCCAAAGAATGAGAATGTGTCCTGTAAGGCAGGTAACAAGAACTTTCAAGTGCAGTCTGAAATATTCTAAATACGAATAAACGAGTTATGTGCACATGAATGACCAAGCAAAGTCATGCGTACCCGTGGGAAACTCAGAATTCTCAATGATGCTTGCTGAGTTATAAAGTTGGAAGGAGCTCGTTCACATGAAAGATAGCTAATAGCTACACTTAGATTGCGGTGAATGGTTTTGTAAAGTTAATTTAATTTCATTACTGTATTTTAGTGATATTAATTTGTTATATGAAAGAGCTTTAAGTTAATTAATGCAAGACTAATGGCTTACCCTTTGAGGTTTGCTTAACCCTAAAATGTATTATTTGTTAGATACCATGCATAAATCAATTAAAGGTTTTGTAAAAGTTTTGCAGGTGTATTTAGTAATGCATGTCCACTATTACAGTATAAAAAAGAGCTTCTGCCATCATTCAGAGTTGATTTGTTTTGGCTGAGCAACACTCATATTTTGTTTTGGACTTGACTCTGACCTACAGTAGGAGCTTCCCAGCCAGTTAAATTAAGGCAGTAAAAGTCCCATGTCCTGTATCCATTCTTGATGTCCTTTGTCTTTGTAAAACTGAAAATACATAAAAATATGAATAAAAAAGATGCATCAATGCAGCTTTAAAATAACAATGCAAATTAATTTAGGCTATTCTTCTTGCATCTTGAGGTACAATGTTCTTCTATTTATACTAGTGTTCACTGTTCACAATTTAATCTATTTAAGTCACTCATTTCATTTCCATTTAAATAATTATAACTCAAACTACTCTCTCACAATATATTTAATCAAATGTTTCAACTACTGTTGTAAAGTTTGACACCTTTGATTTGCAACATTTGTTCACCACCATCTTGCTTCAAAACAAGACGGTCTAAAATCGAAACTTACGTCTCTGCAGAACAAAAATAGGCTTTTTCCAATCAGTGGGCGTTTTCAAACCGGGAAGGGCGTTAGATTTTCACTTTGTCATAAGACATCATTGTATGTTTTGTAAAAATAAGTGAATGTTAAAGGGACATTTGATCATTTCCTCACCCTCATGCCATCCCAGATGTGTATGACTTTCTTTTGCAGAACATGAATGAAGATGTTTAGAAGAACTGTTGGTCCATTCAATGCAAGTAAATGAGAAGCGGTGAGAAACAGATCAGTAATCAATAAGATCATTTTTTACTATAAATCTTCACTTTCACTTTCATAAGCACTCTTCTCTCTTAAGAGTTCTTCTTCTGTTTTTGGTGGTTTACATAAGCATATCGTCCCATACTGGGCAGGGAGGAGAATTTATAGTAAAAAAAGAAAAAATTAAATATTGATCTGTTTCTCACCCACACCTATCGTATTGCTTCTGGAGACATAGATTAAACCACTGGAGTTGTATGGATTACTTTTATGCTGCATTTATGAGATTTTTGTACCTTCTGAGTTCTGATCACCATTCACTTGCATTGAAAGGACCAACAGAACTGAGAAATTCTTCTAAAAAGCTTCATTTGTGTTCAGCAGAAGACAGAAAGTCATACACATCTGGGACGGCATGAGGGTGAGTAAATGATGAGAGAAATGTAATTTTTGGGTAAACTAAGTTTATTTTAAAGACTATCTAGGCACATAATAACACTATAGAACTGTAAATGATTATAACTCTTTCAAGATGTACAGGCTCACACTTTAAATGGTCAGTGCTTTGTATTTTAGATAATTAAAATAGCAACAGATCCAGTGAAACAATTATGGTTGAGTGATTGTTTTTACATGCCATTCAAAAACGTGCCATTTTACAATGATAAGAGTGAAATAAAAGACTAAAAATAATACATTTATACTTTTCTTTTACTTGGAATGTATATGTTCAGGACAAAGGCAAAAATGGTTACTGTCTCTTTAAGAGGGTTTTATCACATTATACAACATTGAAGGCACTCTGTGCTGTTTGTTTCATTGAGTTTAATCTATTGAGAGTTGTAAAGTCCCATTATTTATAAATAAATAATTTTGCTATTATCATTCTGCACTGCTAAAGAAGAGGATTTCAGAGATTAATTGATTGAGATTGTGAGACTGCAGTCAGTATTAAACTTGTGATGATCTTGTACCTGAAGCACGTTCATCCATTCAGCTATTAGTAGCCTATCTGTTCTCGATGGATCTTCCGTGATCCTTCCCGCGCTGTCAAGTGAAGCACATCAGTTTCGTCTCTCACAGGCTACACTCTCATTTGTTTGTGTGTGAGATGATAAAATACAGACTGCGTCCGCTATAATACGGAACGCAATTCTGATCCTTTAAATACCGGATGTTACAGACTGTTGGCTATTGTTGTGCGACATATGATGAAAGTTTGTCAATCAACATGCGGACCTAACCGTACCAATTTTTGACCAGTCC
Source organism: Myxocyprinus asiaticus (assembly GCF_019703515.2). Lineage (NCBI taxonomy): Eukaryota > Metazoa > Chordata > Actinopteri > Cypriniformes > Catostomidae > Myxocyprinus > Myxocyprinus asiaticus. Next base: position 57,083,791 of record NC_059347.1, read on the forward strand.
AGCGGGAATTCTCCCGATCTTCCCGATTGCCACTCCGGCCCTGGTGACCACTTCCTAAATACAGATTTCAGACATGCGTGAACACCATTTCAAAATAAAAGTCCCAAAGAAAACGTGACTCAAAAATACGAAATAAAATATTAAATAAAATATAAAAGCAAGATTTTACCTTCTGAATTGAAAAGGCAGAACACACAATGACAATGGGTTTAAGAGTTGTTTCTTGCCATTTATTAAAGGGATAGTTCACCAAAAAAGGAACATTCTTCTATCATTTACTAACCCTTATGCCATCCCAGTTGTCTATGACTTTCTTCTGCTGAATACAAAGATTTTTAAGAATATCTCAGCTCTGTAGGACCATACAATGCAAGGGAATGGTGGACAGAAATTTGAAAGTCCAAAAACCACATGAAGGCAGGATAAATTGAATCCATAAGACTCCAGTGGATAAATCCATGTCTTCAGAAGTGATTTGATAGGTGTGGGTGAGAAAAAGATCAATATTTAAGTCCTTTTTTTCTGTCTCTAAATCTTCACTTTCACCACATTTTTCTTCTTTTGTTTTTGGCGATTTGTTTCTTCACGCATATCACCACCTACTGAGCTTATTAGTAATAAAGGACTTAAATATTGATCAGTTTCTCACCCACACCTATCATAGCACTTCTGACGACATGGATTTAACCACTGGAGTCTTATGTGTTCCTTTTATGCTGCCTTTAAGTGCTTTTTGGAGCTTCAAAGTTTTAGTCACCATTCACTTGCATTGTATGGACCTATACAGCTGAGATATTCTTCTAAAAATCTTCGTTTGTGTTCTGCTGAAGAAAGAAAGTCATACACATCTGGGATAGCATGAGGGTGAGTAAATGATGAGAGAATTTTCATTTTTGGGTGAACTATCCCTTTAAAGGTAGCGAGGGATTCAACTGTTTGGGTATATTTTAAAAGATCATTTCACCTATGAGGTACCATGAAAGTACAATACAGTGATTCTTCAGAATCACTAGGTAAGTAACCTTCTGAGGTATCCGAAGGGGTTGGGACTGTGTGAACAAAAGCAAGCAATACACAGTATTTCTTACTGATGACACTGCAGGATTATCAGATCAGATTTTTTGTATTATTATTATTTGCACACAAGTGACAGTCAAAATTGTGTTTTTCACATTTTAATTCATTTTATGAAGCATGTAAACATTTATCAGAATACTCTGTGCAAACCAAAAAGAAAAGATTTAAGGCTTTTAACTGCATCACTCTTATTTGCTTTTACGATTTGATCTGAAACGGCAACACATTATGAAGAATTTACATATTTTATAGAAGATGTAGAGGACTACAGTCACTATAATGACGAGAAAAGCAATATCCAGCAGCAAGCTTCCCTGGGGCAGGCCGCAGCACTTTCTAGACACAGTAAATAGTAAAACTAGACAAACAAGTGATGGTAGCAATGGAAAAAAATATGTCAGTGCCAAAAGCACTGAAGTGACACCATTGACACAAGTGTTGGCTTGGGCCAACATAGGACATCAACAACATTTCTCAACCCAAATTCATCAAAATAATTACACTTAACACTGAAGTTCCTACAAGAACTTCACCCATAAACAAGAGAAGAGAATTATAGAGCAAATAAACCAAATAAAGGATAAATAATAAAAAAATTAATAAAACAACAAATAATGACAATAAAATCACAACAAACAGCAGTGCAGCCATGTCCATCTGCTTGCAACACACACACCATTCGGTACTGGACAGGCAGGCAGACACATGCCTTCAAGTTATGCAGCACCGGAAGCACAAAAGCAAATAAACTAGACACGCAACTCCAGCTCTGTTCACTGCAAAGTATGAGACAAGACTCAGACTGCACGACTCCAAAAAGGGGCCAGGTAAGAGGAGCACACAAGTGTGAGCACCACCAACACTGGTAAACTTGAATAGCCTGAGTTTTATTACCTACAAATTCAGACTAATTACTAGTGGGCCAGGAGGCAGCAATATGCAGGAGACATAGTTTGGTTATACAATGTTAATATTAATCAAAACTCTAGCAAATTGTAACACAAACCCAATAAATCATTCTGAAGGATCCAGTTATAGATTCTGGTGTTTGCACCAAGAGTATCTGGCTTCTCCCTGATGTATCGCCATAAGACCTGTAAACAATATATAAACACATGTACACAGCTTAATTCACAAATGCTGAGCACGACTTAGACATTTTAGAGAATTACTACCTGAATAAATGTGAAAGCTCATGCACTGACAGATGTGAAGAAGAAATTAATCAATGCCCAGTGTCCTTCTGAGGTATCTGTGCCAGTGCAGAGGTGATCGTATTGCTCCTGTCTCTAGTTATGTTCTTCATCATAGGCCCCAGAGTGAACACCACTATCCTATAATCAGCTGAGCTTTGCACAGACTTCTCCATATCCTAGTAAAAAAAATAATAAGCATGGGTAATAGCACTTTTCTTTACACTATAACATTTATTTCCATGTATTTCCAAGGCTATAATTGTGAGTCCAATACCAATACCAATTTCTGCATCCTAAAATTATTAGATACGCATTTACATAATATAGTTTGGGGCTTGTTGGCACTTTTTACTTCAATGAACATTTTTCATGGTTGTTTTATTTTTAAAAGTCAATTTGTTTTTGGGCACATATCTTAAAATCTTGGCTACAAAAATAAATAAATAAATAAATAATAATAATAATAATAATAATAATAATAATAATAATAATAATAAAAAGCTTTTGAATAATTACAATGTCATTTGCCAGAAATAAAGAAACCATTAATTTAACACTCCTTGCCCTTTTGTGACAACATGCCCTTATAGCAGGGCATTTTGTCACACTACAGTATATGGGGCAAGACGTCATGGCTCAGGTTGTTACCCTACAAGCATTCTTTCCTCCTCCCTTTAAGTTAGATGAAGCTAAGAAACTACACATGCTCTGCCCTGTGAGGGCATTACGCATGGACATTGACCAGACGAGTGAATTCAGGGTTTCAGAACAACTGTTTGTTTGACACAAAAGGTTTGGCCATCTCCAAGAAAATAATTTCCTACTGAGTCGTGGATGCTATTGCGCTTGCATATGACTAGCAAGGCATACAATGTCTTGTGGGCATAAAAGCCATTCTACCACGAGTATGGCCTTCTCCTGGACATGGGCAAAGGGTGTGCCTCTAGAAGATATATTGTAGGATGGGCAAGGAGGAGGCCGGAACCGATAGAACAGTCAACGTAACTTTAATGACATAAATGAACTTAAACGTAAACACACCAACACACAAACAGCGGCTGCATGTGTCTCTCTCTCCCTTGAACTGGCGCCTTCGGCTCGATCAGGCAGGGGAAACTTCCGGCTTGACGTACTCCCCTCCCTTCCTGGAGGGGAGGTGTTGCCCTTCCAGCTGTCCTCCTGCCAGCAGGTCTTCCCCACCTCTCTGGAGCCCTGGGAGAGATGAGGGGAGGGAAAGGGAAAAAGCGAGGAGCAGAGAGAGAGAAAAACTCGCTTGATGATCCCCGGACACGCCGTCGCCTGGTCCTCAGCCACTCCTCTGCCCCCTGGCGGACAACAGCCGCTCCTCCCCTGGCAGACAGCAGCAAGTAACGGTTCCTCTGCTTCCTGGTGGATGGGAGTGGTTCCTGTGGCTCCTGGCGGACGGCAGCATCTCCTCCACTTCTCAGCGGACAGCAGCGGCGAGGACTCCACAACAGCGCATCCCTCCTCCTTCCTGGGTTCGGCACCAATGTAATGGGGTTCAGGATGGGCAAGGAGGAGGCGGGAACCGGCAGAACAGTCAACATATCTTTAATGACATAACTGAACTTAAACAAACATAAACACACCGACACACACACAGCAGCCACGTGTGTCTCTCTCTCCCTCGAACTGGCACCTCCGGCTCGTCTTTATCCCCTTTCCAGCTGATTAGTTAATTCAGTCCCAGGCATGCATCCTCACAGCCCGGCCACGCCCTCCTCCTCGTCACACGTATGTCTGGCTTCAGGTTGGGCTTCCCGTCACACCTCTGCCAGGTTTTATAACCTGCATGCCAGTTGGTCAGTATGAGTATTACACTATGGTCTCTCTATTCACACTGAGGTGAATGAGAGCACATATACGTTTCACTACCCCATTGGCTAGTTCATTGTGCCAAAGCCAGTGTTTCACTACCCTGTTGGTCAGTGTAACTGTGCCAAAGCCCTTGGCCAGGCAATCACTCTGCTCCTTTGCTTCCTGGGATATACTGTATGTGTGTTGAGACACTGGTCTACTACCCAGCATGGCTAGTATCTCTGTATTGGCAGCGAGCTGTTGGTTTATTTTTCCCACCTCCCTTCTTATTTCTTAATATGGTGTGGCTACAGCTATGCCTTTGACTACCCTATAATGGCTAGTAGACGTTGCACATCAGTGCTACGGTGTTATGGTATCTGGCTCCCATAGCGTCAGCTTCTGACGCAGTGTCGAAGTTACCTTCTTGAAAGGAAACATCTCGGTTACTTGCGTAATGTTGGTTTCCTGAAAGGTGGGAACGAGATGCTTTGTAGCAGATTCATTTCAGTCACTGCTGGAATTGTCTGGTGGGCTTTACTGGCCATGGTTCTCTGATTGGTGCATCTTTCTCTGCTGGACCATACGTAATGTAGTTGTTGACCATGAATTCCATATTAAACGTCATTTCAACAATGAAGTTGAAATAATGCTGAAAAAAGCATACACCATCGATGAACAACCTGTCTATAGGTATGTCTTTAAAGGTTTATAAGTTATCGTTGAAAACTGATTTGTCTATGGAAAAAATTTATGGGATTTTTACTTCTGGAATCAGTCTGTTAAGCCCTATTGAGGCTGCCAAGTTTACTGTGGTATCGTTGTTCAACAGGACTTTAGACTAGGGCTTTTTTCCACTGACAAAAATGTAAGACCTATGTGAAACAGAAACATGTTCTACTTGGAAAAATCACAGTCACTATCATGGTCAGTGTCCACTAATCATTTGTCTTTTGGAGTGGTGAACTCACCTAAATATTCAGAATATTAGTCGTCAAACCTCTTCCACAGAATATTGGCATAAGCAGCTTGAGAAAGGTAGAAGAGCATGTTGAAGATTCGCTCTGTAAAGCTCATCTTGTCTGTGAGTTTACTCATGGCTCCAGGAACAAATGATGGTGGAGCCGGTATCTGACCACATATGCACTCTGCAGTTTTAGCAATGGAGTATCGGAATGTGTCCACCACGGGAATGTTCAGATTTTCAGCTAATAAATCGCTGCATGGGAAGATCAGGTCAGCCAGAATAATGTAAAATTTTCCATGCTGTAATGTGTCCATTAACTCTGGAGATTTCAGAACTCTGTCACAGTACGAAACCCACATTTCCTGATTCTTTAAAAACAATTTTTGTTTTTGAATTTGATATAAATCTGGAGTAGATTCAGTTGATCCATCTCATACATTGATAAATTGATCATTTCCATGATTAATTCATGCATTTTGATGCAGACATGGGCACATTAAAGTGCTGATAGGAGAAACAATGTGACTTTTGCATCCATAAACATAGAGGCATTCGGCTTTAGCACTGTTACACCATGTCCTCTGTCCATCAACGTTTCCAACACGATTTTCAGATTAATCCAATGACTGGCCTCAGTTGGCCAGACTAAAATATTCCCATATTCTCATATTCAGAGAAAGGAGACAGGCTACGATTCTCATGATTACCTGTGATACAGTGCACAATCACTCAGTCACTCTCAAAAATAAGCTTACAGGTATAAATTATTAACCTAGAATATGAACTTTAACAAGAGTGCAAAAACAAAAGCCAATAAATCAATAAACAGTTCAAGTGAAAGGTAAAGAGCAAAGAGAAAGGTAGAGCATGTTTGCACGTAACACACGTGAAATTAATATGGTTTGTCATTTATTGATTTAAATATTCACTCAGCTGCAAGTTTGAGAGTTGATATAGAGTTAAAATGAAGCTTAATTAGACCTTTTAACCACTTATGTGTTGTCATATCTGGCTTGGAACAGTGGTGTTATCAAATCTGATGTTTCTGATAAATCAATTAAACAGGGCTTATTTATATGTACTCAGCAAAGTGTTTATTTTCTCAGCATTTTAATTGTATTTCTTATTTAATTGTATTTTTTTGTTTTGTTTTTGCATTATTTCAAATTGAAAAAGTTTCTGCAATTTCAGGAAATCATATTTTCCTACCTCAGGCCCAAAGTACCAGGGCCATAACCAGCATAGATATTGGTTGTGCTGCAAATCCTTCCATAAAATTTGTGCAGATTTATGTTCAGTCCAATGTTTTAATTAAGTTTAAATGAAGCATTTAAAAAATTTAGCACACAATGTTCAATTCAAAGAAGAAAAAAAAAACGAATCACTCTTTTTTACTTTTACGATTTGATCTAAAACAGCAACGCATTATGAAGGATTTACACATTTTATAGAAGATGTAGAGGACTACAGTCACTATAGTGATGAGAAAAGCGAACACATCCAGACAGTGATACTGGTACCAGGTAAGGTTGTGGGCCGCCACACGCAGGTGTTTGGCACCTTTATTACGCATGACAAACTCTATCCAGAACACTGCTTCATCTAAAGGCTTCATTGGTCTGTCATGATGAATCCTGGACAAACGCATGGCATTCTCTTTATACCTATAGAATAAACACATAAACAGAGTAAGACAAGTATTGTAATATTTCTGAGTATAACTAAATTCTTCATAGTCCACAGTAAACGCACAAGGTGTTGTTAATGACATTGTTGAGTCCGTCCACCAGGTCTTGAGTCTGCATGCTGTTGAAGTCCATGACAACGGCAGCCCCCTTGGCCTTCATATGGGCCAAGTTATCTGGCTGATCTGCAAACAAGGGGATCCCGACTATTGGAACACCATGATATATGGCCTCATATATGCCGTGAGTTCCCCCATGTGTAATGAATGCTTTGGTTTTGGGGTGACCTGAATGAGGAATTGGCATGAGTCAGATAGTTTATACAGGTAAGTAAAATTAATAAACTCTCACAAATTGTAACACAAACCCAATAAATCATTCTGAGGGATCCAGTTATAGATTCTGGTGTTTGCACCAAGAGTATCTGGCTTGTCTCCAGCATATCGCCATAAGACCTGCAAACAATACAAATAATAAATAAACAAAAACATGTCCACAGCCTCACTCCTAACTGCTGAGCATTGTGCATGACAGAGACATTATAAAGAATCTCTACGAGACTTCGGATGATTTAAGTGTGACAAAATCAAGACAAGTGAATTTCAGTTGACTTGTCATCCATAAGAAGAGTTTATATGTTCATACTTTATTGCCTGAAAAAAGAAAGGATGAAAGAAAACCAAATAACCTTCTGAGGTATCTGTGCCAAAGCAGAGGCGATCGTATTGCTCCTCTCTTTGGTTATGTTCTTTACCATAGACCCCAGAGTGAACACAACTATCCCATCATCACCAGAGCTCTGCACAAACTCCTCCATATCCTATGCACATTTTAAAAAGTGGCAATTATTAAAATGCATCAAAAACATAAACAAACGCACACACACAGAACCAATAGGAGAACCATAATTTCTAATACACGCTTACAGAACTTTTTAAGGTTTGAAGACCCACTCAGATATCAATTATAAACAGCTAATTCTTGTGGGTTTGTTGTGTCTGAAGTGGATATTTACCTACAATCAATTAAAATAAGACATGCAAATACATTCTATTATTTGCCAGCGATGAAAACTGTCTTTATTTAAAAAAAAAATTATGAAATGGTAGAAAAAGTCCTTATGACCTGACAAATATGTCAAATATGGCCTGTCTCTGTGTCAACTCTAGGCTCTGTAAACTGTAAACAAATATGTAACAGCGGGCCACGGTCAGTTTCTTTCAGGTTAGAAGACTTTGGAGGAAGCTGTTATTTACTAGTTATTTTTATGGTGGGTAGGATATTAAAAGGCAGATGTACCTTGGGTAGAGGCTTGGCAGGGGTGCAGTGAATCCCTCCAATATATTTGAAGTTGGGCAGGAATGGCCGAGGAAACTCAAAATCCCAGTAGGTTCGGATTAGCCAGATATCAGCTTTACCCATCATCTCACAAAAGGAAGTGGGTCGTCCTGGAATAAGGAGTGCTTGATAACTTTACAAAAAAGCAGTTTTTTTCTGCATAGTACATAAATATGTATGGCTAATATAAGTTTGCATTGATCATTTGTCTTTTTAAGTTTCGAGCTCACCTAAATATTCAGTGTAGTATTTGTCATATTTTTTCCACAGATTAATGGCCAAAACATCTTGAGAAAGGTAGAAGAGCATGTTGAGGATTCGCTCCGTAAAGCTCATCCTGTCTGTGAGTTTACTCATGGCTCCAGGAACAAATGATGGTGGAGCCGGTATCTGACCACACAACCGCTCTAGAGTGTGAGCGATGGAGAATCGTAACGTGTACACCAAGGGAATGTTCAGCTGTTCAGCTACTAAATCACTGCATGGGTAGATCGGGTCGGACAGAATTACATCAAATTTTTCATGCCGCAATTTGTCAATCAACCCTGGAGATCTGAGAATGCCGTCACAGTATAAAAGACACAAATCCAGATCTTTGGAGAAAAGCTGGTAGAATTTCATATGAATCTGCAATAGATTCAATTGGTCCATCTCATACATTGTGAAATGGAGAAATTCCTCAAGGAAATAATGCATGGTCTTTTCAGAGATGGACACATTATAGCGGTGATACGCAAAGTGATCCGTTTCTTTAACATCCATGTAAAGAGACGAGTTCGGCATCAACACAGTTACACTGTGTCCCCTGTCCATCAAAGTTTCCAACACAATTTTCAGATTAATCCAATGACTGCCCTCAGTGGGCCAGATTAATATATTCCCACATTCTGCACTGCTGAGCACGGTTACCAGAGAAAGGAGACAGACAAACAGTCTCATGATTACCAGCGATTGAGTATGCGATTACCCTGGCTCCCTCAACCATATACTGTACTATTAGGTATAATTATTAACCTAGAATATGAACTTTAACAAGAGCATGGTGCAAAAACAAGAGCAAGTCGTGGTAGGGGTAGGGGTAGGGGTAAGTCAATAATGTGTTGAGGTAAAAGGTAGAAGGCACAGAGAAAGGTACTGTAGAGCAGGTTCACATATGGAATTAATGTGGTTTGTCAATCACTGATGTACATCTTCACTCAGCAGTGTGTGTTTAAAGGTGGATATAGTGTTGATACAGTATGAAGTTAAACAAAACCTTTTATTATCCATGTGTTGTCCTTTACCCTACATCAAACCCTAATATCTGATTGGATGATAGAACAAGGATGTTTATCCAGGAACATGTGCCACTTGGCAAAATCTTGGTAACTGTTGGCACATTCAGCTTGGAAAAGTACCATAATCAAACTTCCACCTGTGTTCTTGTCAATTTTGATCATATCATCAATCATATTTCCCCCCTGCAAACCCCAAGTACCAGGGCCACAACCAACATGGACACTGGGTGAGCTGTAAATTCTGCCAACCGAAAACTGCAAATGAATGATGATACTTTGTTGAAAATTCCTATCTGGATTTCATTAATACATAAATTTGTGATTTAAAAATGTCTTGTTCTGAAAGCTTCTCCATCATTTACTGATGTATTAGAACCCTATGAGGTGCTAAATGTAAAAAGAAAATGGCCCAAAGTTGTCAAATCTAGCATCAAAAATTGCCCAATTTTGCCATATTTACCCAAGTAAATGTATTAAAAAACATTTTATGGTTTAAACTTTTGGACTCATTTAAATCTTAAATACAAATCTGAACTATAATTGTATAATTATAAGAATAAATCTTAAATCTAAACCTTGAGATAAACATTTAGAGAACATGTTGTTCACTAGAGGCAGCAACATATTGCTTTATGATCATGCAGAATAATCAGAACTAGAGATCAATTATGATTTTTAATGTTCTTAAAAGTAAAATGCAATAACAAGTTCAGTGGAGTGGTGGTGGCGTAGTGGACTAAAGCACTGAACTGGTAAGCAAAAGGTTGTTGGTTCAACCCCCACAGCTACCACCATTGTGTCCTTGAGCAAGGCACTTAACTCCAGGTTGCTCCAGGGGGATTGTCCCTGTAATAAGGGCACTGTAAGTTGCTTTGGATAAAAGTGTCTGCCAAATGTGAATGTAAGCTCAACATGTTAACAATTAGTTGTAATTAAAAAAAAATATTTAGCACACCAAATGTTCAAAGATGAAAAAACTGAATCACTCTTTTTTGCTTTTACACTTTGGTTTAAATAAGCAACGCAATATGAAGAATTTACACATTTTATAGAAGATGTAGAGGACTACAGTCACTGTAGTGATAAGAAAAGCAAACACATCCAGACAGTGATACTGGCACCAAGTAAGATTGTGGGCCTCCACACGCAGGTGTTTAGCACCTTTATTACGCATGACAAACTCTATCCAGAACACTCCTTCATCTAAAGGCTTCATTGGTCTGTCATGATGAATGCTGGACAAACGCATGGCATTCTCTTTATACCTATAGAATAAACATAAGACAGAGTCAAGCAAATGCTGTAATATGTCTGATTATTATCTACCAATCTATCTGTCTGTCTGTCTGTCTGTCCATCTTCCATCTATCTATCTATCCATCCATCCATCCATCTATCTATCTATCCATCCATCCATCTATCTATCTATCCATCCATCCATCCATCCATCTATCTGCTTCTAAGCAGGTTGTAACAATCTGCCTCTTCTGCAAATTTACACTAACCAAAGTCTGTATTTTAAGATGTGCCTATAAAAGAATACATAATAAGCCCCGACATTATAAACAGCAGTGAGGTGGAACAGAGCAACACTGTGCTATGCGCCAAAATATAGTTGTAGTTTTTAAAATTACACATCACCCATACAAACATGTTTCACGATTTTACAGTAGTAACAGTAACTGTGATATTTTGACAAATGTTATAGTTTCATATTAAATAATCTATTAGATAGAATCTATACTATTTTTCATTAACACTATAATTTATTATTTAACATTATTATTATTATTATTATTATTATTATTATTAGAAAAACTAGCTACATTGACCTATAGCCATAGTAATGAGGGGCCATCATGGTCTTATGCCTGTGCTTATATGTCATTACACTGTAAATATAAGGCACTGATTCTTGAGATAAGGGACAAAACGTGTCTTACATACAAGTCATCTTTATTTTAAAAATCAATGAATTCATAACAATAAAAATACTGGAAAAGTTAAATCTAACGGAAATGTGTATACTCAGGGCATTTTGTACTTGTAATTTAAAATAATTTCATTAGAAATTTTTTTTTAATGCATGCTCTATACTTGGAAGCACGTGTAACTTAACCTGTCCTCATCAAGAGGTCACAATGTTAAACTGCTAAACAAAGTGTTTAAAAATGCAACAAACTCATAAATATAAATATCAAATGAGAGGTAGGGATCTGTAAGATATCAAACAATACATTAAGAAAACTTTACATGATTTTTTTCCATAAAAAGCTGCCTATCAAAGTTGTGTCCTCACTTTGCGTCAACTCCGTCAGATTAAAAGAAAATCCTGAATAAATCAGAAAATGTCCTGATCAGCTTTAACTCCGAGTACCCCTTTCCCACTTCCTGCTCATGGTGGATGCAACAGTAGGACACGTGGTCTGGTACGTTTGATATTTTTCATATTTTAAACAAACAATGTATAAGTCTCTGCGGTCACAGCTTCAACTTGTCAACTTCATCTTTCTCATTATTATAATTTCTGTTAAAATTGTGGGATCAATAAATAAAATAAATAAAAATGGCTCCAGTGTACAACACATGGTTAAGATGGAAAAATAGAAAATTTTGTCAACTCAGTCAGAATTTTCAGAATAGTATGAAAACAGGAAAAAAAAAAAAAAAAAAAGTAAAAAAAAGTATTGAACGTATTTTATCACTTAACTCCTCTACTGAACACTATTATTAGATAATTAAAGACTTTACACTTGTTGGATGAATCAAATTATAATAGAACGCTTTTTGATGTGTCTGATGGAGTTGACACAAATGACAGTAAGATGCAAGTTATGAAGTGAATAAATGTTAATTTTCATGAGAAAAAAAGCATTTTTATAAAAACCTGTTCCCTTACATCGTTCATTAGCTGAGATCTTTGTCTACAAATATATCCATTTCAAATTAATTTAGTATTAAAAAATAAAAACTCATGTTTTGTCCCTTATCTCAAGAATCAGTGAAGGGCAAATATATAAATGGCTTTAAAGTCTGGACCTCCAAGACTTGTGGACAAATTATGAGTAAAGTTTTCCTCCTGTGTAATATATGTTCTGTTAGAATGATGCTTGATATTAGGAAATAAACTGGATAAGAAATATAATGGGCTCATCAAAATGCTCATCAACTTCTAAAAGGGGGAAGAGAACTTCTTTTTGTTGTTGACATCAACAACAACAAAAAAAATGTCACTTGATGCATGCATTTATACTGGAAAACCATGAACAAAACTATGCAAGATAAAAGAAAATGCGACCCAGGATACATTAAATACAGGTTATGTTTTTTACTATGGTGGGTCGCCATTTGATGTCCAGTGTAAAATCTGTGTCCTGAAGCAAAACCAGTTGAGAACCACTAGTTTAATTGATCCATCTCACACATTGTAAAGGCAGAAGTTTTTCCGAAGTGATCATTAATCTCATTTGCTGACATGGACACATAATTTATAATTAATTATAGTTATTTATCACACATATACAGTGAAATTCTTTTTTTTCCACATATCCCAGCCAAGCTGGGGTCAGAGTGCAGGGTCAGCCATGATACAGCACCCCTGGAGCAGATAGGGTCAAGGGCCTTGCTCAAGGGCCCAACAGTGGAATCTTGGCAGTGCTGGGGCTTGAACCCCCAATCTTCTGATCAGTAACCCAGAGCCTTAGCCACTGAGCCACCACTGCCCCTAATTACATTAAAGTGCTGGTAGGAGAAGCGATCCATTTCCTTGACATGTATGCACAAAGAGGCGTTTGGCATCAGTACTGTCCTTTGTCCATCAAAGTTGCCAACACAATTTTCAGATTAATCCAATAACTGGCCTCAGTAAACCAGACTAAAATATTGCCACATTTTGCTGGGCTAAACACAGTTAGCAGGGAAATGATACATGAGCGAAATGTGTGATCACTCAGTCTCCCTCAATCATATACTATCAGGTATAATTATTAACCTAGAATATGAAATTTAATGAACTGTTCATGTCAAATCTAGAGGACAAAGACAATGAAATCAATCAATCAATCAATCAATCAATCAATCAATCAATCAATCAATCAATCAATCAATCAGTCAGTCAATCAATCAATCAATCAATCAATCAATCTATCTATCAGTCTGTCTGCCTATCTATATATCTATCTGCTTCTAAGCAGGTTGTAACAATCTGCCTCTTCTGCAAAGTCACACTAATCAAGGTCTGTATTTTAAGATGTGCCTATAAAAGAATATATAAACACGGTTGTAAAAAGGCCAAATTATTTTGTGTATTTACAACAGTGAATCCAACACATTCAGCAAGTAAAACCCACACACCACAATATACACAATAATACAGTTCATTGAATAAAAGAGTCTTTTGTCTCGATATCCAACAGTCGAATGTTTATGAGAGTGTCACAAAATCCTCAGATATGTTGCTAGTGTACAATGTCCTTAAGGTATAATTCCCAGGGATAAATCCACAAGTTAGTATTAAGGGTATAATTCAACGATCATTTGGTTGTAAGGAAACACCTCCCTAATGTGTATCGCTGTCTCCTTATGTTTCCAAAATGCTTTGGCATGCACTTCCCATTTCCTGTTTTTGTGTCCTTTGAGGTCTCATGACTGAGAACTCTTAATGCTGTTTCAAGTTAAATAATCAGACCCATGCATACAGTAAGAGAAAGGATAGAAAAACAAGAGACATACATAATGCAACATTGTTTACAACATATGGGGCCATGCACACCAAACGCGTCCTTGTGCTAAAAAAGCTAAAAGCAGGGAAACATATATAATAAAGCTCAGAAGTAATTTTCACCTTGAAGCTCCTGCACAAGACGCTAACAAAAAATAAAAAATAGAAAGACGCCGTCAAAGATGTCAGTCTAATGCATTTTTACATAAAAAATAAAAACATTTGAAAAACAGCGCAGACATGTTTGGTGTAAACAGCCTCCAAAGTTACATAATTAACTTCTGAAAAGACCAGCCAAAATATAGTTATAATTATGAATGTGCATTTGAATGAATTTTCAAACAGGTTTCCCAAACAATCTCGCCATCATCCATTGGTCAGTTAAACAGATAGTCCCATCCCAAACTAACACCATCGATTGAGGCAATTATCATAGTCTATAACTCTGCAATAAATTGAATGGCATCTACACTAATGTTTGTTTCCCTGTCTCAAGCTCTGGATTCATATCCAGAGATTACCAGGGCAGGCCAGATCCAGCTCCGTTCCTGCTTGGTGTTGGACTCCACTGCTACGTGTCGCTGAGTGTTGATGACTAAATGCAGCCGGTGCCAGTCAGACATCACTTCAGTCTGTCAAGATGGACTTCAGAGGATGAACTGATGCCAACTCCAACCATAAGACATGGGATACTTCATATGCCACTGCCTGAACCTTGGACTTAGGATAGACCTCTCCAAAATGATCTGCCGGTTGAACTGCAATGCACGTCATTGATCTCTGCCTGCATCACCTTGGTCTAATGGTGGACTACACTCTTAAAATGGAATACATAGACTATCAATTAATTGCCAACAAAAAGCCTTCATCAGCCAAATAACAAAGGACAATGGATCTATGTGAACTTCTGCAGTTAATCCAAAGACATTAGTCATTAATCTTACAGTTCAAACTAAATCTTTGTCTTAACACTTAGTTTATTCATTTTAAACCATGACTTGCACTATACATAATTAAGTAATATTGGCATTATATTCATGATGTTAGCCAGAGGGGAACTGGCCCCCACAGTGAACCTGGTTTCTCCCAAGGATATTTTTCTCCATTAACCAACATCTTATGGAGTTTTGTGTTCCTTGCCACAGTTGCCTTCAGCTTGCTCACTGGGGTTATAAATACAATTATTTATTTATTTATTTTTATACACAATTTACAATCATATTTAATCAAACTACACAATAATGACTCAAAAACTTTATAGATATTACAGTTTCATTTTTTGCTAATGCATGATTTTCTGTAAAGCTGCTTTGAAACGATGTGTGTTGTGAAAAGCTCTATGCAAATAAAAATGACTTGACTTGACTACTGTGTCAAGCCTTGTGTGCGGTGCTTACATAAAGCGATGTTGAAAGCGCCACAATGTTTACACTCTTTAGGCAATTCAGTCTATGAATGACTGACTTGTAGTTGATTCTGCACATTAAACTGAGATAGGAGAAAGTATTTTAACAGAAAAAAATACACCCAATTTGACAAATTTACGATAACTGATCCTACAGTTGCATGCTTATAAAAAGCGTAATGTTTCAGAGGTTGCCTCTTTCCCCTGCTCCAAAATGTTCTACTTTTCTTCCTCCCTTTCTCTGAGTTACAGCATGTTGCTTTTTGAAGTATAGATTTGCCTAATCTGATTACAGATCACTGGATTGTCAGTGTGCCATAAAAAAGTGCTCTAGACGAGAGGGCTGCTGTCCAGCCAACAATGGGCATCCCTCCAGTCAGCTATGCACCTGCCTGCTCTCCAACCAGCTCTCCTGTCTCTCACAGATAGCACTTTCTACCCTCTATCTTTCCCTCAGCGTTTCTCTCTCTCTCTCTCTCTTCCATCCTTTCTTTATTTTCTGAGGACAAATATAAGGATTTATGACCCCTCCAGCCCTTTTTTGGAAACAGGCTCAGACAGAGTGGGAAAAATTGAACATGCAGCATGTGAATTGGTTTAGACGTATAAAGAGATCAGGGCTAATCGGTTGGCACCAGAGACACTTCTGCATTCAGCCGCTTTTTGGGGAGGGCAATGGAGCGCGGGAGTGAATGCATGTGAGAAAGGGAGGGAGGAAGAAGCCCGTGATCTGCTCTATTGTGATAACAGATTTAGGCAGAGTGTGGGGCTCTGATAAGGAAAAGCACACTCAATAGAAGATTAGCCGCATACTTGGAGTAGAACAGTGCAGGAGAGGAGAACACTTGGAACGATGAGGGGCAGGATGTGCTAGTGAAGCTGAAATGGATTCTGTGTATTATTTATTGTTGATAATTTTTCTGTTTACTTCATACAATCATTTGCCTCTAAAGAGTTGCTATTTATGCATAGAGCTTGGGTGTAATCTGAAAGCTTGGTATCTTTAGCAGATTTATCCATTTAAAGCAGAGAGCATCACAATATATCAATGGAGGAATTCTTAGATGCAGTGCAGAATATATTCTAGTATATATGTAGGTAGTTATTTTTTTATGGTTAGTAACTAGTTACCATTTTATACCATTTTTAATCACCTTTTAGTCTTCACTTGTTCATATAAAAATAAAAGTAAAATATTCCATGTAGCCTCTCAAATAATAGGTCACAAATGCTAAATGTTGTTTAAAATAGTTTTACAAGGAGTATAACAGGACGTCAACTTTCCAAAATTATTTCATGTCAACTACTCAAATATTCTTCTAATTTGAGCACAATATTTAGCTGATCTTGATTTGAGCGTGTATGGAGAGTATTTTTCACTTGATTATGTAATTATCTTTTCTGATACCTCTCGAAATCTTGTATGCCTACAAGCATTTCTGTTTTTTAGAAGATGTTTTTCAGATATATTAATTTTAGATATTTAAGGTCATGATGCATTGTGAGTGTTGTTTGAACAGGAGAATTAAACCCAAAGGGTGCAAGGTACCGGTTTTCTACCAAAGCTTTAGTAAGCACAGACACATTCACCAAATTAGTTTTGACTTTCTGTGTTTGGTTTAAGGATCAAAGTTGCCATGTTTGTGTTTGTATGCTGTGTTAAATGGTAATTAGTATGGAGGTTGGTCAGCTGCAGATTTCAAACAGGAGTAAAATAGTATGAACAGCTGTCCACAAACCCAAGTCTGTAATGATGACTCTAACACAGCTAAACAGGATTTAGATCAATGTATTTTACACTTTAGAACAAATGCAGTAGTTTATATTAGACTAAACTGATCTGAACACAAACGAGTTGTAAATTCATTTCATGTTCAAATAATCTCATCTCATTTTTAAGACTGTGATATTTTCATGACAATTAAGCACATTTACCCCTAAAATTGTAATTACTGTAATGCAATAATATAATTCACATTACTGTGATTATTAATGAAAATCACTATAAAACCTTAAATCATGCTAAATTGTCATGAAATTAATGTTACAAAGCTACAAATTTGAATTGCCTTAAAAAAGGTGTCAATATGCCTTTCTTTTGTTCATGGAGTGAAATGCGACCGGAACATGATCTTGACAGGTTTTGTGAAATTTATTCAGTAACTAAACTTATATATTTATTATTATTATTATTATTTTATTTAATTATTTACTTTTATATATTTTTTTCTTGACAGAGCTTGTGTAACGGTTCCTGCTCGACCTGCGGGATTCGAACCGGTGCCAGCTGGCATGGGAGGCGGATGCGCTAACCTGGAGGCTAAAGACTACAGCCTCTATCGCCAGTTGCTAGTGCACCTCTAGAGGCCAGGGGAGTGAGGTTTACACACTGTTGATGTCCCAGCCTAGGCTATACCTATAAACACATGTGTGTGTGTGTGTGTGTGTGTGTGTGTGTGTGTGTGTGTGCCCACGTCTGTGAGTGGGTTTTTGTTCTAGGTTTGGCTGTGGTGCATGGCTGACACACCTGACGCTTGTTGAGTTGGGAGCTTAAGTATCCTTGGAGGTGTTCAGGATTGGGGTTCGTTGTTGGCAGCGGCGTCCTCACAAGGCATGGGGCTGTGACATGGCATCAATCTGAGAGCTCCCCTTTAGTGCCCAGTTTTGCTTTGTGCTTCTTTCTTTTTTTGCTGTGTTACACATTTGGACATGCTGCACTACATTTGCCCTCCACACTTGCAGGCAGGACTGATTATCACTTATACTGCCTCGCATTACATCTCATTGCTCGTTCGTTAAAATAAATGTATTCTTTTTGGTACTTTTATGCGTGTGGTCTCCCTTTTTGTTACAGCCTTAGAGCCGGGTTGTAACAACACTGCACAGCTATATCGTACCAGCTGGCTCCTGTTACACTCACCCCCCTAAACCTCACTCCCATCCGGGCCACGGCACCACTGTAACTGGTCCTGCTCGACCCGCTCCGAGCGGGATTCGAACTGGTGTCAGCCAGCATGGGAGGCGTGTGCACTAACGAGGAGGATAAAGGCTGCAGCCTCTAGCGTCAGTCGCTAGTGCACCTCTTGAAACCTTCAAATTTCAGTCAAATAAAACATCTCAAACTAAAATCAATTACAACAGATTTTCTATAGGCTACTGACGTTCGATCGTAACACAAACACAAACACACACACTCCCTCTTTGTGTGCCTGACTGGTCACTGGATGGATTTTGACTCCAAGATGACCTCTGGCATTAGACCAAAAGTTAAGCTGTGTCTACAATCCCCTCTCTCATGTGGCCTGGACACTTACAGAGGTCATCACTATGGTCACACTGCACTTAAACAGCCTTTGCAGTGGACAATTATCTGACCACAGCAGAACAGCCCATCAGAGAGCTCAGAACGGACCAACAGGCATTCACACACTTATAAGGAGGAAAACCATTCTGATCAATCTGACGAAGAGTGATTGAATATTTTAGTAAATTTTCAGAAGTTCTCAGAATGAGTGTTTTTATTTATTTTATTATTATTAAATAAATTAATACAATAAATAACGATTTTTAAGTAAAACAATTGTTTGATTAATGAGGGCAAACATTCTACAATTCTGAATAATGAATGCACAAAAACAATCTTTGGCAAAACATATTTTTTTGTTGTTAAATGCAAAGTAGTTTAAATGATAGCATTTTTTCATTAAATAAATTAGAATGTAATGTGCAGTTCGCTGCACTGGCTGAATCCATTTATACACGCAAAAAAACAATTTTAGAATTTAAGCATTTCAATTTAAAAACAAAATTCCATCAAACTGAACTGAGCAATCTTTAACAAAATAAAATAAAAACTAAATATAGTTTTATGAATTCAATTTAGTTCAAAATGACACTTTTCAATTTGATGGAATTTTTTTAATGAAATTGCAATACGTAAATCTTAAAAATTGGCTAAAATACTTTTTATGCAGCATAAATATAAAATAAAAAATCAAATTAAATACAACTAAATATATTTAAGTTTCAAATCCAAAGAGGTTGCAGTGTTTTCAATCAGGAACATGTTCATACAGACAAAGAGATTAAATTAAATAAATGCTAAAAAGTACAGGTGAGATGCTTATAAAATGCATCTTTGACAATGCATATGTTGCTCAGAGCCTCTGCTCACTTACAAATGATGGCAGTTTTGAAGCATTAGCAAATAACGCCAACACATTCATATTTAAGTCTCTGGGTTTCTGCAGATCAATTGTTTCCAAACGGCATTGATGGAATGAGTGACTGTGATGTGAGTCACAATGAACAATCCAAGAATCTGGAATCTGCTTCAGCTTTATGTCTCCATGGAGATGGAACTTTGATTTCACCACACTGACAATGTCACAATCATAGAATCCTCTAATGGAATGCTGACACTTTAGTTGAGAACATTCTATTAAGGAGAAATTAAAATCCTTAAGTTCTATTCATGCAACCATCAAGTCACACACGTCTACCACGCTTCTGAACTGTCGCAGCTAGACCCGGGCGAGGGTGGGTCAGTGTCGCTGTTCCAGGTGCGGTCAGTGCGCAGATTTTGCATGTTCCCTGTAAGCAGTGTGAGAAGTGCGGCTTGAGAGTGAGCCGTTGGTTCCCCGCCCTGGTTTTCCAAAAGAGTAACCAGAAAATTGATGTAGCGCATGGCTAGCCGTAGAATCTCGTTCTTACTGAGCTTTTTCTCGGGTGGGTGAGTGGGGATGAGTTTCCGCAGCTCTGCAAAGGCAGTGTTGACATTATATTGCCGCCAGCGCTCACGAGTGTTGGTGAACACCTTCCTTGTCATGATACTGTGGTACTTCTGCAAAAACAGAAAAATGGTCATACCACTGGTCTGAATACAGGCATGGGTCAAATTAAAAGCAAGATGCCACAAAGCATTCTGTTAATAATCAGAAACATTCACTTTACTTCTTTAGAATAGTTAAATCCATTTGATTTGGTATACTGTATATACATACACATATAGTGTAGAGACAGTGCTCAATGTCACTCACACAAACACTAAACACCATCAGGGTAACACATGTGAAATTAAAATAATGCAGTAAACATTAAAAAAAACTACATCAAATATAAAACAGAACACCCCAATGTACGTAACTGATATTAAAAATAAGAAGAAACATAACTATTCTCATAAAATATAATGAAATGCAATGGGTCACGCAGGGAATTGTGGGAACGCCCGATTACTGTTTTTTTACTGTAATTTTAACAATAATTTACTGTAAAAAGTACATGTACTATCTTGTTAAACAATGTAAATTTTTTATCATTAATTATACAGGAAAATCATACTTTTTCAATCTAAAAAAATGTATTTTTACAACCTTTTATTCAATAAACTACTGTATTGTCTTTTAAAATATATTAAAAAATGTTACTGTATATTTTACAGTTAATACTCGTTAATCAATTAACGTTTTATTTCTGTAGCATTTTTACATTCTTTTACTCTTAAAATTACAGACATTTTTTACAGTGTATGTATATATATATATATATATATATATATATATATATATATATATATATATATATATATATAAACTGTATATACACACACAAAACAGAAACCAAATAATACCAGAGAACTCAATGCAGCAAGAAATGCAACACAAGAGAAACAAACAGCATCTTACCACTTTCTGCTGTCTTTAAGCTTTATGAATGTTGGAGCATCAAACAGAAAATGTAGATGATGAAAAATCTCAAAACAATCCTGGTCACAGGTGAAAGCAGAGGTTTTTAAGGAATAAAAAAGTGCTGTAAGGTAATTAAATTAATGACAAGTAATAAGCCAGTACCTGTCCTCTCCTTCTCAGCTCTCTGACATTCGCTGAGCCCTTTAACAATCTTCTCAGACAGAAACGAGTGTGAAAGAGAGCGGATATGAGGGAGGGGTGGGGTTTGTCTTGTGCTTCTCATTTTTATAGTCATTCTGCTGTGTGACGTTGCACTGGTAGAGTTGGGGGCTGAGAGCCCACAGAATGATTTTTACATCTGCTATTAATGCGTTAAAATCGATTAACATAATGCATCATGTTGCCATTCACAGCTACAGCATTTGGGGGACTAAATACAAAGAAAATCCAGTTTGTAACAAGCCAAACATGTAAAATGAACTGTGGTTTAGTGTATAAACCAAGTAGATTATATAAAGGTAGACTAGAAAATGTTTGTCTCATACATAAATCTTCAACTAAAGAATTAATTAAAATTGATTAAAAAAACTAACCTTAAATTTTTCAACCATAGCCCAGTATCAACATTTTTATGTCTAGCCTTAAATTGTTTTAAATTGATGGATGTCCTCTTTCTAACCCACGATTTTAAATTGTTTTTGTTTTTAATATATTTACCCCTATATTTAAATGTTAGCTTTTAATTTTTTTTCACATTGCAAATACTTTCTGGTAAACAGTAATGCTGTCAAATCACAGAAAAAACTCATCCCACAGTTTCCAAAAACATACAAAGAAACACACTGACTTAAATCCATTTACAAAGCGTAAGAAGCAATCTGGGGTAGTGCAAAATATAACTGCGTAACCCAAGACAAAATATGAGACAAGTTGATACTATTTTGTGATAATTGACAGCATGCCACAAATGCTGTCAATAGCAGTTAGAACATTCCTTTAATATCAATAAAAAAGAACAAATAAAGATATTATTGTTATTATCGTGAGTTTATTCATTGTTGTTATCATCTTAAAGACCAAATCCACATTCAACCCATCGGGCAACAACATATATCACAGACTTTTCAAAGCCGACGTATTGCTTATGAACTCTAACAAATACGCGTCTGTCATACAAAATTTGTTTCTTTCTTTTGTTGGGATGCTGGATATCCACCTGCTAACAGATCTATTACAGGGACTCTATCCAATAGCAAAGTGACATCATAATGAAAGCCATTCCTCTGATTGGACAACACGGTTAAAATCTCAGCATATTCACCCTGACAGAGTAATAATAAGGGTTTTGTCTGAATGATGGTAATCTTATTTAGCATGTCCTGGGGCTCCACATAAATTACACTAGTTTATGACAGAGGCAAGCTTGTGGATCAGCAAATTCTTTGGGGCTAAGGTCCCTGAGGTCCCAAAAGTCCCCTTTCTCTCTCACTCTCTCTACCCCCCTTGTTTCACTCTAGTACTTTCAACCTCCCTTCAGATCAAAAGCTGGCGTCTTACTGCAGCAATTGTTGCCGTTCTCCTCCAAACCTACGAGTGCTGTTTTAGAGGCACAACGTTGCGTTAAAAGTCTCTCTGCAAATTGTGGGGGATTTGCATAATGGGATTATTCAGGGATTAGGAGTCAGGCAGAGGACAGACCAGCTCTGAAGGGTTTCATAGGACCAAGCTGAATTCATGACCCCATTCATACAGGCCCGACTGCAAAACACACCCTGCACCTGCAGAGCTGGCTTTCAGTGCTCCCAAAAACTTGAGGAGAAGATCTCCACTCACATCCTGCCCTAAACTAAACTCATAAATCAGATCTTTCAATATGAACTCATCAAATTGTACTAACACCAAATTATCTGAGCTATGTTATTCACATTAATTTGATCTGACTCACTCTGCCAGGACTGTACAGCATCACTCCACTAGTTACCTGAATCATCTCTTTAACATGCCGAAAGTGCACTTGACTTCATGCGCATTTGATTATAAGCCAGGTTATAACTCTCTTCTCCATCATTTAATTATTATTTGATAAACTTGTGCTTCCATGATCAACAGAAAATGTACACAAGCATGTCTATTACAGTAAATAAAATTCTGTTTATCGCCTGCTTTCCACGGGCGGTAATGTTAATTGTGCTGGGCAAATTGCACTGAATTTTGGAAATAAAGCACAATTTACAATGAGTCTAATAGCAAGGTGGCGTTTTTGCGCAGAAATAAATGGCAATGACTTACTTTAACTCCTCGATACAGCGCTATTTCAGTGCTGATTGTGCCTGCTTAAACTAGATTGTGGGTGGTTATTTTTTTGCTCAGAAACACCCCGCACAAAACTGGAGCAACTGTTTAGTGGATTTCTCCCTAAAGTGATAGTTATTGAAGAGCAAACTTACTAGCAATAAAATGTTCCTAAAATGATAAAACCAGGATTTTTGCCTGTTTTATTAAGTCCAATCGCTTACAAAAGTATAGCGCACACATGCCTACGTTTAATACTCAAAGCAGTTAGCTCATATCCCTAACCTTATGGATGAGCAATAGTAGTGATGCTTGCCATAAGAAGCACCACTAATAAAAAAGAGGAATTTTTTTATTAGGAACCTTACCAAAAGGTTCCTAATGAAGCATGTATTGCATTATTGACAGTGCAAATAAGGATGCCAAGAGATTTGACTTTACGCTAGCAATAAGGAGAATGATAAAAAAGGGTCAGATTTGAACAGCATGCTCTTTTCTCACACCTTTCCCTGTCTGAAAGAGCAGTGTGATTATAGAAGCTATTACTGTCCCATTACTGAGGTGTTTATTTAAAGCAGTGTTTTACTGCCTTAGACTAGACACACATCAACCCCTGCACACCCGTAATTGTGTCCAAACACTGTCCAAAACTGCTGTTTTAGGTGCTATTGTTTGTGTAGGCAAACAGAGAGTTCAGCCATGTGAATGGGGAGCGTGTTAGAGTTATTTATGAAGGCTATTTGCAATTTTATGGAGGAGGCAAATGGGGGTGCAGAGAGAGTTAAAGGGAGAGTGATGGAAAGAGGAAAATGCCCTATGGGAGCGTCTTTTCACAAGCTCATTCCAACGAGGGGCTGAAGTCAGACTGCTGGCGTGCTGAGATAAGCCCCTCCGACCCCCATTACTCTCCCTCTTTTCCTCTTCACGTCAACGCTTTTTCTCTGCTCTGACTATCGGTGATAAGAAGACTGTTTTGTAATTGAATGACTATCTTTCTATCACACTCGTTTAAAAAAACAGTGAAAGGCTAGAATTGTGCATGTGGGGTGGGAGATAGATTAATGGCTACTGTTACCGTGGCATCCCTCATCATCCACATCAGTAATTTGGAAAATGATTTTTACTGCTAATCAATTCTGCTTCATGTAACATGTGACTTATTCAGGTCCAGACCAGTTAAGGATGCACAGCCACAGCTTGACCCCCCAGTTAATTAGTAACGTTTGTAAATATGTCGTTGTTGCATATGAATAGAAGTCTTTCATCAGCATTCAGATGCATTCTTTTCACCTGCTCCTGTGTGCATACTGTAAAGCTAAAGCACACACGTTCACTCTCAGCTGAATGGTCAGAGGTCTTTAGATAAAGAAGCCATATGAAACTGCATGGTTTTACAATTAGTAGTGGAAAAAAACAGAACAGCACTAAATACTTTTGAACAATCAAAATTTAAACCCACTGCTGTGTTCTTAGTACAGTACATTATAAAAACTTAAATCTTGTGAATCTGTAATTCTAATAAAAATGACATCTAATTCAATCTACAAAACTTAAATCTAATGAAAAAGTCAAATCTAAAAATGCTAAAACCAGTTAAATCTAAAAAAAAAAAAATTTTTATTTATTTAATAAATTAATAATTAATAGTAAGTAATTTTAATAAAAAGTAAAGTCTAGTTGAATGTAGTAGAAATCTAAAAAATAGCTAAATCTAATAAACCCTGCTTTATAATCATGTCAATTTAATATTTATAAATACTGTACAATCAGTAAGATGTTCAAATTGACCAGGGTTTTTCTTCTTTTTTTTTATTGTAATTTTAATTAATTTCAAGCTGAACAGAGAATATTGTTAATATTCAGTAGCTTAGCGGTGTTAGTTTAAACATTAATATGAACTGGTTAATGAAACAATAACTATATCTATGAATATAAATATACATAAATATTTGAAAGAACATATGAACGCACTATATGAATCTACACATCATATTACACTATACATTGAGAAACTTGAGAAATATTTGGAAATCAATCAACAGAAAATGTATGTAAGGGAGTGAGAAGGATCAAAAACTTTATCAGAAAAATCTCAGTCTAGTCTGTTCATCATTCCTGCCTGGAACTCTCTCACAAAGCAGTTTTCCTCACTTACACTGCGGAAGCACTGGAAATAGAAAAAACAAACAAACAAACAAACAAACAAACAAACAAAAAACAAAAAAACACTACAATGAACCAATTTCTTGGTTCTCGCTAATTCTTTTGTGATGAATTTCTTTCAATGTCAATTTAATTCATAAATATTACTTAAAATGCACTGCAAATAACTAGATTTTTACATTTTGTGAAGAAAATGTGAGTGGTGCTTGCCCATGCAAAACAATGCTAGTGTGCTATGTGGTTGCAACAGTGTTCTGGGTAGCTACTAGGTGTTTGCTTACTAGCCCATCCCAACATTTTTACAATATTCTGGTGCCTAAATATAGCTTGATGTGATCAAAGTCTGACCACTTATTATTAATGTCCATAGCACAAGTTACATGTTAAAGTTTAACACTTATGATCAGGGGTTTGTTCAGATTTTTAACTCTAAGTATTGGCAACAGTAATATTGATGCTTGCCTTAGAAAACACCACTAAAAGCATACAAGTAGTGTGTTTCTGTATGTTATGCATGGTCTTAAAGATCTATAACTTTGTATGTTACATAAATATGTTTATCTATGCATACGTATGTGTGTACCACTGTGCAGGTCTTCTCCTTGTCTCTTCCTCTCCGCTGCTGTCTCCTGGGACGAACCGCTCTCAGATGAGCTCCAGAGAGCCTGCAGTCCAGAGCCAAACCCACAGACATAATCCTTGCAGCCCAGTGCTTCAAGGGTGGGAAGAGCACATGGGATCCTTGTGGAAAAGCTTTCCCCGACAAAGGATTTGGGTTTGAATGAATGTGTTCTTCACGTTGTGGATGACAGACACTCACTGTAGCTGAACTTTTACAGAACTGACATGATGTTAACAGGTTGCATGAGTGTGTTAAAGAATGAGTTGGATCTGGAAGCCATGTTTCCTCTCCTTTTCTTCTGATGCAACCTGCTATAATAAAGAAGCGATTTAAACCATTGCTCCCAAAATATTTTACCATTTTTTTCCTGTGAACTGGGTCTATAATTAACTTTTAGCCACACCGGCCAATTGCCGGTAAATGGAGAAAATATTTACCTAAAAATAAAAATATTTCTTTTTTTCTTCAACATTAATATATTTCTCACTGGCCATTAAACTACATTTTTGCATTGTTTTATAAAAAAAAACTGTCTCTGAAAATAAAGTGATATAGGAATATGCGTGTCATTTTGTGCAGGTCATTGTCAGCATCATTAATAAATTGAGACTCATTGAAACTAAATGGGTCACAAAAACGTGAACACATTCTAAATTTGTTCCTTATATTTTCGTTTTGGTGGATAAATCTGTCTAATAGGGCTGCATGATTGGGTCCAAAATCCATATTGCAAAAGACTTGGGCTACTCTTTAAGGGTTCACACATGACTCATTTTAAAAAGAGACAAACTCAGACCTTTTCCACTTCAGAAAAACAAACAAACAAACAAACAAACAAACAAACAAATAAAACAGTGAAACAGGAGGAAAAAAACAAAGCCTTCTTCAAATGCACATTGTACTTGTCCACTGTGTACCTGTTTATGTCTACTTTGTGATCATTATTTTATTGTAGTATAATATTGATCAGGGACTAAAAACGGTTCAAGGAACGAAAACTGCAAACAAACCAAATTTTTAGCAGAACGTAAACAAAAACCAGAACAAAGTGATTTTAAATTGTTCCGGAGTGAAAACGTTATTTGTAAATGCTAGAAACTGGTTATAACTGGTTAATTTCGTTACGATAATGTTTTCATGAAACTAAAGGCCAAAGGGTTTATCATAGTAAGTTTCTGGAACTACACCACTTCAAAAATTAAACATGTCCTTTGATCCTGAAGGAAACTGCTGCATCATACATTTCTTTGTCTAACTGTCCATTGTGGATGTTGATTTCTGTGCAAGAAAACCTTTTTAACAACTATGTATAAATACAACATATACTGTATATGCACAGCTAATCCAGATACAAGGAAAATATTATTAGAGGTAAAAAGTACTTTTCTCAGTTGTTTCCAAGTCTTTACTGAATTATTGTTACATATGATGCATTAATACAGATTTGATGCCGCTGATTTTTGACTGAGAAGCAGATCTGTAATTAAAATTATACTTAACTGTTAATTAACTGTATGCTGTTATGATTTCAATGCTGATAAATCCATCACACAAAATTTTCGCTTATTTGGTGAGGCAAGTGTTAGGAATAGAGATGCTCAGGAACCAAATGCAGAGTGAAAAATAAAGGTTTATTTAATACAAAAATAAAACATAAAAATCCAACATAAAACTCCCACAAGGAAAAAAACAAACAAACACAAACTACCCCGTAGGGGAAAACGTAAAGTAATTAATCCAGGCTGGGGCAGAGGTTACGGGGAACAGAACTGATCAGTTAAACACCACCAACATACAGACAAGACCGACTGGAAAACAAGACGAACTGGCACTGGACGGCAAACACTAGGAGACTAAAATAGGGAGAGAAATTAAACGGGTTAACAGGGGACAGGTGAGGCAATTGAACTAACAATAAGCAAACAAGGAGGTGGGGTATGATGTAAGACAGAGAGACATGCGGCAATACAGAAACAAAACAAAGCCACGTGCTCTCACAAGACAACAAAACACCGAATGGCATGAGTACACATTGCCTAGACAATAAGGCAATATATGCCCATGCCAACCGACAAACAAGGCGAGAGAATGCATAGCAATGGCAAATAAAGGGATGCCACGCATTCTCACATTAAACGAAACCTGAGCGTACATCGCGAGGCAAATGCCACGCGATGCACGCAATAGGTGACAAAAACAAGACAGGACACCTGTGCGAGAGTTCGGCCATACACAAACCCGAAACCTTGGGCCGAAGTGACCGAACCTCAGCACAATGTGAAGACAGCTCGTGACCCAGGCACGCAGCTTAATGCGCATCTGCGGTCGCGAGAGACAGACATAGAGTGCATACCGCCAAGATGACAAGCGAAATGCACTCACGCAAATACAAGACGAGACATGGAACATGAGTGTCTGGATCCCGACACCAAAACCAGAACCGAACCAGATAGAAGGGTCAGGATCCAGACACCATGCTCCGGACATGAAACAAGATGGACCGAAGAGCGCACGGCAGGTAATACAACCGAAACCGTGTGCTCACACAAAGACAGACAATGAAACACAAGACAGACATGGGACGATAATGGCATGGTCCTGTCAGACAAAAACCCAGACTGACAGAGTGACAGGACCGTGACAGCAAGTGGCTTATTTTGGGTTTGTTTTTCCTGACCTGGGGCCGGTTGCATAAAACTGTTTTAGACTAGTCTTACTAGTTAGTCGTCTAAAATGTTGGTCTTACTTTTTCCAGTCAGTTGCATAAAAACTTATATCAGTTTAATTAAGACCAAAATGTAAGACAGCAGATCCCTAGGCTAACTTTTGTTTACATTCCATGTTGCCATAGAAAATAACTGTCAGCTGAGCCAGTCTGGGCTTCAGTTGAGAGCTGAAAGGGGCTTGAGTTGAGACTTTGTAGAAGACTTTGACTTCAACAATGGTAACAAAATGTCATGTTTTTTTTACGTTTTATTATTTGGGTTATAATCACTGAATTTGTTCATTAGAATCAATTTTGGGGGGCCTAGGTAGCTCAGTGGTAAAAGACGCTGGCTACCAAACCTGGAGTTCGCTAGTTCGCTAGTTCGAATCCCAGGGCGTGCTGAGTGACTCCAGCCAGGTCTCCTAAGCAACCAAATTGGCCTGGTTGCTAGGGTGGGTAGAGTCACATGGGGTAACCTCCTCGTGGTTGCTATAATGTGGTTCGTTCTCGGTGGGGCGCGTGGTGAGCTGAGCGTGGTTGCCGCGGTGGATTGCGTGAAGCCTCCACACGTGCTATATCTCCGTGGCAACACGCTCAACAAGCAACGTGATAAGATGCGGGGGTTGATGGTCTCAGACGCGGAGGTAACTGGGATTCGTCCTCCACCACCCGGATTGAGGCGAATCACTACGCGACCACGAGGACTTAAAAGCGCACTGGGAATTGGGCATTCCAAATTGGGTGAAAAAGGAAAAAAATAAAATAAAATTGGAGCACTGTAGTCCTCTAATAAGCAAATATTTTCACCGAATGAAAACTGTATTGAGCGTCCACTGTCGGCCATTTTTTTAAAGCTGTTCAGCGTCTTACTTTTCCCACAATGCAATGCAAATTAGACTGTCTTACTAAAGACAACTGGGAGCTTGTTTTATGCAACAGGCTTTCTATGGCATCTTTAGCTAGTCAAACTAACTGTTTGACGCAGTCTTAAGTTAATGGCTATGTTTATGCAACCAGCCCCAGGTCGCTTGTTTCTCTTGCGAGATCTGGCAACACTGCAATTGGTATTTCACTGACCTCTTAGCGCAGAGTGCTGTCATTTTAAAAAGAATGTTATTAACCGTTCTTTTATTTTGTGCTAACCGGTAACCATTTGGAAAGGAGGTTGCGGAACTTCTGAACCAGAACGAAAAAATACAGTTTTTGCTCAGAACAAACCAAAACTAATTTTTTATATTGATTTCTATCATTATTATCATTATATAATAGTAATACAGTATATTTCTGTAAAAACATTTTAACTTTCACAGGACATTGCTGTGCGGTCCTAAAACTGTCAAGCTTTTGTTTTGGTGGAAAACTGTGTATTTAGAATTATGCAAAAGTGAAATTTGAGAATCTGGAACGTGAGAACTTACCCCTTGTGGACAAAACGTCAACATGTGTTCAGTGAACTTTATCTTTTTTCCTGGGCAATAACAGTGAAAATACTGAATTGCTTTTTTGTTGACAAGATTTCAATGTATGTGGCTTTACAGATATATCGCTTTCATGTGGCTTTACAACTTACTGGAGTTGACAACAAGCACAGGTCAAAATAACATTTCAAATCTGTTGTGTTTAGCAGATTCTGTCCTGGTGCTCTGGAGATTGATTTTTAATTATTTGTTTTTATGTTATTTAAGAATCCAAAAAATGCTTAAATGTTAGCAAAACAGTAGTAAAATGATTCCTCTGCAGTCTCTAGGTGGAAGTGCAACTGATTCGCAAATTCATGGGCAATTTTAACTTTAGTGACTCAAATAAATGAACTAATACTTGTTGCAATGAATCTTGGTCTCCTAATCCAGAAGAATTATGCATGGGCGCTTACTTTGGTGTTGCCACCCCTCATAGTCCTAATGCCACCCCCTTGCCGCCCCATAAATAATTTTCTAGATCTGCCCTTGCATCCTCTGTGAATAAAATGATCATTTTCTTTAACAAACATAAACATTCCATGGAGTTTCCAAACTTTTGAAGGGTAAACACATTCAAAAGTTCTATACCTTATTCTTCATATGTTCCTTATTATGAAGTAATGGCAGATTCAGTACAAGTTTGGACTCAATTTAACTTAGAAGCTTGAATTTAGCCTTGTATACAAATATAATTTGTGTTAATGTATGAATTTTAATTGAAGTACTGTAAAAAAAAAAATTTAAAAAAAAAACTGTACATATAGTATTTATGTCACATCAGTACCTTGATGACTTTGTCTGAGATCTGTGGGAACATTTCTTGCAGCTCAGAGGAAGAAGCCTCAAGCAGCCACTGTAAGGATGGAGCTTTCTTCAACATCATCTGTGCAACCAGTGGATTAATACAGGGAAACTACAGCTGACAACGCTCTGCCTAACACATATGCACACACGCACACACACATACACACACGCACACACACACACACACACACGCACACGTTGGTTTACCTATCATTATGAGGACTTTCCATAGACATAATGATTTGTATACTGTATGAACTATAGATTCTATCCCCTAATCCTACCCCTAACCCTAACCCTAAACCTAACCCTCACAAAAAATGTTCTGCATTTTTACATTTTCAAAAAAACATAGTTTAGTATGTTTTTTAAGCGATTTAAATTATGGGGACACTAGAAATGTCCTCATAAACCACATTTATAGCATAATACCCTTGTAATTACCAGTTTGTAACCTAAAAATATTGTCCTCGTAAACCACATAAACATGCCCACACACACACACACACACACACACACACACACACACACACACACACACAGAGAGATTAAGATAAAAATGAACAGTTAAAGTAAGTGCAAACTTAGTTTATTATCATATAATTCCTTACCATGAGTGATTATGACAATGCTTATATTCAGTTGCAAGTAATTTATAATCCCTTTTTTTTTTCATTCACCTCTGTGGGCTGCAAACTCAGCCAGTCTCTATCCAACCAGCTCTGCCTATCTCTGTCTGAATTCATCAACGTATGCAGGGAGATCTGATAGATGTGCCTCACATACCCATAACACCTAAACACACACAGCATGATGTATGATGATGTAGTAGCGCATGGCTGATTTTTTTCTTTCTTTCAATATAACAAATCTTGTCATCTATTACTGACACTGGAATTCAAACCTCCAAAAGTAAAAGAATTTACCTTCACATCAAAGCTCTCAGACTTGTGTCCAAACAGCACGAACGTAGAGAAGATGAAAATCAGATTGATATAGATGCTGCTGGAAAACCTTTAGAGTGAAAGAATCAGGAAAAAAAATACTTGATAATAAAAAAAAATGCCATAGCTTAATCAAATGATGTGCAGTATTAGCTATTGTTATATTCTCTTGCAGTGGACCACTGATAAGGCCCCTTCTGTGAAGAAATTAATGTAATGAACAAAATAAGTTCTACTGTAAAAACAAATATAAAAAAATACATTTGTAATTTTATTGAAATACATTTTAGAGACTTTATAAGTCATGTTTTATAGCTTATGATCAAATCATATTTTCAGATCATATTTTTATTCCAGTTATTTCAGTCAGAATCCTCCCCCTTAACAGTTCTAAAAACTTTAAATTGGTAATTGTTTGCACAAGTCAGGAGTTTCTGATTGACAACACTTTTTGGCCTTGCAGTAATCTAATACATTGACAGGCCCAATATAAATGTATTACTGTTGATATTATGCATCAGGGCAACTTTGGTAGGGGTGCACAATTAATCGAAATAAAATCAGATATTAGCATGTGCAATTTCTAAATTGAAGTAAGCTGCAATTAATTTATTCTGTGGTGTTTAATTTGCCTTTCTGATTGATGCACATCTTTTGCACACTCCAATCAAGATCTCGCCAATCAGAATGCAGTGCAAATAGTAGGTAATTGTCAGAGAACAGAACATAAATTGGGAATTTATACAAATGTATCTAATTTATGCAAAGATATTTTATTTCTTCCCTGAAATGTGTTTTTGAACACTGACATGCATTTTTTTTTTTTTTATGTAAAATGTGTAAATAAGGAACAATGTTTGTCAAAATTGCAATTAAACTTGCAATCACAATAGCTATCCAAAATATGATACTTTGTCCATATTGCACAGCCCTACACTTTGATGGTATCTGTAGGTTACTTGTGATACTTCACATAAAAAAGCAAGTGTGCACAACTGCACATTAGTTCACAATAGGTAGTGGTTATATGCACACACATGTGTAAGGTGTGTATTTGGGGCGAGGGGAAGGGGGGGGGTCTCTGGAAACCTCCAAGCCTAGGTGCCTCTCCGGCCCTGCCCTCATTTTGTTCCAAACTGATACAACTTTCATTCTTCCACAGAACACATAAGGACATGTTAGGCAGAAATAACAGCCTCAGTCACCTTTCACTTTCATTGCATTTAATTTTTTTATCACAAAATTAAAGTGAAAGGTGACTGAGGCCATAAGTCCCTAACAATCTGCCTAACATCTCCGTTTGAGCACCACAGCTCAATGTGGAAGAGTACATGTGTTAACCATTATGCAACAGCTTTGACTCTACTTTTTTGTTAATACTATAAACATAAACTGGTTGGCAGAGATTACTAAGTGACTCAGGTTGTCTCTAGAGTGTGCTGAATCTCAGAGCGTTTCAGTAAACCATCAGTGATGAACAACACAAACGGAATTGTGTTCAGATATGATGCAACAGTGAATTCCTTAGAGAAATCTGGCAATGAATGCTACAGATTATTAATACAAAATCATGCAATGTCTTGCAACATTAAAATCTTATATACACTTATTATAGAATCAATCACCCAAAATTTGGATAATTTCCCAAGACAAGACACTCAAAATTTGTACTTAAGTGTTGTATCACATTGTTCCCTAATCAGATGCAATGTGATAAAGCGACAAGCAATAAAAGAAATCTCTTGTTTAAATTGTTTAGTTTTTGTCCTATACAATAATGAAAAGCAACAGGACAATTTGTCGATCACTTGGTCTTGGTCACTGGAAACATTTTGTGTCGCATCTGGTTAGTACACAGTATTATGGTAACATAATAGTATCATGTGAGTATAAAGGATTGTTGGACTGACTGGACTCCGGCACTGCTGTGGAAAAGGAGATGTAGTTGACTTTTGTCTCTGAACACACACTGCTGAAGGGCGAGTGACCCATACAGTGAAGCTCACACACCACACTGAAACTCTGCCACAGGAAGTCAGGACCAACATGCTGACTGTACACGACAATACAACTACTGCAGGACAAGCTGGGGAGAGAGGAGACAGATGTCCTACATAACAGAACAATTTGCAGAAAACTGAACTGTAATCTTGACAAAAGAGGGCTACTTTGTAGAAGCTCATGAATTTAGGATTGTTTCGATTTGTTTACATTTTTGTCCATTTCTGGGAAAGGATTTCACACACCTGTCCATCACATGCTTTCTCACTACTGTACATTTTATAAAACCGATGGTGTCTTGAGAAAATAACTCACCTGATACCTGGCTGAGAGCTGCAAAAAGCTCTGTGTTTACTGTCAAAATCAGAACCTGCTCACAATCAACAAATTATATAAAATATTTACATTTACATTTATTCATTTGGCAGACGCTTTTATCCAAAGCGACTTACAAAAGAGGAAAACAAAAGCGAATCATAAAACATTCACATTTGGTAATATCAGGAAACAAGATGTTCTTATCAACATGTATTTACAGTACACATAATATAGTAACATATCCCTCACTGTAGTTCATTGAACACCCCTTGCATGGATCCAACTTATTTATTTTTATATTAACATAAGACATATTAAGTACCAGCTTTAGCATTAACAGTCTAGAGCTTGGCTTATTGTAGATCTGAAGACCTGAACTAAACTCTGAGATATGAATCTTACTCTAGTGTTGTGGTAAGTGTGGGAGTTTATCCATGTGTTGATTTGCTCCTGGAGCTCCAGTATTTTAGGGTGAGGCCCCTGCCTCTTCTGAAATAGAAACTGCAACACCTCAAACTTTCTCAACAGCTCATTTAAACAGCTCAGACCACAGGAGTCCTTTGCCTGAGCCAGGTAATCTATTCAAAGACTTTACAGGTATTTCAATAAAGTTGCTCTAAAGCTATTCAGATCAAACCTGAAAAAATTCACAAATGAGATCTCATTAATATCTCAGTTGTTTCTGAGTAGTACTGTAATGCAGGGTTTTTAAACATTTCAGTGCCAATGCCATATATGATGATCCCCTTACAAGGGAACCCCTTCCTAATATAAAGGCAGCTTTATATTTCAATGAATAAAGACCCAATTTTGTTGTGTGGGGAAAACAGGAAGTGTGATATTATGAACATAAAGCAACATTTGACTTTAATATTTTATATTAATTTAATTGATAAGAAATCACCAAAAATATTTATTTTGGATTAAGTTAAAGTGTATCTATTTTCTTATCATCTCATTTTCACTAATCATTTTTGGTTCAAAAACTATTTTTATCACAAACTATTTTGCAGATTTAAAAAAAAATATTATTTCTTATAGTTAAAAACGTTGGCTTACCATAGAAAAAAATTATCATAATTAATCTCATCATTTCTAGCCAGTCTTTAGAAAACAGAATGAAATACCAAATGAAATTTGGTAATATAAAACTTACACTGAAATTTTCCATGGACCCTCTAGCACCCCTCTGGGGTTCCCAAAACCCCAATTTGAAAACCCCTGGCGTCACACATTATATTTTAAATAACTGTAATCAGATTACAGTTACTGACAGTTACAGTTAAAATATTATTTTAAATTTATTGAGCAGGAAAACAAAAACTTTTCTGTGAACATGTAATTAGTAATGTAATTACTTTTTCAATGAAGAAATCAGTAAAGCAATCTGATTACAATTTTAGAGAAGTAATCAGTAATTTTTGGTGGATTACATTCTTTGAGTAACTTACCCAACACTGGCTATGAAAGAGCAACTTCTGAGCAATACGATTTCCTTTGGGTAAGATCAGGTCACTTCTATGAAATGTGTGTGTGGTATTTACCAGTGGCTGTGTTAAGATCACATGTGGACATGAAATATTGGGTCTGTGCCAAGACCTAGTGAGCCTTTGGAGGCAGGATTTTAAGATATTATAGGCGTGCTCCTGACACGAAGGCTGTACCAAAAGCTAGGTATATTAATTCTGCTGTCTCCTAAGATATCTTGTTTTGGCCAAATTCTAAGGTAGGTAATCATACATATGATACATAGGTAATCAATATCCTTCCCCGTGTATGCCATCCCAGAATTGATTGTGATGTGCTCAGCAGAAAAATGAATCCAAGATGGCAGACAAAGCGAGAGAAATTTCGCCATAGAAGACAGCTGCCTATGTAGGCAGGAGACAGCAAAGCAGTTCACTATGTTTTGGAACAGACCCCTTGACTTGATTTGAGAGAAGAGACCTCAGACTGATGAGAAATGACACATGAAACTAGCAAAGCTATGAAGCAAATCAGTTGCCAGCAGTCAGTTATACAGTTTACTGTTATAGTCATTATACAAAAATATTTGACAGCAGAATGCTGAGATTAACCAATCAGAAACAAGCATTCCAGAAAGCAGTGTAATTTTACACCACCATATGATGATCCTTGGCTTTTTTGATATTGTTGTGTTAGATATGTTGTGTGAGAAGGCTTCTTCGGCAACCTTGTCCTGAGCGGAGCTTTCTCTCTTGCTGCTTTAGAAGAAATCCCGTCAGTTCAGGAGAGAGTGTGCTGAAGTCTCTGTTGCTCAAAGCAGCAAGGCCCGACTCGTACATCTTGCTTATAGAAGGCACAGCCAACGTTTGAAGCTCCACGTATGCGTCTTTCTGACTCTCTACAGGAGGAAACAAAAATACAGAGATTATTGTAATTTTTTCACTGAAAAAATTAATTACTGAAAAAGCATGACCTTAAATCAAAGTGCTATATTTTGTGCCTACAATAATGCAGCTTAACCAATCAAAATTTCTTACACAAATCTTTTACCTTTGACTACATTGGCAGTACCTGTGGCTTGGATGTAGTATATGTCTTGCTGATGGGTCTCTCTTCACGGAGAAAACTTGTCTCAGTGGCAGTAACACTATTTCCTGTATCTGAGACCTGATTTACTGCATTTACTCTGAAGGCAGGCAAGGTCTTACATTCACTTCTAAAAGATTTTAGACATTATACATCACTTTTCTTGTTTTTTGTTTATATAATATGCTGTAAAGTTAACATCGCTGATTTTAAGTCTGGCTCAAACTTATTCAACCTGCAGATTTTGGACTGCTCTGTTGAGGTTTTTGGAATGGACTTTTCCGCAAAGTTCTTAAAGTCACAAAAAAAGACAAAGGGTCCAGGCTCTTGTCGATCCCCTGTCTACCTTTTAAACAGCTGGATAGTGGTGAGGATTTATGCACAGTCCTCTCTCTTTTCTGATCCAGCTGCTCAGGACATTTGTACAAAGTGGATATCACTTCCATATCTTTGACATGGTGCTTCAGTGGAGATGACTTAGAAATCTCAACCGCTTTAGAAAAGTTGGGTTGCTCTCCAGAAGGAAATGTGGTCTCTGAGTTACTTGTCTGCCTCATAGGATGTCTTTCTGGTGTTGTGGGTTGGAGAGGAACTGGACTGCAGGTGTGTTGCTGTATCTGTACTGCTGTAGTCAATTTCTCCAGTTGTTTTCATTGTAGAAATGTTACCTTGGTGAGACGTTTGTTTCATTACAATATATTTCACAGTCTGCCCTCCCTCCACCTGTGCAGGTACTGCTATCTGCAAAGGGTTACTCTGGGCAGGGTGAACTGCAGTGGGACGACCTGGAGGTGGGGAGGCTGAATATAAACAGAAAAATACTTATGTACCATTAATGATTCCTGGACAAAGACTAAGGCTAATACTTCAAATACAACAGAATTTTTTAACACAATTTTTAAATCTTCTACAGAAAACGGTCCTTGCAGGTGTAAAACTCGCAGCCAATATGCTAAGGTGATGTGGGTGGCTGCCAAGATGTTATGTAGTTGCTAAGGTTTTCTGATTGGTTTCTAGGTGATTGCTTACTGTCCCAAGTCTAAAGGGCCCACCACCATTTCTCTCTGATGTTTTTCTTTCTACAGTAGATATGGTTCTGGGCCTCATTTCCCAAAAGCATCATAACTTAAGTTGTACTTGAAAAAGCTTGTAGATTAACGAGTGTTTGGGAGTAATCGTACACTGTTATGAGCATCGTAAGGACACATACTTGTGCAGACACCTGCAGAACAATCGCGAAATTACACTTTATACAATTTAAATACCTATATCTACACTTTATGCTAAAACTTTAATATCAGGATATGTGTTTTATTTATTTTTATTTTAACAGCAAGTCTAATAATAATAATAATAATAATAACGGAATGCATAAAATAGATAGTCTATATAAATGGATGATTAATTCGATTAATTCGATTAATTAGTAAACAAATACAGTTATTTGTGTGGACTAGTTGGACAAGTTGGTAACAACAAAGTTGTGGCATTATTGATGCAGACAACTGTATAAATTAAAATCAGAGAGAGCAGAAAAAAGTCAATAACTGCATGAAAATCGTCAGTTGGCTCATTATCCTTGTTTTCTCTTCCTATCTGACACCCAAAGGCACTCTTGCCAGCACTACAAGTTGTGTCGCAGCGCACACGTAGCGTTACTGTCACCGTTATCAATTTTGGAAGTAAAGAGCAAACCTCTTCATTGGTGAATGTCCCTAAAGCACATCTTCTAAACGTCTCCTTATTTTGCGCTGCGTGATAACATGATGAACCTTGTAATATTCAATGAATGCTTGTAATTAGCAGGATCATACACAGGGCCTCCGCTGTCTTCACTAATCCTGGAAATAGGGCTGGGCGATATGGCAAAAAAATAAAATCTCGATTTTTATCAAACTTATCATTGGTTACTGGTGTAACCGTGGTTCTATAAATAGTGGAAGACCGCCAGAGTCTCTGGTCACTCGGACTACGAGAATGACTACAGAGACTACATCATTGTTCCAGACCGCCAGAGATGGTTAAAACATAGTGGAAGACGAATACAGCCAAGTCATGAGGACAATATGCAGTATACAACATAGACTCGTCCAGAAGTACAACAGAGCTGACTGAAGGAGCAGAGGCCACATTTAGTCTGTAAAATCTTGTGAATGTTCAGGGTGACACCCATGTGGCTGCCGCACATATGTCACAGAGGGGCACACCACGCAGTGCTGCCCATGAATTAGCCACAGCACGAGTTGAATGGCACCTAACAGATGTTGGAACTGTACGGCTGTATTGGAAATGGTGTCCACCACCCAATGAGCTAGACGTTGCTTGGACAAAGGTGCACCTTTCCGACAGGCACCAAAACGAATAAACAACTGATCAGTGGTACGCTAT
This sequence comes from Myxocyprinus asiaticus, assembly GCF_019703515.2. NCBI lineage: Eukaryota > Metazoa > Chordata > Actinopteri > Cypriniformes > Catostomidae > Myxocyprinus > Myxocyprinus asiaticus. Next base: position 57,123,216 of record NC_059347.1, read on the forward strand.
GAAGCTGTCCTCGACACATATTGTCGCTGCGTTCGTACTAGACACAGAGCTACACGGGAGGCATTGCCATCATGTCGAAATGTAGCAAGATGAATAGGGTGGTTTGCGAACTGGGCTGACAATACCTTGGGTTGAAAAGCTGGGTTCGGCCAGAGTGTAACCTGGTTATCCTCGGGCCCCCACCTGAGACATTGTGGACTTAATGAGAGGGCATGAGAGTGCTGACCCTTCTCATCGATGTTATAGCCAAGAGAAAAGAAGTCTTCATAGAAAGACTCTTAATATCAGCCTGCTCAATAGGCTCATAAGGTGCTGAACACAAGCTATCAAGTACCACTTACAGTTCCCACTGAGTGTGTGCAATGCGCACCGGTGGATTAAGGCGCATAGCTCCCTTAAGAAATGTCATCACCAGTTTTTTTGCACCGATTGACACCTCCCCTACAGGGTTCTGATGAGCTGATATAACTGCCACGAACACCCTTAGTGTGGCTGGGGAACGCCAAGTGTCCAGTAAGTGCTACAGGAAGTCCAACACTGAGCTGATAGGACAGTCAACTGGATTAAGGGCCTGATCTGTACACCATGAAACAAAGAGTTTCCAATTACTGGCATACGTGAGACGTGTTGATGGAGCTCTGGCATTCATGACAGTGATCCTCACTCCTGCCGAACATTGTGAGAAAGTCTGCTCAACCCCAGGGGCCAGACACACAGCTTCAACCTGTCTGGGGAAGGAAGGAAGGAAGCGCTCCGTTCATCTGTGACAATAGTTCCCTCTGAACCGGCAACGGTTGCGGTGGACCAGTCATGAGAGCTAACAGAAGGCTGAACCAAGACATTGCTAGCCAAAATGGGGCTACTAGGATGAGCCTGTGGTGCCTCTCCTGCACACATCTCAGGGTGGCCCAGAGAAGCAGAAGAGGAGGAAAAGCATATAGAAGGAGATCTGGCTAGTCGTGAGCCAGGTCATCCTGACCTAAAGAACCCGGCTCCTCCTGTGCTGCAAACCACAGCAAACAATGTGTCATCACCCTGCTGGCAAAGAGGTCTACTGATGCTGTCCCGTAAATTTCACAAATTGGCTGGACAACAGCTCTGTGTAGACACCACTCCCCCGGCCTCGGACCAAAACGAGAGAGTGAATCCGTCACGTTGTTGCAGTGACAGGGAATGTGCACTGCTCTGATCGACAGGAAGTTCCTGTCTGCCCACAGCAGCAGTACTCGTGTCAGCCGAAGGCAAGGTAGAGACCTTGTTCCACCCTGGTGATTGATTAGGAACACAACTATAGTGTTGTCTGTCCGCACCAGTATGTGTCTCCCAGACAGCTCCTGTTTGAAGTGTCTCAGGGTGAGAAATACTGCCCACAGCTCTAAAAGGTTGATGTGAGAGGTCCTTAGCTGTGGAGTCCACCTGCCCTGTATGACCCGATGTTGCCATACTCCTCCCCATCCCATGAGGGAGGCATCGGTGGTTACCACCTCCCTGCACACTGGGGGCAATCCCATCTGTACTCCCCTTCAAAGAAACTGCACCTGCCTCCAAAGCATCAGGGAAGCAGAACAGCTGGTTGTGACTCGAACAAGGCCAAGCCGATTGTGAACTGCTGAAAATCGCCTGGATATTAGCCAATTCTGGAATGGGTGAAGGTGTAAAAGCCCTAGACGGATGACCGACAAGGCTGCCGTGAGAAGGCCAGCCAGCCGAAAGAACCTGATGTAAGTTAGTCTGCGTCGAACCTGGAATTTTGCTATGGCTCTCTGTACAGTCCACCTCCTGTGTGTTGTGAGAGTAGCCTTCATTGATCTGGAGTCCATATGCATGCCCAGGAAGCACACAGACTGGCAGGGAATAAGGCAACTTTTCTGTAGGTTCACCTTCAGCCCTAAGGCAGTGACATGTTCAAGCAGGTGCTGTGTATTGTTGGCAGCCTGCTGAGGCAATCAGGCGCACAGCAGCCAGTCATCCAAGTATGTGAGAATCAACATGCCCTCCTGCTACAGGGGGTGAAGTGCTGCCTGAATGCACCGTGTGAATACCCGGGGAGAAAGAGATACTGGAATGTCTTGTACTGAAATATAAACTGAAGAAACCTTCTGTGATGAGGTGCAATGGGGATGTGAAAGTATGCATCCTTCAAATCCACAGAGGTAAACCACATGCCGGGCTAGACAGCACGCAGAACATCTGCCACATGCAGCAGATGTTTGAGGCTCCTGTTTAGGCATCTGAGGTCAAAGATGGGTCTGAACCTTACATCCTTCTTGTGGACGAGAAAGTATTTTGAATGAAATCCCCTGGGGGTGAATCTGGGGGTTTACTGGTTCTATTGCACCTTTCTTTAACAGCTTCTGGGCCTCCGCAGATAGGGAAAGGGCCTAGCGGGGGTCCTGAACCACTGTGGGTTGAGTAAATACTGGGGATCTGTGACGGAACTGAAGACAGTAGCCCTGCTAAAGTGTGTCAATGAGCCACCGGTTGTCTGTAATGCCTCTCCAATTCTGTATTTGAGAGGCTGAGAACTGACATGTCACAGACCCTGAGCCATCAACGACAACGAGTACCATTTTCATTATTCCTGGGGGGGCGATGTAAGTAGGTGGAGGATGAGCAGGTGGCTGAAAACGGGAACGGGTCACCTCACCTCTCGACAAGGGAGCACCAAGTCGAGCAGTCTGCTGTGAAGGCCTGTAAGACTGCCCCTGCCTGCGCTATAGTGGGGTAGCATGGTGGACAGACTTCCATTGTGCTGACAGACCAGGGTAACTCACACCACGCTCAATATGTTGGGAATGAGACATGGCTGCATGCGCTCTGCGTTCAAGAGCTTCCTGGGCGGCTGGTCCAAAAACCTGTCCAGTCACTAGCTGTAGCTGGCATCACTAGAGAAAGCAATTGGCCCCAAAGCCTATAAGGAAGTGTCAAGCAACTCTGAAGCAGTGCTGTCAGGTGGGGCAGCGGTCATGGTGGAATGAAGTGCAAGTAACTGGTGGGCCATGGAATTCCCTACCCAACTCAAGCCTGAGACTGCGTTATAGGTCCTGACCAGCAGGTCATCAGTGCGCCTGCATTCTGGGTTGGGACAGCAGAGATTTTGTCTAAGTGCCTCGTCTGGAGACACCACCAAGGACGATATATATGGCTGTACTAGAGGCATATTACCAAGGCCCTTTTCCTGGGTTTCAGCCACTGCCGCTAGCGTACACACCACACGATCAGGTCTGGATGGGGGAGCTGATCGAAAGGCAGAAAAAACTACCTCAGTGAAATCGGAACATCTTGGCATTAGGAAATCCTCTGGTCGGGTGACTAGATAGCACAAGAGGTTCAAAGGGCCCAACACAGGAGAAGGTGGGTCCAAATTCAGCCTGGCTTTTGCCATCTTAAGCGTATCTTGCAGTGAAAACACTACTGAAGGTCCAGTACCGCGGAGGTCTGAGCAGTCATCACTATGGGAATGCTGAGACTGGGAATGTGAAGATGGCGTGTCATCCAAAAAGAGATAATCATCCTGCTCAGCTGTAACCAATGAGTCTGAGGCTGCTCGGGACACAGTTTCCAGCTCCTCCCTGGAAAAACTGGACACCAGCTCATACCAGGAAAAGGAGAGGCAGATGTACACACTCATGGCTGCCAATAAGGCTTGAATGCCCTGAACTGTGTTTGTAAGCTCATCCACTTGGTGAGCTAATGTAGCAGAGGAGGTCCATCTTGTTCTTTTAAGGTCTTTCAGCCTTAGTGGCTGGATGCTTACTGCAAGCCTGTTGAGTTGTAATAATAATACTTAATAATTCCTTAAATTTATATAGCACTTGTAGTCCTGGTTGGAATATTCTGAAAATCAGTGTCCAACTTAGCAAATTGACTGAAATTCAATGTCCAGACAGGTAGGACATTGGATATGGCTATCCATAAGATCCATTGGGAATGAACAGAGGGAGCATGAGGCAGCCATTGCTCACCTATATAATAAATGGAGAACCCTGGTCAAACAATGGGTTAATAATGAAATGCCAAAATATTAATCTGAACAGCAACAAACAGGAGCTGTTAGTGAGTAAGCGCGTTACCACAGTTGTCACGGTAACCGCATGTTATACTGAATGATGCTCTGGTCCACCAGTGAGCATTCGTCAGGCAATATATTGTAACCATATAAAAACAATGGTTAACACTACAGAGCAGTATCAGTAAGAACCCTGGTTAACCACTGAGTTTCTGATAAAAACAGTCACCTCAATACTGCTGGCGCTAATGAAAAACCCTGAATAACCAATGAGTCCTCTAGTGCTTGATCCACGCGGTCCAACACTTCAGTCTGGTGAATATCAATGTATAATTCCGATGTGTAAATCCGATGTATTACCTGAGACACAGCTATAGCGGGGAGCAATTGCTAGCCCAAGAGCTGTGCACGCTCAAGCGAGATCTCTTCGGCGAGAATATCAGAGACTGACCATGACATGGACGGAAATAGATATAGCTTCCTACACGTCATCAGTCAGGGTCAGGTGTGACAAAATCAATGCAAGTTTCTCGATATGATGCGCGAGCGCACGACTACTGAAATAGAAGGACGATTCACAAATGGATTTTTTCAACTTTTAAATGTACTCTAACATGTTTCAAATTGTATGTTCTTTGTTAGAATGCAAGACAACCTGGTTAGAGAAATCCAAGTTCTTTTCATTACAAAGGTGTGTAACAAAAGTGTTCAAATGCACCACTGGAGGTTGTCAACAGAGTGTAAATGTAAAATAAATTAAAATCTAATAAAGCCAGATATAAATAATAGAATAAAAAAACTGCAAAATAATTCTTATCCAGTGTAGGTATTCATTTTATCTAAACCAAGTCTATCTAGAAAGTTATCTAGAAATAAACATCTATATCTTATCAAGTTTATCTAGAAATTACTCATTGTATATCAAACAATTTGTGTGTATATTCATAAACCCCTGCAAATAGAGACACGCCCTTTAGCAGTTCACGCTGAGCAGCGCAGCAGTATGAAATAATTTGTAATTACAATTCAACTAGCAAAGTTTGTCAAAATGATCGCTTGTCAAATGTTGGCTATAGATGCAGTACACTTGAAACACGTCAAAGAACAAAGCAATAATTAGCTAAATATCTGAATCATCCTGGCAAAAGGAGCAGTGGATGTTTGATTCTCCCATATATAGCCTCTCCATGATTTGAAATGAAGTGTCCAGAGCTGTCACATAACTAACACTTTATAATGGGTAAAAAGAAAAGAAAGGAGACCGTTGATCAACGTGCGCACGCCGAGGCCAGTTATGGTCTTAAACCGGTGTATGCCTGCATGATGGATGGAGCTGAGCTACAATCACTCTGTGTACAATCGTACTGGGAATATTACCGGTCTTTTATATCAGTCTCCGTGTTGTTAACCTGTCACGTTTATTTGGAGCACGCCACACACGTGCAGCTGATCAGATTGGGAGCAGCAAGTGCTGTGATTTTTTTCTCTCTCTTCCTTATTCAACCTTTGGTAGATTTACAATGTATCTAACTATAGCATTTGCAATATTTTTTGCAAAATCTCGATTTCTCGGTTTAAAAAAATTAAAAATTGTGTCAAAACGCAAATTCGAATTAATCAGGAAAATCTGAAAAACCGCCCAGCCCTACCTGGAAACTTTCATATGGAGAGAAATTTGTGAAAACACAATCTTACACAGGCACACCTGAATATGGAATCAGACTGTGTAAAAGAAAAAGATCATTCTGCACAAAATTATTGTAAAACAATATGAAAATATGTAGTTAATTAGGTCGAATATTTAAAAAAAAAATTTTTATATACATTTTAAAGAGGTAAATTACAAATTGTAAAGTTATACAGATATAATGAAGTTACAATGATGAGCAGTACTATATGGTCACATTTCAGCACTGTCACATGGACAGTGACTCTCTTAAGTAGCACTTAAAGCGTGTGCTCGCATGTTTATGTTAAGTGCAGTTTTGGGAAGCACACGTAAAAAATAACGAACGTTCGCAAAATTGCTCGTAGAAAACACCTAAGATCGATCATTATTGGGAAACGAGGCCCTGGTCTCTCCTTTAATCTTAGTATATTATGACTAATTTTCCGATTAATCGTGATCTTCATTTGAACAATCACAATACTGATTCTTGAAATCCCAAGATAAATCTTTGAATTTTACTTTAAAGAAGGGCAGGGAAATAGTTGACTGTTTAACACGTAAAAAAAAAAAAAAAAAAAAAAAAATTCAGTATCTGTTTTTTCACTTCCTGAAACTTCACCAAAGTTTTTTTTCTACTTCCTGTTTCTAAAATTGCTAAATATAAATTTCCAGGAAGTACATTCTCGACTCGACTGCACATCCAAGCACAGGAATTGAAAGTGTGGAGTAGTGCACGCTTATTCATTATGTGTGATGTATGTCCCGGGCATAATTAACACGAGAACAGATTTACTGTTCAGAGAATGGACATTTCTGACTTCTGACAAGCTGCAGTATCAAATCGCATCGCCCAAAAACGCTCTCGCACTGTCACCTGAAACAGTGTCAAAAATGAAATTGCACGAGAAAAACCCAGCTTGTGCGCAACAGAAACTAATCAGCAGCTATAATTTAATACTTTAGAGATTTTAAACTTCAGCAAATTAAACTTTAGCATTCAATTTGTTTTATATATGTACTGTATGTATCGTGTGTAATAATGCATTGGCAATGTACACTTAAGTTTATCTTGCCAATAAAGCTTGACATAAACTGAGTCTGCCCATCTGATCCTATAAATATGGCATGTAAACATATTCTTGTATCAAAGATTTATACCTGTTAAAATGTCTAATTAACTCTATCTGCAAAGAACTGAACATTTTAACATGTAAATATTTAAAACAAATGACTAACCAATTTCTTGCAAGATATCTGAGACAAAGTATAAAGTAAATATATTTATGATTCTATTTTAATGTTTGTTTTAGTGTACCATGTACCATGATTAATTGCGATTAATCACAGAAAACTGTGCGATTCGATTAATTATTATTATTATTATTATTTTTAAATAATCGTTTAAAGTCTACTTCAGTTTTGGGTGTGTTGATTATTATACATGTTAAATAAATAGCAATTGAGCAGCACAGTTTGGGCCCTGTTGTTAATTTTTAAAATTAATATTTTTGTAATGTATAAAGCTAGAAAGAATTGAAAAATTGTGCAGATGAGATTTAGCACAACAAATAAATGATTCAATGAAAGAAACAAAAAACAAACAAAAAACTCACCAATATTTTCAGCAACCTCACTCAGCAACTCTGTAAAAATACATAGATACCATACTTACTGTAAGAGTAATATTGCATTCTGTTCTTTAGAATACATCGTTCTAAAAGACAATCAGACTTACCATCTATTTGAACAATGGAAAGTGGTGAGAATACTTCTTTATGTGGCTCTCTCATGGCTGTCTTGCATGCTTCTGTGGACATTTTCTCATAATAGATGGAGAGATCTTTGAACAGGTTTTTGGGAGGCATATTTGTACTACTGTCAGCAAGGTGAATCTGGCCCATATTCTCTTTGGATTCTGTAGTCTGTTCTAACTCTACCCTCAGCAGTTTGAGAAGCTCTGGGAGGGACTCTGGGAGAGTTTTGTCAAAAATACATTACATTTTCACCTTCAACCATGGTGTTGACTTAAGACAAGACCGAAATAGTAAACATTTGACTGTTTTGAATGTTATGAATGTTTCTTTTAAATAGACAGACTGCTATTGGGATGGGAACCAATGCATATAATATGCTCTTGTACTGCATTACCAAAAAAGTAAAAGTCCAGCCACACACTGGGGATGTTTCTCTGCCATCCGAACTGCTGTTTCCATATTTTCACATTCCCTGTCTGACATGAAACATTTAGGAAAAATATTTTATTCAGTGTCATTTGGATCCTTTTCATGAGTAGTATTTTAATCTCAAGAAAATTAAAGGAATAGTTCACCCAATAGCTCACATCAGGTTTAGTGTCAAGCAACAAAAGTAACAAATTCACTGCTTATAAACCGGTGACAGCTTCTCAACTGAGAGCTGTCCCCTGGACAGAAACTTGTCTGGTAGACATGCTGCATTATGACACGGTGCAAGAAGAAGGTCTAATCCCATTTCAGCATTAGACCTCAAAGCAACTGAAAGAAAAGAGTTTAGAAGTGCAACATGTAGCAGGTACTCCTTGATTGTGATTGAATATGAATAGCTCATTCATGTACCTGGAGATTTTGGCTCATTAAAGGTGCTGACAGCAAAATTGCTTTCTGTCATTTGCAGGACCTCCAACTCAGTTTTGTGTTTATTAGCAGAGGTGACTATTATTGAATGACATTAACAGCACATTAAAAATGTTCATTCCTTGGTGGACCTCAGCAGTGACTTGTATTACAAATATTCTCACCTTCACTGTATACAGTTGAAGTCAGAAGTTTACATACATCTTAGCCAAATACATTTAAACTCAGTTTTTCACAATTCCTGACATTTAGTCGTAGAAAACATGCCCTGTCTTAGGTCAGTTAGGATCACTACTTTATTTTAAGAATGTGAAATGTCAGAATAATAGTAGAGAGAATTATTTATTTCAGTTTTTATTCCTTTCGTCACATTCCCAGTGGGTCAGAAGTTTACATACACTTTGTTAGTATTTGGCAGCATTGCCTTTAAATTGTTTAACTTTTTGGGTAGCCTTTCACAAGCTTCTCACAAGTTGCTGGAATTTTGGCCCATTCCTCCAGACAGAACTGGTTTAACTGAGTCAGGTTTCTAGGCCTCCTTGCTCGCACATGCTTTTTCAGTTCTGCCCACAAATTTTCAATGGGATTGAGGGCAGGGCTTTGTGATGGCCACTCCAATACTTTGACTTTGTTGTCTTTAAGTCATTTTGCCACAACTTTGGAGGTATGCTTGGGGTCATTGTCCATTTGGAAAACCCATTTGCGACTGAGCTTTCACTTCCTGGCTGATGTCTTGAGATGTTGCTTCAATATATCCATATAATTTTCCTTCCTCATGATGCCATCTATTTTGTGATGTGCACCAGTCCCTCCAGCAGCAATGCACCCCCACAACATGATGCTGCCACCCACATGCTTCACGGTTGGGATGGTGTTCTTCGACTTGCAAGCCTCACCCTTTTTCCTCCAAACATAACAATGGTCATTATGGCCAAACAGTTCAAATTTTGTTTCATTAGACCAGAGGTCATTTCCCCAAAAAGTAAGATCTATGTCCCCATGTTCACTTGCAAACTGTAGTCTGTCATTTTTATGGTGGTTTTGGAGCAGTGGCTTCTTCCTGGCTGAGCAGCCTTTCAGGTTATGTCAGTATAGGACTCGTTTTACTGTGGATATAGATACTTGTCTATCTGTTTCCTCCAGCATCTTTACAAGGTCCTTTGCTGTTGTTCTTGGATTGATTTGCACTTTTCGCACCAAACTATGTACATCTCTAGGAGACAGAATGCACCTCCTTCCTGAGCGGTATGATGGCTGCATGGTCCCATGGTTGTTGTACTTGTGTACAATTGTTTGTACAGATGAACGTGGTACTTTCAGGCTTCAAGGATGAACCAGACTTGAGGAGGTCCACAATTTTTTTTCTGAGGTCTTGGCTGATTTCTTTTGATTTTCCCATGATGTCAAGTGAAGAGGCACTGAGTTTGAAGGGCTTAAAATACATCCACATGTACACCTCTAATTCAGTACATCTCCTATCAGAAGCTAATTTGCTAATTGTCTAAAGGCTTTACATCATTTTCTGGAATTTTCCAAGCTGCTTAAAGGCACAGTTACTTAGTGTATGTAAACTTCTGACCCACTGGAATTGTGTCAATTAAAAGTGAAACAATCTGTCTGTAAACAATTGTTGTAAAAATTACTCGTGTCATGCACAAAGTAGATGTCCTAAATGACTTGCCAAAACTATAGTTTGCTATTATGAAATCTATGGAGTGATTAAAAAAAAAGAGTTTGAATGACTTCAACCTAAGTATATGTAAACTTCTGACTTCAACTGTACTTGGACTTTGCATGTGAATACTATCACTTTTAAAGATGACATTGTACTCATCAGTATCACAAACAGATCTTTATTTCAGTACAAAGGAAGCAATATTTTATATTTATAGATGATCTAGCATTTAATAGATCATCTATAATCCTGGAGACAAATTTCTGGGAGTGGACATTTTACAGTAGTACCTGTAAAACATGAAAATAAATTCTCTTTATTGTGTTTAATACATAATGTTGATCCTGTCAATTAATGTAAACACAATATACTGTAATCTCACCAGCTGTACCAGTATCCCATGAAAATGACTGATCCAATGACACTTATGAATCCAACAGTTACTAGAGCTGATATTTTCATGATGTAAGATGTTCCTACAGAGAGAAGAGGAGGTACATCTGATATTGAACCACTTTTAAAGGACTGTTTTAGCATCAGTACAAGTTATGCTCTTTCAAAAAAATCTGTGGCCTATCAACCACCACAGAAAATAATTTAGACTCATTCCTCTGTTTGCAAAAACAAACAACAATCATGTGTACAGCAGTGCACATACAATGGAAGTCTATGGGGCAAGTCACACAGGAGGGTTTAAAAGAAGAAATGTGAACCTTTTATTTCCGTTTAAGCACTTTTATTAACTCCTCCATGCAAAAATGAGGGTTATTTGAGCTGTAAATGTCTAAATCGTCCTTTTAGTGGTAGGACTCCAGTTGAAGGTAAATGAAGGTAAATTAACGTAAATCAGTCGCTTGCTAACCTTTTCTATGTAAAGTACTGTATATTAAAATAAACTTCATTGTCATGACAACGTGACGTCGTAAACCCTGTAATTCCGCAAAAATGCTGATTTCAACTACTTTACAGCTCATAATAAATTAGTTTTAACAGAGTAATTATTGTAAGTGCTTTTATAAAACTATAAGCTTCATATTTCTGCTTTTAAACCCTCCAAAAATTGGCCACATTCACTTCCATTGAAAGTGTCTCACTGCAACCTCGATTTTTTCTTTTTTCTTTTTAAATTAACGCGTCAATATACATTTCTGTGGTAAACAACATTATGCCAAAAATGTCGATTGAGCTTAACTTGTAATGAAACCGGAATATTCCATTAAATGGTCATGACAGGATTTGAAAGATAGGTGAGCAATTTTGAAACACTAGTGTCATGTCAACATGTATGTTTAGACTTTGTGGCTGTACTTTAGAAGTGTGTATTTTAACATTTGTTCCAGTGTAATGCTTTCACTGTAAGTGAATTACTGTAAATGTAATTTTTTTATTTGTAAATTTTTTAGTAATCGACCGCAAGTCACTTAGATATACTGCAGATGTTGAAGAAGATGTATAGATTTTAGGTGTGGTATATTATTGACGTCGAGAGATTTATGGTCTTACCTCTAGCTTTGGCCCAGATGACACAGGACTGTGTTCTTGACTACCATAGAAAACAGAGAGATTATAGAAAATTGTGATAAGGAAAGACTTTCCATCAAAATGGAAAAACATAAGTGCACTGCATTTAAATATATCTTGTCTCACCCTTCCCCATTGGCAGACAGGGCACAGAATAATATAGTAGTCTCTTCCATTCTCAAGAGGAGCATTGAAAAAGTCCCCATACAGCTGTTGGTCACCTACAGTGAAGTTCATTTCTGTGCTCAGACCACTGAGCTGTATCTGGGCTGTGATATCGCACCTCTCCTGCGAGAAGAACCGTGGACTGAGAGATGAGCTGCAGTCAAAAAGCAACATGCCCTCAACAGGTAACACAAACACCTGGTACATACTGAACACCCAGACACACACGCAAAAAGTCATTGACAGAATTAAATACAGATTTAACAACCAATGACCGGTGATGAATAATTCAGCCAATGTATGCCTAGGACACATTACCATATATTACCATATTGAGTCAAGTAAGTTAGTCGTTCTCCGTAATTTGAGAATGAGCAATGGAGCATCAACTTCACTGTATTTGACCTCTGGTGTTGGGGGGACTAGCAGAGCACAGTAACTGTAATTATGTACAGCATATAGGCCAGACATATTCACTACTAGACATGCATAGTGTTAAGACTCCAATTCGTTTTGCTTTGGTTGACAATACGCAACACAATAGCACTCATAAATCCCACTTCAATGGGAGTATTTGCATCTTAAATGTTGTTCGCACAGTAACAGCTATTTCATTTTGTACCTGGTATGCTGGTATTTGCTGAAACTGTAGAGGTGGCTCGTGTCGATTTGGCTGTAATGGTTATGGTGTAGTTTGTAGCAGGCAAAAGATTTAAACACAAAACAGGCCACGGTGCCGGGGAACTGAATAGCTCTTTTCTCCTGTCACTGAACGCTCGGTCAAAGTCACGCAGACCGACGAACATCACCTGCGTGAGACATACAGCTGTACTTATGATTGAGACAGAGGAATATACAAATATTTGGACACTTATGTCACACAGTTTGTTAGGTTTAAATGATTAAACAAAGGGGAACTGACTTCATACATCCACTACAAATCACCTTGACACCAGTTAAAAGTAATTGCACTAATGGCTCAGAAAAGTGAAGTTAGTTCTGAGATACTTCTTGATATTTTGTTATCTAATCCATTTCATACATTTTTAACTTTGGCTTAAATGTCCAAATACTATTTGGTGCCACTGAAGCTAAAATCTCAATCTGAAATCGGTAACACTTTACAATCAGGTTCTATTTGGTTAGCATTAGGTTTTATGAACTAACAATAAACAATATTTTATTATAGCATTAACTAATTTTTAACATATACAACTTTTCATTTTAAAAATGTATATGTTGAAATTAAAGGAATATTTTAGGTAAAGTTCAGCTCAATCGACAGCATTTGTGGCCTAGTGTTAATTACCACAAAAATGAATTTCGACTCGTCCCTGCTTTCCTTGAAAAAAAAAGAAGAAGCAACAATGGAGGTTACAGTGAGGCACTGTGATGTGAATGGGGCCAATTTTGGAGGTTATAAAAGGCAGAAATGTGAAGCTATAATTGTATAAAAACACTTACATGAATTATTCTGTTAAAAATTATTTGTGTTGTAAATGTTTTTTTTAAGTCAGCATTTTTATAATCGTTTTAGGGTGTACGGTGTTATGTTGCCATGGCAACGAAGTTGTAAAATTGGATATAACTTTACACAGAAAGTGTAAGTGGTTTAATCACACTAAAATCATGTTAACAAGCATATTGATTATGTCTTGTGTCTATACTTTTGAAACGGTGAGTATTTTAACGTTTACTGATTGGCCCCCATTCACTTCCATTGTAAGTGCCTCACTGTAACCCAGATTTTTATTTATTTTTTTATTTTTAAGATTTTTTTTTTTTTTGGTGGTGGTGGTAATCAACATTATGCCACAAACGCTTTCGACTGAGCTTAATTTATATTGAACTTAAAATATTCCTTTGACATTGACCAAGATTAAAGGAATAGTTCACCCAAAAATGAAAATCTGCTGATAATTTACTCACCCTCAGGCCATCCAAGATGTGTCTGAGTTTCTTTCTTCATCAGCACAGAATTTAAGATTTTTATGATTTCATTTCAGGCCTTCTCCTCTAAACAATGCAAGTGAATGTCCTCCATTTTTTGACAGTCCAAAATGCATATTTAGGGTGCATCAAAATAATCCAGATGACTCCAGTCGATAAATAAAGTTCTTCTGAACCCAAACGATTGATTTATTTTTAGAAACAAAACAATACTTATATACTTTTTAACTACAAATGTTTGCTTCCGTACATCTCTGTGACGTGCGATGAATTAAGTTCGTTGGTAAGGTCACGCGGAGGAGGAGTCAGCGCATCATTGTTTACAAGAGAAACTTCATTAACTTCCGACTGCAATAGGTAGATCACAGGCTATCTTCTTTATGGCTGTGTGACAATAAATGTGATTTGATTTGATCATCATCTTCATTTTTATTATTAATGCCTCCAGTGCCTGTCATCTGCTTAGAGGTCTGTAACCCGACCCCCGACCCGGGCCCGACGTGACTCGGGCCGTGTTCGGGTCAGTTTCTCAAGTAGGACTTCGGGTCGGGTTTGTATGAATGAAAAAGAAACAGGCTTACCGAATTTGTTCCGCGCACGCGCACGCGCTCTCACTCACTGACACGCGCGAACAGATGAGTTAGGGGCCGTTCACACCAAACGTGTTTTTACACTTTTGTTCTGTTTTCCCATTCTTTTCCTATGTAAACACATGCTGTACAAATGTCTTTGACATTTGCACCACGACTCGTTTTTTCTTCAGCATCTCACGCAGGACCGGCACATTTTAAACACCATGTCAAGTTAAAAAGAAGTTCAAATTGTCAAAAACCTATGTTGAGACACATGCACTCTTTCATCCTTTGTTCTGCTTCAGATTGTTTTTAGCACAGTTGTCACAACAATTCAACAATCTGAACAAGTTAAGGCTGCATAGAAGGGACTGTTGCATTGTTTAATTTTATTCCACATTGTTCTGCACCAAGTGAAGTTTCAGCGCATAAACGGTGAGGCGGTGCTTTTTTCCCCTTTTGCTCAAGTGTACTGAGGGGCGGCCGTGCCTTGTGTATATTTACTGTTTCAGTACTGTTATAAATGTTGCCTATATGCTTACATAAAATATAGCCTATTGCAACAGTACTTGCTAGGAGAGGAAATTAGATAGTATGCGATTTCGGGTTCGATCTTAAAATCTGACGGTATCGTTCGGGCCGGGTAGGATGACATGGTCTCGGGTACGGGTCGGGTTTCATTTTAAGGCCCTGCAGACCTCTACCTCTGCTTGCTCATGATCTCACAGTCAAACATCACCAGCTAACATTTATGGGTGATTCTATGTTTATGTTAAGGAGGATTTTAAAGAAAAAAATAAAAAATATATATATATATATATATATATATATATATATATATATATATATATATATATAAACCTATTTTGTGTTTCTTGATGTACTTATTCCTACTTTCTGAGTTTTCAAATGTTACATTTGCCAGTATTTCTCCCTCACTCACACTTTTGAACTTCTTAACAATACATTTATAATAAGTAACAAAATCAGATAAATTATCCATTGCACTTTCCTCTAAGAACTTAAAAACATTTTCAATTCATTTGGTCATTCATGTGTACAATTTTGATTTTTTTCAACAAAGAAAATAAGAAATGCAGTCCCAATAACAATTGTCAATACAACGTGAACGCATTTCAGGGAACAACTTTAGAGTTTCAACTGAAGTTAGGATGGAAATGAGAAGTCACACTAAAGTTTCGACAGTAGGCGTCCCGTGTACCAGGGGGAGTGGTCGTTTCTTCTATTCCTGCTCCTGTCAAAACGATCGAAAGACAGTCTGATGGTGAAATTAGGGAACACTTACGACTAATTTTAGCTATCCTAGCTAACATGATTTTCGTGAAGTCATTGTCATTCCTTTCTGCGCAAACACGCCTCCTTTACATGCAAATTAGGCTCATTGTACATCACACTATTACCACCAAATGAAAGTATAGGCGGTAAAATGAATTTGATTTAAAAGAGATGTTTGTGAACATTTTCAACCAATCATATCAGCAGTAGGCTTAAATAATCAAATAATCATCATATGGTGGAGAAGAGTGTTACAGTCTGGCATTTATCCAGATGTGTGGTGTCGTCAAGTGCATGTTCTGCCTGTTTAAGAGATGATCCAGGCATCTGGATCAAAGTGATGCCGTACAGACCTGGTAGGGTGTTTCAAATACAGTCAAATATGGTCTGCAGCATCCTCCGCTATATAGCACTCAGAATCGGACTGCACCATCAGTACTGTGCATTCAAATTGCACTCAGCAGCGATTTTATTGGCATGTTTGCACCATTGCCTGATCTGCATAATTTCTTTATTGAATCTGGCACTAAACCAGCGCAGAGAGCACGTGCAAAAAACCAGTGCTATTACAGGCCGCAATTCATTCTTAGTGAATCTGCCCTTCACTGTTTCAAAAGTATATCTACAAGACACAAACAATATGAGTGTTAACATGATTTTAGTTTGATAAAATCGCTAACTAACATTTTCTGTGTAAAGTTATATCAAGTTTTACAACATCGTTGCCATGACGACGTAACACCTTAAACCCTAACATGACCAAACAAACGCAGATTTAAACAACTTTATAGCTCAAATAATACAGAAAAAAGTTTTAACAGAAGAACTAATATAAGTCTTTTATAACCTCCAATAATTGGCCCTATTCACTTCCATTGTAAGCACCTCACTGAAACCCAGATTTTTGCTTTTTATAAAGAAAAGGAGGGACGATTCAAAATGATTTTTTGTGGTAACCAACATTAAGCCACAAATGCTGTCGATTGAGCTTAACTTAAATTAATCCCGGAATATTCCTTCAATGTGATGTCATAAACTAATACTGTACAACCTTATTGTAAAGTGTTACCCTGAAATCTTCAGAGCTGATGCATTTATTGTGAATTTTGTCAATAAAGGCATACTCACGGTGTATTTCTCTCTATGTGTCTGATTTTCTGCATTCCAGCATAGACATCTTTCATTAATCACCACCAGATCATTAATTGTCAGCTTCAGCTCTAAATCACACAAAATCACACTTTTCGTTACATTTAAAGGGAGAGTTCACCCAAAAATGTCTCATATGCTTCTCTCATTATTTACTCACCCTCATGCCATCCCAGGTGTGTATGACTTTCTTTCTTCACCAGAACACATCTGAATAAAAAAATAGAAAAATGTCTTAGCTCAGTAGGTCCTTAATATGCAAGTGGGTGGTGATCTGACTTTTGAAGCTCCAAATATCACAGACACTCAGCATAAACATCATCTATACGACTCCAGTGGTTAAATTAATGTCTTCAAAAACAATACGATTGCTTTTGGTGTGAAAAAAGATGAATATTTAAGTACTTTTTAACTATAAAACCATCACTCCCAGTTAGCTTCACGTGGTCTCTCGTGTGACGTATTCGCATGGGCATGTTATGGACATAATCTCGCGTTCTTCTCTCAGTTGGGACATCCAGGATAAGCAAACAAACACACCATTGTGAGTAAAGAAACAGATACAAATACAGATCTAAACCAAAACCAACCAAGATACTGTACAGTGTTCCTCATTCTCACTTGTAAACAGCGCTGCTCTTCAGGGGGTGTCGCACGTGTGTCAGATCTCACGTACCTCAAATCTCACACGCGCATACCGCTGCTGACCGGAAACGATGATTAAGAGTTAAAAAGTACTTATATATTGATCTTTTTCGCACCAAAAGTGATCGTGTTGCTTGAGAAGACATTAATTTCATCGCTGGAGTCATATGGATGATGTTTATGCTGACTGGCTGATTTTTGGAGCTTCAAAAGTCGGATAACCATTGACTTGCATTACTGAGCTAAGATACAGTATTTTTCTAATTTTCTTCAAATGTGTTCAGCTGAAGAAAGTCATACACACCTGGGATATCATGAAGGTGAGTAAATGATGAGAGAATTTTAATTTTGAGGTGAACTAACCCTTTAATCTTGGTTACATTAGCAATGGATATGAGAGTATTATCTTGAAAAAAATTGGCATTGTTCAATTGATTTAGGACACTTCTTGGGTGAGGGCTGAGATGCGTTAGAGCACCACCTACATTTCAGATCAGTATAATGTGAGGGAAGGTGATAAAAGAAAGATTTTTTTTTCTAACACTTGCTGCCATCCAGTGGAGTAAAATAATAAATTTTTGCTTGAACACAGAGGACACAGAACTGAAATGGCATGCTTTTAAACTTTAGACATAAAAAGAAATATATTTTATAAAAAATAAAAAAAATAAAATAAAAAAAAAGTTTATCATAAAATTGTAAACAAATACAATGTTATTTATTAATTATTGCAATCATTTCTTAAAATATAGTGGGTTATCTGTAAAATTAGACAATTTTATGAAATTAGTCCACTGTATGTGTGAACAGGGAGCTTTTAAATTTGAGTGTGAAAATCTTCAGGCGTCAGCCCCAAAATCCTGCAGAGTATAAGAGGTTAACTGAGCATATTGAAAAGCATTGTTGAGCACGTGTACCTCTGCAGTGTAGGGTTGCTATGTGCCACTTCCCTGTGATGTCACATATTGAAATGACACTCCCTGTGTGGCTATAGTATCCTTTAACACAGCGGTGGATGACTGCAGTACTGTTGTCCCATACTACCTCTGTGTGTGGCAGCTCTGGTGGCAGACCACAGTGTGCTACAGAGACAAAGACACACACACACACAGTTAAAGATATGTGGATCCAACAAGGACATTTGTGACATGGACTCTTCACTTTTTTACTCTGTTATTCTGACCGCAATTTGACCTTAGAGTACATTATATCTGCGAAAAAACAGCAACCTTGCCATATACCTGTTTTAAGTATGACATTATATTTACATCATTATAGCTATAGGAATTTAGCTGTTTACCTGTACAAGTTACAGATACTTTTTTCCATGTTCCATCTGATGAACATGTTGACATGTGTTTGTTCCCCTCCTGTCTGAGTCCATATTTACATTTGTACAGAACCACACTGCCCAGTGTAGATGTTTTATTCCAGTTTATATCTGTTAGTGGGAATACTGGGGGAGGCCCACAGTTTATCTCTGTTCATTGAGACCACCAGTGAAAGGACGTTAGAAGTAATTACCACTGCAAAAATGTTGTCAGATTCATATCTTTTTTCCCAATTAAAAAAAGGATGACTTTAAAGGGATAGTACCCTCCACGCTGTCAGTACCTTGACATCTCATGTTTATTGGCTCCACTTTGCATTTGAGTTACATAATGACACATTTCCTTCACCCACACTGAGATATCCATTTATTTACACATAGAGAGCCACTGAGCCCAGATTGGAGCTGTTGTTCCATAATACAAATGAGTGAGGCAGTGAGGGAGGCACGCCACAGTCTACTTCTAAACAAACACACACACACACACACACACACACACACACACACACACTGGTCCGGCTATCCTTATGAGGACTCTCCATAGACAATGATTTTTATACTGTACAAACTATAGATTTTTTTTTTTGTATTATTGTTCAAAGCAGCTTTACAGGAAATATTTCCATTCAACCAGTGAGCAAGCTAAGAACAACAGTGATGATGAAAAAATCCCTATAAAGTTAATATAGAAACAATATGTATCTATGTTCACACCTATTTATGAACATATAGCCTATACATTGCAAGGAAGGAGAAACACTAATACAAAATATATATTTTTTGCAGATTGTTTTTATTTATTTATTTACTGTCATACATTTTGTAAAATCTTTTAATTTTCTCTCCAAATTTCTGCAGACCCCTTATCAACCCCTTGCATACCCCTGGGGGTCCCCGGACCCCAGTTTGAAAACCACTGCATTAGATAACACAATATGAAACAAAGTGGCCTTTATTTCACTGGATAGCACAAGCAAACTTCTCAAGAAAAAACATCTAATAAAAGTACGTTTTTTTAGGTTTTAATTGTTTACAGATGGGTGTTTCTTCAACTTTAAGCACTTTCACGTCCCAGGGGACAATTTCAACTTTGTTCTTTTAAAACTCACTTAAAACTGACTTAGAAACTTTTTACCAGGCTTCCATCATTTAATTCTGGTACTTTTAAAATGCCTTATATGTATAGATTTGACTGTTTTAGCCTTGTCCCAGACACAGACTATCACTATTAAACTGTGGAAATCCATTATAAAAATACAAATATTACACATTTGAAATATGATAATCTAAACAAAAAAATTTAAAAAACATAAACCAATTCAATATTTATAATTTATACAATTACTGCTGTCCCACAGTTGTGTCGACATTTCCACCAATATATATATATTGGTGGAAATGTCAACAGTTGTGCTCAGAAGTTTGCATACCCTTGGAGAATTGGTAATATATGTACCATTTTTAAAGAAAACATGAGTGATCAGGCAAAACACATTTCTTTTATTTCTTATGGGATTCATATTCAGCTGTAGGTTATAACAGAATGGCACAATCATAAAACAAAACATGGCAACAATGAAAAAAATGAAATGACCCCTGTTCAAAATTCTTCATATCCTTAGTTCTTAATACTGTGTATTGCCCCCTTTAGCATCAATGATAGCGTGCAGTCTTTTGTAATAGTTGTCTATGAGGCCCCAAATTCTTGCAGGTGGTATAGCTGCCCATTCGTCTTGGCAAAATGCCTCCAGGTCATGCAAAGTCTTTGGTCATCTTGCATGAACCGCACGTTTGAGATCTCCCCAGAGTGGCTCGATGATATTAAGGTCAGGAGACTGTGATGGCCGCTCCAGAACCTTCACCTTTTTCTGCTGTAACCACTGGAGGGTCAACTTGGCCTTGTGCTTAGGGTCATTGTCGTGCTGGAAAGTCCAAGAGCATCCCATGCGCAGCTTTCATGCAGAAGAATGCAAATTGTCTGCCAGTATTTTCTGATAACATGCTGCATTCATCTTGCCATCAATTTTCACAAGATTCCCCGTGCCTTTAGAGCTCACACACCCCCAAAACATCAGTGAGCCACCACCATGCTTCACAGTGGGGATGGTATTCTTTTCACTATAGGCCTTGTTGACCCCTCTCCAAACATAACGCTTATGGTTGTGACCATAAAGCTCTATTTTGGTCTCGTCACTCCAAATTACAGTGTGCCAGAAGCTGTGAGGCGTGTCAAGGTGTTGTCGGGCATATTGTAACCGGGCTTTTTTGTGGCATTGATGCAGTAAAGGCTTCTTTCTGGCAACTCGACCATGCAGCTCATATTTGTTCAAGTATCGTCATATTGTGGTCCTTGAAACAACCACACTGTCTTTTTCCAGAGCAGCCTGTATTTCTCCTGAGGTTACCTGTGGGTTTTTCTTTGTATCCTGAACAATTCTTCTGGCAGTTGTGGCTGAAATCTTTCTTGGTCTACCTGACCTTGGCTTGGTATCAAGAGATCCCCGAATTTTCCACTTCTTAATAAGTGATTGAACAGTACTGACTGCCATTTTCAAGGCTTTGGATATCTTTTTATATCCTTTTCCATCTTTATAAAGTTCCATTACCTTGTTACGCAGGTCTTTTGACAGTTATTTTCTGCTCCCCATGGCTCACTATCTGGCCTGCTCAGTGCATCCATGTGAGAGCTAACAAACTCATTGACTATTTATACACAGACACTAATTGCAATTTAAAAAGCCACAGGTGTGGGAAATTCAACTTTAATTGCCATTTAAACCTGTGTGTGTCACCTTGTGTGTCTGTAACAAGGCCAAACATTCAAGGGTATGTAAACTTTTGATCAGGGACTTCTGGGTGATTTCTGTTATTATTATGATTTAAAAAGGAGCCAAACAACTATGTGATAATAAATGGCTTCATATGATCACTATCCTTAAAAAAAATTTGCATGATCAGTCATATTTTCAAAATCAGTGCCAAAATGTCACAATTTCTGACAGGGTATGCAAACTTTTGAGCACAACTGTATATATATATATATATATATATATATATATATATATATATATATATATATATATATATATATATATATATATATTATTATTATTATTATTTATTTTTTTATTTTTTTATAATGTACCGGTACTGATTAACCAAGTCGACAAAAGTGTCAGTGAAGTGCATGCTTGAGAGGAAATATGAGAAAATAAGTGATGTTTGAAGAAAATTCAAGGTAAATATCACTTGTGAGCAAATATTTTTATTGGGCATAATTTCCAATCAAGCTGTAATTTTGGCAAATTGTGAAAAAAGTGTGAAAATAATATTTACTTGTGTATTTAGGATACATAAAATGTTAGCTATATAATTAGCCTTAGCAAGACAAAGAGGTCTGCCCTTTTTTTTCTTTTAAAGCATTATTTACTGATATTTTATAAACGTCAACTAACAAGTCTTTCCATCACTGTCATTTTCACCACAGAATTATATTAAACACAATACAGAATTTGAAATGTGGTGAAAATTTTCATGACTTTCAAAAAAAATAAAAAATGTATTACATGAATCTCCTGTAATACTTGTACATACGCTGTTGGACATTGTTAGACGACAAATTAGAAAAAGTAGTGAAAGAGTGAAAAATGTTTTAACGAGACAGTACTTTGTAGAAATCCACAGAGCTATGAGTGCCCAAAGTTGAAGAAACACCCACATAATTTATGTTGCTTAAAGGTGCACTCAGTAATTTTTTCCTCATTAAAAAAGTTGAACTCCTAAAGACATGAATTGTAATTCTGCAATATATCCAGTCATATCAATAACCTTATAAAAGCTGTTTTATTCTACATGGAGAGGGTCCGCACATGGGGGCTGCAATGTTAGAATCACACGACCAGCCGAATACTACTCGCTTAATCTCAGTAACCGTCCTGATATTTGACGCTTTCACTCACTGATTAAAATAATCATGGCTGACTGTGAATACAATGGCATCTGAAACAGAAAAACTATTGATTTTAAATGATGCTGCATCCAAGCCGCTAGGTGTCAGTGTAAATCCAAGATGACACAAAGACAAAAGTTACTGAGTGCACCTTTAAGTGTTTAAATTATTTTTGGAACCACTGTATATTATGAAATATTTATACTGAGAGAAAACATGTCAACAAAAGAAAAGTGACATAGGAAAAGTACAAAAACTATACCTTGACACAGAAAATCAGGTTGACTCCAGATTCCCTCTGAATCGCAAATTGACGTATCACCGTTCCTAACATTACAAAATCCATCAATGCATTTATAAACCACTCTAGATCCAACTATACTGTCTCCTGTCCATATAATAACTGAGAGGGGGAGAGAGAGGGGCACTCCACAGTCCACCTCTGAGAAACAACAAAAACCTCTTTTCAGTTTACCACATTAAAGAAAACATCAGTGAACTGATTTTAAAATAGGAAGAATTCTCTTTACAATTCCCTTTGCACACCAGAGTTGGTTTTGTCCAGTAACCATTCTCAG
This sequence comes from Myxocyprinus asiaticus, assembly GCF_019703515.2. Taxonomy (NCBI): domain Eukaryota; kingdom Metazoa; phylum Chordata; class Actinopteri; order Cypriniformes; family Catostomidae; genus Myxocyprinus; species Myxocyprinus asiaticus. Next base: position 57,146,336 of record NC_059347.1, read on the forward strand.
CACATACAGATATGTTATTTCCTTGTTTAGGATAGTAACCGTGTTTGCAGTGATATATTTCAGTGCCGTTAAATGTTACTTTGCCATTCCATATCTGTACAGTGAGGGGCAGTATAGCGGGCTCCCCACACACAGTCACTGTTGAGAAGGAAATTACATTTCATGTTTCATTACATTAATGTCCAAATTACTGCAGTGACATAAAGAGGATAACGTTGCTTAGGATGGATATTCTGTTTTTAAATATTAAGCTCTATCTACAAATTCTCTGGCATGTTGTCGATTACCTCAGATAGTAATTTTGACTCGTCCCATAGTTTAAGTATAGGGAAATATGCGTACAGTAATGCACTTACAATTTTTTTTTGGGGGGGGGTTCCCCTTTTTCTCCCAATTCCCAATGTGCTTTTAAGTCCTCGTGGTTGCGTAGTGATTCACCTCAGTCTAGGTGGCGGAGAAGGAATCCCAGTTGCCTCTGCGTTTGAGACCGCCAACCTGCACATCTTATCACATGGCTTGTTGAGCGCGTTGCCACGGAGACATAGCACGTGTGGAGGCTTCACGCCATCCACCGCGGTAACCACGCTCAACTCACCATGCGCCCCACCGAGAATGAACCACATTATAGCGATCACGAGGAGGCCAATTGGTTGCTTAGGAGACCTGGCAGGAGTAACTCAGCACGCCCTGGGATTTGAACTAGCGAACTCCAGGGGTGGTAGCCAGCGTATTTTACCACTGAGCTTCCCAGGCCCCCAACGCACTTACAATTTAAGTCTATGGGGCAAGTTGATCAAAGAGTTTAGAGGCAGAAATGTGAAGCAAATTTTCTTGTTAAAGCATTTTCATGAATTCGTCAGTAACAAGGTTTGATGTTTGAGTTTTAAAGTTTTCTAAACCTTTCTTTTGAAGTGGGACTACTTTTTTAGGCGGATGAACTTCTGATAATGTGTTAACCAATTAATTCCTTAAATCCTGTTGGTGGAATTTGTTCCTTGTAAACAGTACTTTGCGAATAGTTTGGTCACATAATTTTCTGGAATCCTTGTGCATATCATGTGAAAGTAACTGGGTTTTATGGATTAACGTGGTCATGAATTAAGTTGAAAGATTGGATATAACTGCACAGAAGGTTGGTAAGCGATTTTATTACACTAGTCTCATGATAACATGTAATGTTTAAAGGAATGGTCCAGGTTCATTGCAAGTTAAGCTCAAATCTATAATGTTGATTAGCACCAAAAATAATTGATTCTCCCCATGTTTAAAAAAAGAAGCAGAAATTGCATACACAGTAAGGCGCTTACAACGGAAGTGAATGGGGCTAGTCCATAAAGATGTTAACATTATACAGGTTAACGTGATTTTAGTGTGAAAAAAATTAGGGATATACCAGCCTTACGTCATTTACCAGAATTTACCGGTGTTGAGTCGTCATGACAACAAAATATTAATATAGGATATAACTACACAGATACGTTTAGTAAACGATTTTATCACAATAAACTCATGTTTACACGTATAATGTTTACGTCTTGTGACTATACTTTTAAAACAGTGTGTATTTTAGTGTATATGGACTGGCCCCATTCACTTTCATTATTACTATGATGAGGTAGTCAAAATAATTTTTTGTGGTAATCAACATTATGCCACAAATGCTGTTGATTGAGCTTAACATGTATTGAACCAGGAATATCCCTTTAAGTGTGACAGTAGCATATTTTAAACATTTATTTGTTGTGCTGTAGACTTGCCCCATAGACTTTAATTGTAAACACATTATCCTTTTGTTTTTTCCAAACTAAGGGACAAGTTACAATTGTTTTCTGTGGTAACAGAACAGGGTGTCACAGAGGCTTTAAACAGAGCTTAATAAATTGTATCTAACCCAGAATATTGATTTAAGAATGTGACTAACGCACAACATTACATGTTGTCCACACTGCACCACAGTATATGTTGTTTTCTTAAAATTTCCCCATGTCTTTGTAAATGAGAACATTTACTCTTGTTTTGTAGAGTTTGTAAATTGACAAAAGTAGTTGTACCTTCACAAGAACAGTTTGGGTAACTCCATTGACTGTCAGATTTACACACCAACAGATTTCATGTATCCAAACTGTGATATCCAGTTTTACAGTCGTACAGAGCCACAGAACCAATCTTACCGATACCGTTCCAAAATATCACTGAGTTAGGCAGGACTGGAGGAGAACTGCATTTAATCTCTAAACAAACATAAACACAAACTCAGCAGAAATCATCTCGCCCCTTATTTGTTTGAGATACAGGAGCAAATTTCTGTCGGCATAGAAAACAGAGGCCGGTACCTTCACACAGGAAGTCAGGGTGGCTCCATGTCCCGTAAGCAGTACACACTGATACGTTCTCATGTCCACTGTTATAAAACTGTGGATCACACACATACAGTGCCATTGATCCCATTGGGGTGATGTTATTCCAAATAATTTTGGAGTATGGCAAAACATGAGGCTCCCCACAGTTCACCTCTATGTAGAAATTGATCACATGATATAGCTCAAATAAAAGCAATAGTATTTCAACTGTCCTGTGTAAGCTGGTGTATTATAAGTCAATCTGATTTTATTTAGAGGGTTAGAGTTAGGTTCAATTGTCCAAAAATCTTTATGTGCAAATTATTTACTGAAGAGTCTTTTCACAGTCCAGTCCTTAATTGGATCAAGATCAAGTCTTGCCCTATATTTTTTCCTCATTGATTAACTTTTTGGATGTAAAATGTGTAGCAAACTATGTTTCATGTTGACTTTAATGCAATCTACTGTACCAAATGCAAGATCTGGTAAATACTGTAACATGAACATTACCTTCACAGACCAGGTTGGGTCTGTGCCACTTTCCATCTAGACCACAGACTGCAGAATTCTCTCCTGTCTTCCGTTGAAATCCCTCCATGCAGTCGTACTGGATTTTATTGCTGTAGTGTGTGAAAGTAGGGGAGATCTGCTTGGTGTGGGGGACTGATGGAGGAGACCCACAGTCTATCACTATATGAAACATACACATACCAGCAGGTCCTTTATTTGAATACTGTACATTCTGATTGATTTTGTTTGCTGAAATTACCAAACTTTTAATAAATAACTTGTCTGATACTTCACAATATGCCTGAAAATAATAATAGCAGCTAAAACTAGAACTTTACAAATTCAATTATTCAGAAATGCAGTTGTGGTTGTATGAGGGTAACCACTTACAAGTGTTTGCAGATTCATCAAGGATGGATAAAATGTGGTGGGAACAGCCAGACACAAACTTGCACTGCAGCAGCAGGTCAGACAAGGATACAGAGCCTGGTTAAGCACCACAGCCCTACTGAATCCACTGTTGTGGAGGGGCACCAAGAAGGCCAGTACCGCCAGCAGCACAAGTTAAGCCTGCGAGGTGAGCTGTAGGAGGATACAACTATCAACCCATGGACAAGACCGAGAAGGTAAGACAATGAGAAGGAGCCAGGGAAAAGGAAACTAATCAATTGGCCAAGATCTAACGATAATGAAGCATGGAGCAGACTAGATCAGAACCTGTGCTCCACTCAGTGGAAGTGTGGAGGCCAAGCTTAACATGTTTAGTGACATTGTTTATGAAGAATGTGTAGGTAGATTTGATGAAGCTTTAGTTAGGAAGAGTGGTCTCAGGGAGATGGGTAGGAGAGAGCACAAGGGCTGGGATGTGCAAGGCACTGCTCAGATGGAAGCAAGATCAATCCTGGCGCTGGGAAGTGATTGGTCACTTTCCTCCTTGAGGCTGGACGTAGTGTTATGGTCATCATCAGCTAGAAAGTATAGAACACTGGCTGCATGGAATGACCTGTAAAGGAGGAATGTCTTGATGGGAATGCAAGATGGAATGCAAGAGGAAGAAGCAGTGGAAAGTATCCAGTGTCCACCTGCAGGGGGTGGTAGGGAGACGTCCCTGGCCCACCACAGGAATAATGGGGCAAAACATCTGTGATGGGTGGCTCCTGACTGATGACCCCATAGCTGGACGACTGAAGGCTCTGGCAGAGGTGCGGCAAGCAATAATGCCCAACAGGTTTAAACAGATACCTGTGCATCTTATTCTGAGAAATGGAAGTGGTGTTTGTCTGTGCAAAACTCACCATTACAATGTTGGTCAACCTATTTCCACAAGAGTCAAGGCTTAGTAATGCCCAAGCAACCACCCAGGACACCTTAGCATTGGCTTAGCAATTAAGCAGTTTCTAAGATGTTCAGAGCAGGTAGTTGGGGAAAGTGTTTTGGGTGATTGTTAGAGCAATGCTATATGGTTTCTAGAGTGTTCTGGGTGATTGCTTGGGCATTAATAAGCGGTTGCTATGGTGATACAGTATGAATGGCTACTTGGGCATTAGCCTGTGGTTTCTTACTAGCTCAAGACAAAAGAGACCCAAGTCACTTCCAGGTCTCTGTGGAAGTCCAATCACTAAGAAAATAATGGCATATCCATGTCCTAAGCAAGCACCAGTAATAATATCTTGACACATAGTAGCTGATTTTTAAAACATGCAGCAGTAATGTTCAAGCTATAAAAATTCAGGACATGTGAATGTTAAGTCAAAAGTGTTCTTTTAAAAAGGTTGTAAACAGTTCTAGATATCCAAATATAGACTTGCAATACTTGCAAGGAACAATGGCTCCGTTCTTACCTTTGCAGAAAGCTGCATCCCGCTTGGATTAAATGGTTCTGATCCATTGTGGACTGTGTAACCTGTCAGACAGGAGCAGGTGAAATCTCCATGTGTTCTGACAGAGAGCTCCTGCACCACAGGCTCCCTGCATATTGCATTCATCTATATCTGAAAACAATAGTGTCATAGATTGAGAAAACTGATATTAAGCCTGTTGAACCAACTGAAATCACTGTAATTGAATCTATAGCAGGGGGTTCTAACACTGGAAAAAATAATTTCTTAACATTTAGCACCACAAAAAAAATTATGTCAACTTTTTGCACTACAAAAAATAAATAAATAGTTAAAAAAAATAATTTCTTAACTTAGCATTTCTTAAAGGTGCACTCAGTTGTACTCCTTCAGAAATGAATTATAATTTTGAAACATATGTATAAATTCATGAGCACTCACAGGATATGAAGACTGCAGTTATATCAGTAACTTTATAAAAGCCGTTTAAATCTATATGGGAGGGTCCCCTCATGGGAGCTGCCATATTAGGATCACATGACCAGCCAAATAATACTCAGTAACATCCTGTTATTGGACACTTTCACTCATGGACTGAATGAATCATGGCTGACTGTGAATAGTGAATTTCTACAATGGCATCAGAAACTGAAAACTTTTGCTTTTGAATTATGCTGCATCCATTCCCCTAGGTGACGAGTCCAAGATGACATGCATAAAAAAATTGCTGAGTGCAGTTTTAATATTTAGCACAGCAAAAAGCAATAACTTCAAGCAGATATACACATTTAAAATAGACAATTTTCTCTGTCGTTAATACGGACAACAGATGTTTGTCCAATGAGCCCATCGACATGTCCATTCTTCAATAGAATATATGTCAACATAGGACAGAAAACTGTGGTTGTCAAGCCATTTCATGGGGTCTTTAAACAGAAATACCATAGATGCCTTCAGGCATAAAACTATAAAAGGTTTGATGCTAGGGATCAGGTGCATTTTCCCTAACATTCATTGCAATTTTTGTAATTAGTGCTAAATTACTTTCATTTTGTTGTACTGTAATAGAACATACTGTATGCTAAGGTGTTCTGAGAGGTTGCTAGGGAGTTGCTAAGGAGTCATGGGTGGTTGTTTGTGCATTACTAAGTGGTTGCTAAGGTGTTCTGAGTGATTGCTAGGACATTGCTAAGTGGTTGTAGAGTGTTCTGAGTGATTGTCATGGCGACATTAGGTGTGTGAGGGTATTAACCAGTGTTTTTCTGTGTTTCACCACATTTCACTTACCACAAGTAACGTTTGACATTGTTGAGCAAAAATTGCTTAATACATTTAGCTAAAATTGTGAGGGAGTGAAGCCATTAAGGATATTTCACTTGCCACACAGTGTTTACAGCTATCTTGAAAAAAGTCCACTTTGTGTGAAAACCAGTGCTCTAATTAATTAATTTAATTGTATTTATTTATCACACATTATACATTTGCACATATACAGTGAAATTCTTTTTTTTTTTTTCACATATCCCAGTTAAGCTGGGGTCAGAGTGCAGGGTCAGCCATGATACGGCACCCCTGGAGCAGATTGGGTCAAGGGCCTTGCTCAAGGGCCCAACAGTGGCATCTTAGCAGTACTGGGGCTGGAACCCCTGACCTTCTGATCAGTAACCCAGAGCCTTAACCGCTGAGCCACCACTGCCCATGCTCCAATTTGCCATTCTGCAAAATCACAAAAAAATTCAATTCAATTCTTAACTTTTAGCATTTCTTTTAGCTCTGCAAAATGTCATTTCTAAATGTTTAATGGACCAATCAAAGGAAAACTCACCATGGCAGTATGTTCCATCATTGGGTATAAATGTAGCCATGTGATTGGACGGGCTGTAGCCTGTAAGACAGGTACAGTAATAGCTGCCGTATGTATTGTGACATACAGTATGATCTCCACAGATTTTACCCAGCTGACACTCATCTTTATCTATAACACAAGAACAATAATAATAATAATAATAAACATTAAAATAGTCATCACTTAAAAAGCCCTTGATATTCAGATTTGGGAAGTATTCAATTAAGGTTCATCAAACCTTGACAGTAAGTCCTTCCGTTGCCTACAAATCCATACATGCAGTTGCACACTGAGTGTACGCACATGTAACTCAAATTAAAACACAGAGAAATAAGCGCAATATACAGTATGTTGCTTTGAACATATGCACTGATTTATTCAAATATTTAAAAAAAAGACACTTCTCTATCTGAATCAAGAAATGGAGCTCAGTGAGCACATTACAGAAAATACCTTGAAATGGGAGAACGTTGCCATGTTTGGCTATGTTCAGTATGGAATACTAATGTACATCATACTGGTTAGTATACATACAACAATAATGGGTGAGTTCGGAATGGAATTCCCATACTACTTTTACTATTTTTGCCATATGCACTTTAGATATGGCAAAGTAATACCTAGTAGTACGTTAGTATGCCATTCTGAACTTTCAAATGATAGTATGCTACATGGATGTCACATGGCCAGGGGCGGGGCTAGAATGGTGGCAGCCGCCCCCCTAAAAATGAGCTTTGCCACCCCACTTGCCACCCCAACTCAGACCCTGCTCACGTCCTGGAGACGGTGCACAACAGCTTAACCTGTCCGTGTCACGCATGGTCCATAACAGCATTCCGCCTCAGTAGACAAACCCCACCCCCAGACGGAATCCTCTGCAAGAGGACACCATGACATTCGTCACACTGGAAATGGAAGGTCAAGTTGAGCACAATGCATTGCAAGTTGCAGTGTGCTCTTGTTGTATACTGTACATTTTGGCAAATGTAGTATGTCATCCAGGTTAGCATAGAGAAAATTTGCATACTGTACAAAATAGACTATGCTGAATACAAATTAAGAGTAATATGGTAGCATGCAATTCTGAAGATAGCCTAAGGGGCCGTTCAGACTGAATGCCTTCTTGCACTAAAAAAAAGCTGGATGCAAAGACGTGGCGCGATGGTCAAAGAGGTCCATCTAGTGCATGTTTTTTAAAAAAGGATGAAAAATGCATTTTGTGTCAACGGCCCATTAAGTCTTTGGTTTTGTCCAACCGATCCTTAATTCTAGCAGTGCTCCACAACCTCTTAGAAGCTCTGGACTGAATATTTCACAAGCTTCAGGAGTATGGCTTAAATATGATAAAAGACAAAAACGTACAAAATGTACAACACTGCTCTTCCAGAGAACTGACATATAGGAAAAGTAGTCCAACAATGTTGGACATCAAATGTAAAATACAAAAGCCTGATTAGACCTTCATTTGCTCTCTGGCTGAAAGCATCAGCGTCTAAAACCTTTTTGTTTTTGATTATTGAGGATAAATTGACAAGATATCAAGTGATGTGTTAAAAAATTGTCCTCACAGTGATTGTGCTCGTGCAGAATTCAATTTCCTTTTAAGAAGTGTTTTAAACCCAGAACATTCAAGTGTTTTAGCATCTTTATCTGTAGCATCTGTAACATGCTTCATCAGTGCACGTTATTCTAAAGAGTTTTTGTTCTCTCTTTGTAACCTTTAATGAAAATATAATAACTTTCTCTGACTCGGAAATAATTTTCCTTTTCAGCTGACATCATCAAGCCCTCTTGAGTTTCAACCAATGTGTGCCGTTACAGTTATTGGAGAGGAATTGACCACAAACTCTGGCATGGAACACCCACTTTTTCAAGCTCCAATACATACATTCAAGTCTTGCCCAAGCTTTTTTCACATGTAAAATCTCCTTTCATTCTGAACTGTGTTACATTACGGAAATTAAATGGGTTATGAATTTCATTTCATGTAGACTTTACGGTACAATCGCAAAAACATTCTGGTTAATTTAAAAGAGTCAAAGAGAGGCTGGAAAATGATGAGTCTGATCTCATGAAAATAACACGACTACGGCAACATTTTTGCAAAATGATATTATGTGGTGCATTACACGTATAGCGGCAGATCAGAGGTGAAATGTCCACTGACTGGTGCTAAAAGCAAGTTAAACCTCATCCAGAACAGACTCTATTGAGTTTTAAATAAAAAAAAACGTCATATATGCTTAACCTTAAACCTAACCGACAGTGTCATAAAAAGCTTGTATGAGATAAGAAATGCAATTACTGAAGAAATCGCGTCATTTTGCGATGATTCTATGACACTTTCGACTTGTGTCAACCTGCATGCTCTTCAGGACTCGTAATCCAGTCCTTTACAATGCAAGTGCAACAATCAGTTGAGCTACTGCACAATTTGATCACATGTGAACATGATTATAAATGCAGACGTTCAAACGAAAATGCAGACGTTCAAATGTATCGCCTTTCAAGTCACGTGCTATAGTAAAAGTGTTTTGATGTTATTAGTTAGCATTCTGCTAGGAAGAGGGCGAAAAGTGAGTGTTTATGAACTGATAATCTGTGGGAATCTCGGAAAAGTTGGACTAGCTGCGCTGTGAAATCAAAAAAACGTGGAAGAATGAATACATGCGGTGCTTGTCGTAAATATATATTTTAGATAGCCATCTCAATCTTAGACACTGGATTGCCACTTGTTTTCAAACTGAATCACCTCTTCCCTCTGTACACACCTTCCAAACGGACATTTTGCATTCCCATGCTCCGTCGGAGCTTTCCCTAGTGTGTAGATACCCTTTCTCATGATTTGTCTGAAAGTGAATAAAAGGCATTGTTGTTTTAGTGCTTCGAGTGTTCGTTTCACCAGGAAACTACCGCAATACGTACAACAAACCATGTAAAAATAATTTTGAATAAATACAGGTAACGTGTATCTATGAGAGCAGGTTGAAAATGATCATGTAACAAAAACATTTTTGCACAAGAAACCTTGACAAATATTTTAAGTAGACTTTAGGGGAAAAAATGCTATAAAAGTGTAGAACATGTCCCCTTTAAAGTCTTTTCAGAAAAACCTCAAACAATAACACAGAGGCAGCAGGAGTGTTTGTGTTTTTTGGGTGCCTCCTGCACCTCTTGAGGCGTGTCCATGGCTGAGCCCCGCCCTTCAAACAAAGAATGGGATGAGCCAGAATAGATGGACTGGTGTCCCCCAAACACAAGCTCGGCTGCATTTCCATCCGTTGTAGACACATCTGTCACTGTCCGTTCCCTTAGGGACATATCATCATCGTCCTCATCGATTAGCACCACATCTGTCCTAACGTCCACCTGGATGCACGGAACGGTCTGAACATCCTCAGAGCTCTCCAGGTTACTGGAGTCAATAAAACCCGTAAGAGAAGACTTGTCAATGTCCAATGATGCATCTATAAGACTGTCCTCAGCCTCATGGTGCAAATATTGCATTTCTTTAAGATTTTGGACATTGGAAACACTCCATATGATACATCTGTTTTCATTCATAGCCGTCTCCGTAATACCATTCTTTTCCATTCTTCCACAATCACTGTGTTTCTGGAGGTCTGTATGTTCCTCTAACGTCAGTTCTGGTTCTAATATGGTCTGCTGCACATCCCTGTAAAGCTTTCCAGCCTTTTGAGAATTGTTCATCATACAATTTTGTTTCTTTATACAGGTTGTCTTGCCACCAGAGCCTAGCAGAGTGAAAAAAGGATGCATATGGCAATGAAAGCAGCTAATTTATTTATTATGTATTGTATATATATATATATTTTTTTTTTCTTAAGAAAATATGAGTGACTCGCCAAACTTTTAGGCGTTTGTTTCAATCCCTAACCCTAAGTATGAGTAACAGTAATAGTGATGCTTACCTTAGCAAATATCTAAAATTACAATGTATTTTAGAATGTGAATTAACAATATGAAGAGTTCGAAAGTAACCATTGTTATTGCAACAGCATTAGCTCAGTACTAATACAGTTCTTCTATGGGTTCCATTTGGTAACGGTTACATTTCAGTGTCATATCCATTCAAACTTACCAGAGTTAGTGTTGTCTTTGGAGACCATGGCAAGTCCGAGCACACCTGGTTCAAGACACAGGTCACATCTGTACCATAGATAAAACAAAAAGAAACAAAATCTCCTCTAAATCCCCTCAGATTTCAGGATTACGCCAAAGGAATTAACCTTTTGCCTCTCAACTACAAAACTAATACCTCAACATCATTATATTTTGAGTATCCAGCACATTAATGCTCCAGATGTTGCATGCAAAGCCTGGGTAGTCATGCAAAATGTCCAGACACGCAGGCACTAAAGCTGAGACACCTTATGAATAGTAAGATGAAAAAACAAAAACAGCATTGGATAAGGGATCAAAAAAAATGGAGGTTGGGCCGTTTTTGCTCTCCACAGGATGAATAAAGACATAAAGCCTTTAAAAGCAGCAAAAATAACTCCAAATCCCCAAGAGACTCCAAGGCATTTTCAGAGGAAGAAAGACATTCTCTCTGGCGCTCAGCCGCCACTCGCAAGGAACACAAAACAAGCACATATAGATGTATATAAAGAATTTAGGCACAAACAATTGAAAATAAAACCCTACACAATATAGCCTACTTCTCTTAAACATTAAATAAGTAAGTCTTGCCAACAAGCAATATTTAACTTACACATTAATTCCTCCTTTGATCACAGCAGCAATTCTGATCCAAGCAACTGATTACACACGACTGCACACTACACATGACAGAATCAGGGCTTTATAAATTGATCATATATTATTTATTAGGCTAGAGTCAAGAATTCTCTACACAAGATTTTTGCATATTAATAATATATAATTAACATTGTAAGGCATGTGTTTCAGCAAGCAATTGAAATAAGACTACAACCCAAAATGCACTAAAATAACATTATAAATACTCTTTAAACTCTCTTGATGTCAAACAAAACCCAACATTTTTAACTATATAAAGTGAACAGAAATGAAGAGGCAAAGATGTTAAGGAGCTGTTTACCAGCATCCTTCATTACACTACTAAATGTTTATGTGAGTGTGGTATCTTATGTCGCATGATGAAGACTGTTTGACCATATTATAGAAAGGCCCATGTTGAACACGCTTTGAATTGAAGGAACAATTCCGAAGTGAAATGGTCTTCAGTAAAAGCTGGTGAGTAAAAAGAGAGAAAGGGGGAGAGATAAAGAAAGATTTTTATTTTAAAGAAGTTTTTTTCTATAGTAATTTGCTTTCAAAAAATATACCACTATAAAGGCATAAATTATTTATACGGCTAGTTAAATTATAGTAGTATTTTTTTTATTTTTTTCTGATTGTATAAAGTGCGCAATTTAATACTAACTGTGCAATACGTGTGTATGTTTGTGTACACATTATAATTGTGTAAATTGACAAGAACATGTCACGTTTGTCATATTTTACCCCAAATTCAAAAGAAAGAAATTTGAAAGTATATTTTCCTTAAAATAGTTAAACCTATTTTTGAAACCCCAAAAAGGAAGAGTTGCTTAATTTTGCTCTTTAAATTTCTGAAAAGGGGGAAGAATTTTTATTTTTAAATATGCATCTTTTTTTATTTTTTTTATTGTCGAATACAAGAATTCGGTAGTACTTATTTACTGCCTTTAATTTTACACATTTTTATAAAAAATGATAACATTATCTACTCATCTATTTAATACCATAAATATGATTATGTTAAAACTGTAGCACTAAATAAACAGCAACAAAAATTTTTTTTCTCAAATACTGTATATATCTGCGTGTAAAAGTAAAGCTTAGTGTATATACTGTATGAAGGACTGTTGCAGAAGCGAGTGGATGTCACGCTCTGACCTGCTAAAAATCTCAACTTGTTCTGAGACACTTTTGTAAGAAACCCCCTCCTCATACGCTGGACCCTTCCAAATGAATAATACACACGGAGCACTTACACATGTGTATGCATATAGAGAGGGAAAGACAGAGGAAAAGAGAGAGTGAAATATTCATGAGAAACAGCTCTCCATCTACTTGAATGCAGCTGAAGGATTCTAAAACCTGTGTCCTACTGATACTGACGGTAATTAAAATGCACACATACAATTTATTATGCATCACCATATTGTGAGAGAGAAATACAAGCCAGAAAAATTTTATTTTATTACAGTTTGTAAAGGTCATATTCTAAACTTTTGTAGCATTTTCAGAATTTAGAAGTCCACTTTTATAAACTATTACTGTTAATCAATATTTCCTAAACCAAAAATGTTTTTGTTCTACATTTCCACACTCTTCCTGACCCTTTGAATTACCATAAGTAGGCAGTTTTTGCTATTGTCCCTTTAAGATTTCTATATGTAAATGATATACCGCGATTGGCAAACTTATGCGTACCTCTGTATTTCACACTGGGCCAAATTTCCAAATACTGAATAGCGGACTGTTAATATTTTGTTGAAATTTCCATTAAGAGTGGACTGAGTTGTTAAAGAAATATTCTGGGTTCAGTACAAGTTAAGCTCAATCGACAGCATTTGTGGCATAATGTTGATTACCACAAACAATATAATAATGGGCATGCTACGTGACTCCAGCCAGGTCTCCTAAGCAACCAAATTGGCCAGGTTGCTAGGGAGGGTAGAGCCACTTGGGGTAACCTCCTCGTGGTCGCTATAATGTGGTTCTCGCACTCGGTGGGGCGCGTGGCGAGTTGTGCGTGGATGCCGCAGAGAATAGTGTGAGCCTCCACAGACACTACATCTTTGCGGTAACGTGCTCAACATGCCACGTGATAAGATGCGTGGATTGATGGTCTCGGACATGGAGGCAACTGAGATTTGTCCTCCGCCACCCGGATTGAGGCGAGTCACTACGCCACCACGAGGACTTAGAGCGCATTGGGAATTGAGCATTCCAAATTGAAAAAAAAAAAGCACTTACATTAATTCTTCTGTTAAACGTCATGTATTATTTGAGTTGTAAAGGTGTTTAAATAGTCTTTTTTTTTTTTTTCACCCAATTTGGAATGCCTAATTCCCAGTGCGCTTTTAAGTCACTTAGTGATTTGCCTCAATCCGGGTGGCGGAGGATGAATCCCAGTTGCCTCCGCGTCTGAGACCATCAACCCGCGCATCTTATCACGTGGCTTGTTGAGCGCGTTGCCACGGAGACATAGCGCGTGTGGAGGCTTCACGCCACCCACCGCGGCATCCGTGCTCAACTCGCCACGTGCCCCACCAAGAACGAACCACATTATAGCGACCACGAGGAAGTTACCCCATGTGACTCTACCCTCCCTAGCAACCGGGCCAATTTGGTTGCTTAGGAGACCTGGCTGGAGACACTCAGCACGCCCTGGGATTTGAACTAGCGAACTCCAGGGGTGGTAGCCAGCGTCTTTTACAACTGAGCTACCCAGGCCCCCTTTAAATAGTCATTTTTAGTCATTTTAGGGTTTGTTGACATTACATCGTCATAACAATGAAACGATAAAATTGGCTATAACTTTATTAAGCAATTTTATCACATTAAAAAAATCAGGCCAAGTGCCTCACTGTAACCCAGATTTTTGCTTTTTTTAAAGGAGGGATGAGTCAAAATACATTTTTGTGATCATCAAAATGATGCCACAAATGCTATCGATTGAGCTTAACTTGTATTGAACCCTGAAAATTCCTTTAACGTTAGTCTAAGTCATAGTACATCAAACTCTGATTGTTAAAAAAGTAAGAAAAATCCTGTTTTCCATAATACAGTATGCACCATTTATTGTGTTCAAAGTACACATTTCCAATGTCATCATACTTTATATTCTAGCAATGTTAAGTGTTTTGTAAGAGCTACATCACTACCTCTATCTCCTCTTATTTGACTGTCTTGTTATCTGTCCTGACACGTACAGTGTTCTGGTTCTGTGGTCCTCCATTGAAAATGCTGTTGTTGTTGTTGAGGTGGTTTCAGTAGTGTTTGTGTTTTCACTGATCCTGATGGTGACTTGTCCCAGTAATGACAGAGGCCAAACATAATGGATTGACACAGTCAGAGGAGCTCTCACCGCTTCAACTCCTACGTGTAAAAATAAGACATATATTATTACAAATCATCATAAAATGACATTTAACCCAGTTGTTAGCACAAACACACCGACTCTGGTGCTCATGTAGGCAGCACGAGTTTGAATCCGACTTGCAACATTTCCCAATCTGGTAATATTAATAAAATTATCAATAATATAATTAAATATAGTAATGCTACTATTAATTTTAATCAATTATAATTAGTGTTGATGATTAAAATCAACGTAATAAATATATAAATATAAACAAATATTGTTAATAATAAGCTTAATACAGTATATTAAGATATACTGTATAATATTTAGAAATTAAACTTTTAAGTTATCTTTGAGAAGACTAAATCAAATTATAATTCTATATAAAAATACTTAACAATTTGACATAATAAATTAATCAAAAATAATTTATATTTCAAGATAAATGATGTGTGCCTTCCTTTGTGTTTCTCTATCTCTGCCATGCATCTGGAGAACACCCACAGTGGGTGTGCGTTGGGGCATTTGAACCCCAGCCGAGACACAGGCATTGAAAACACAAGCAGAGGGCAAAGGTCACCAAACACCCAGATACATCTCACACCGGTGGCCAAAGGAACAGGCAGCCTGATACACCTCTCTGAGGCAGGATCTGATACAGACAAGCAGTTGAGGTAAAAAAACCAAAAAACAGACACAAGTCAACAGATATACAGTTGTGCTCAAAAGTTTGCATACCCTTGGAGAATTGGTAATATATGTTCCATTTTTAAAGAAAACATGAGTGAGCAGGCAAAACACATTTCTTTTATTTCTTATGGGATTCATATTCAACTGTAGGTTATAACAGAATGGCACAATCATAAAACAAAACATGGCAACAAAGAAAAAAATGAAATGACCCCTGTTCAAAAGTCTTCATACCCTTAGTTCTTAATACTGTGTATTGCCCCCTTTAGCATCAATGACAGCGTGCAGTCTTTTGTAATAGTTGTCTATGAGGCCCCAAATTCTGGCAGGTGGTATAGCTGCCCATTCGTCTTGGTAAAATGCCTCCAGGTCATGCAAAGTCTCTGGTCGTCTTGCATGAACCGCACGTTTGAGATCTCCTCAGAGTGGCTCGATGATATTAAGGTCAGGAGACTGTGATGGCCACTCCAGAACCTTCACCTTTTTCTGCTGTAACCACGGGAGGGTAAACTTGGCCTTGTGCTTAGGGTCATTGTCATGCTGGAACGTCCAAGAGCGTCCCATGCGCAGCTTTCCTGCAGAAGAATGCAAATTGTCTGCCAGTATTTTCTGATAACATGCTGCATTCATCTTGCCATCAATTCTCACAAGATTCCCTGTGCCTTTAGAGCTCACACACCCCCAAAACATCAATGAACCACCACCATGCTTCACAGTGGGGATGGTATTCTTTTCACTATAGGCCTTGTTAACCTCTCTCCAAACATAGCGCTTATGGTTGTGACCATAAAGCTCTATTTTGGTCTCGTCACTCCAAATTTCAGTGTGCCAGAAGCTGTGAGGCGTGTCAAGGTGTTGTCGGGCATATTGTAACCGGGCTTTTTTGTGGCATTGGCGCAATAAAGGCTTCTTTCTGGCAGCTCGACCATGCAGCTCATTTTTGTTCAAGTATTGTCGTATTGTGCTCCTTAAAACAACCACACCGTCTTTTTCCAGAGCAGCCTGTATTTCTCCTGAGGTTATCTGTGGGTTTTTCTTTGTATCCTGAACAATTCTTCTGGCAGTTGTGGATGAAATCTTTCTTGGTCTACCTGACCTTGGCTTGGTATCAAGAGATCCCCGAATTTTCCACTTCTTAATAAGTGATTGAACAGTACTGACTGCCATTTTCAAGGCTTTGGATATCTTTTTATATCCTTTTCCATCTTTATAAAGTTCCATTACCTTGTCACGCAGGTCTTTTGACAGTTCTTTCTGCTCCCCATGGCTCAGTATCTAGCCTGCTCAGTGCATCCACATGAGAGCTAACAAACTCATTGACTATTTATACACAGACACTAATTGCAATTTAAAAAGCCACAGGTGTGGGAAATTAATCTTTAATTGCCATTTAAACCTGTGTGTGTCACCTTGTGTGTCTGTAACAAGGCCAAACATTCAAGGGTATGTAAACTTTTGATCAGGGCCATTTGGGTGATTTCTGTTATCATTATGATTTAAAAAGGAGCCAAACAACTATGTGATGATAAATGGCTTCATATGATCACCATCCTTAAATAAAACACAGTTTTTTTGCATGATCAGTCATATTTTCAAAATCAATGCCAAAATTTCACAATTTCTGCCAGGGTATGCAAACTTTTGAGCACAATTGTATACTGTATAAGCTTTATACAAGATATATAATTTTGTATAATCATCATAATCGATCATACTGGTCAATTTGAAACCAATTACAGATTTGTTTTTGTTTTCTGTTGTTGTTTTCAGTATTCTAACACTTCCGATGTTGACTTTCAAGAGAGGAGAGTAAATATTGTTTAACTTTTAAAAGTACTTTTTAACTTTTAAAAAAAGGACCTTTAGAAGTAGTTTTGCTGGCCGATCCGACAGCGGTCTCGAACATTACACTGACACCTACTGGTGTGGGTTAACAATGTTGTTGTACTAATACAAGAATACAATAATTATAGCACTGTTAATTTCTTTAAGTGTAAAACCTTGTGCAAAGATAGTACGATATTTTTTTCGCTGTATGACTGTGGAACATAAGCTCTGCAAGCAGTAGTGTTGTGTACAGTTGGGTCTCATACCATGGATGACTTCTGTGTCAGGCTGAACATCAGGCCTGTATGTGCTTTTAGGAGACAGTAGAGTCAGTGTGCTGCTCCATATGGTCAGTTGATCTCTGGATGCAGTTAAAGAGACATCCACCTCCACACCTGCATCAACAACCCTGTATTCCAGCACTCTGGCCTGCAGGGAGAATGAGGCTCTCTTCAACTCATCCACTGCTTCGGGCACACGCAGAGTCTCACAAATGCCCAACAGACCTGCAGAATGAATGAGGGATTAATTAATGTGTGGCAATGTACTTATCGTCAAGGCACAACAGACTTAATGGTCATGCACATGAGTACATTGTTATTCATATGTATAAGTCTTAGGTTAAGAGCCTCTCACATTACAAATGTTTTCCTTATGCTGCTATTCAATCGGGATTATGTAAATTCATTATCAGTAATATAACATTATTTACATGATGATTGATTTACAGTTTACAAAAATTATAAAGGAATAAAGGAATTTGTATTATAATCCTAATGGGATTCAAATAAGCATCCACTAAGAGCCAACTGGATATACTGAAATTTGAAATAATAAACTGAAATAGGCATTTATGTTTACAAAGTAGGATCTTTTTTCATTCCGAGTGGATTCTTAGAAGATTCTTAATTCATACGTTTGGACTGATTTCAAATTAGGATTGTAGGATAGCTTGACAAGTGTTGTGCTTGACGCTTTGTGCTGGAAAAGGCAAAAGAAGAAAATTTTACCTAAAGGGCACAGTTTGAATCTGTCTGAGCACACAATCATGGTGAGTAATCTGGAGAAGAGAAGCTCAGGGTAGCACAAGGGTATATCTCTGAAAACACTGTCAGGATAGTCCCATCCATAACCCACAACACTGCAGAACCTCCGCAAAGACACTGCATCATACCTACACAAAACAATCACATGTGTGTATACATGTTGACAAAAGGACAATTGCTAACACCTAGGTTTCACATTATTAAATTATATAATGTTTACTAGACCATTAGTTTATCAATAAAGCATGAAACTTTTGGAATAATTTTCATACACTGCCAGTTTGGACGTTGAAACTGACTTAAAGGAATATTCCATGTACAATACAAGTTGAGCTCAGTTGACAGCATTAATGTTGATTACCACAAAAAAAATAAAAAAAATAAAAAATCAACTTGTCCCTCCTTTTCTTCTTCTTCAAACAAAGTTACAGTGTGGCACTTACAATGGAAGTCAATAGGGCCAATCAGTAAAACATTAAATACTCACTGTTTCAAAAGTATAGCCACAAGACACAAACAATGTGCATGGTAACATTATTTCAGTGTTACAAAAATCGATTACTAACCTTTTCTGTGTAAAGTTATACCCAGTTTTACAACTTTGTTGCTATGACGATCAGTGGCGTAGCCAAGGGTAGGCCAGGCCCACCCAGAATATTATTATTCTTTGGCTTCAAATATATATTTAGAAAAAAGTTTATAAATGCATAAATTCTGGGCCTGGGTAGCTCAGCAAGTAAAGACGCTGACTACCACACCTGGAGTCACAAGTTCGAATCCAGGGCGTGCTGAGTGACTCCAGCCAGGCTTCCTAAGCAACCAATTGGCCTGGTTGCTAGGGTGGGTAGAGTCACGTTGGGTTAACCTCCTCATGGTCGCTATAATGTGGTTCTCGCTCTCTGTGGGGCGCGTGGCGAGTTATGCATGGATGCCACGGAGAATAGCGTGAGCCTCCACACACGCTAGGTCTCCGTGGTAACACGCTCAACAAGCCACGTCATAAGATGAGCGGATTGACAGTCTCAGACGCGGAGGCAACTGAGATTCATCCTCCGCCACCCAGATTGAGGCGAGTCACCACACCACCACGAGGACTTAGAGCGCATTGGGAATTGGGCATTCCAAATTGGGGAGAAAATAAAAAAATAATAACAAAAAAATACATAAATTCTGATTTCTGAAAGTGTGAATGTAGTTTGAATGCACCGCCTTTCTGTTATCAAGGAAGATTTGGTAAAAAAAAAAAAAACTGGGCAAAAATTTGGCCCTACCATTTTTATTAAGGCCCACCCAAAAGTCATTTCCTGGCTTCGCCCTTGATGACAATGTAAAACTGTAAACACTAAAACGACCAATGAAATCAACTTTACAGCTCAAAGTATACACACGTTTTAACAGAAGAATTAATGTGGCTGCTTTTATAAAATGTTACGCTTCACATTTCTGCCTTGAAACCCTCCAAAAAATTGGCCCCATTCACTTCCATTCTAAGTGCGTCACTGTAACCTCCATTTTTGCTTCTTCTTTTTAAAGAAAAGGAGGAACGAGTCGAAATGATTTGTGGTAATCAACATTATGCCACAAATGCTGTCGATTGATCTTAACTTGCATTGAACCAGGAATATTCCTTTAATTAATATACTTGTGTAGGCAATCAATAAATCAACCAACTTACCTACAGTTGATTAAAGTGAAAACAAGCTCGTCGTTTGTGTCTCTGTCCTTTCTCATTTGTCCTCGTTTTTTGCGTAAAGATTCACAAATGTATCTGGTCATAAGATAAAGAGAACTTGGCAGAGGTCTTTTGGAGTCAAAAACTGTTTGTTTTTTGAATAATATGTGAGAGGTGTAAAAGAGTGAATGAAAGAGGTAAATCACAGTTACACCTGACACAGCAGCAAACAGTGTGCTAAACTGATCCATATTCATGTTAATACCGTTTACATGAATTAGGAGAACATTTAAACATGCTGTTTATGATGTGTTCAATGTCATATTCTGTTTTTCGTTTCTTCTTTCTGTTTACAAAGAGCGCAGCGATTTACTGCCATCTAGTAATGGGGAATCTCAACTGCATACATAAAGAGCTCAGAGAAATGTTTTATTTTAGTAAAACTGAATTGAGGGAAATTCAGTAAGGGAAATTTCGAAAACCATTTGCATTACATTCTTTAAATCAAATAATATCAGTTATCTTACATAAAAAAACAAAACAAGTGTACTGGTTCATCAGTTGACTGAGTTATTTAATAAATCATTATAAATGCATTTAATGTGGAGTTATAGTGAAAGGGTTCCCTCAACTTTTAACCAATGAATTCCCATGACTTTTCCAGTAATAAGTAAATGTTACTTGTATTTCCACATTTAAAGGGATAGTTCACTCAAAAATGAAAAGTCTCTCATCATTTACTCACTCTCATGCCGTCCCAGATGTGTATGACTTTCTTTCATCTGCTGACCATAAATGAAGATTTTTAGAAGAACTTCTCAGTTCTTTTGGTTCATAATATGCGAGTCAATGGGGGCCAAAGATGCCAGTTTTATGATGCCTTTATGTGCTTTGTGGAGTGTCAATTTTGGCACCCATTCACTTGAATTAAAACTAGTAGAAGGGTTCACTTCACTTCAAATGTTTCTTTTTTTTCTATTGGGTGGGTGCGTGCAAATGCGCAAATGTGCATGCCACCAAACTCTTTGCTAACTCAGCAAAGGGGCAGTGGATCTCTATAGTAGGGGCACCTCATCAAAGGGGCAGGGGCTCAGGCCCCCCTGCACGTGCCTGCTTGGTAATGACAAGATGAGAGATTAGCTTATAAAAATAAATCGATTGTAGGCTTTTGTGAAGAAAATGCTCAACTTAAGACAAAAGACTGCACTTTTACTCAAAAATTCACAAACAAAACTGGTGCTTGAATAAGGTCATACATGGAGAACATTATTTTCCTTTTATTTATTTATTCAATCTTGTAACTTGCACCAATGAAAAGTCACAGTAAACTTCAAATTTGTTTTACATTTTAACCCAGTTTTTAAGATTTATGCATTTCAATTTCATAACAAAATTTCATCAAATAAAACTGTGTAATGTTCAACAAAATTCAATTAATAAGTTTTTATATAAAAATGAAAATAAGATTTTTTCAAATTGAATTTTGTAATATTTAAAAACATTAAATAAAAAACTGTTATGAAATTGAAATGTGTAAATCTTAAAATTATTATTGTGCGCACGCGTGCATATATTGAAAATGACCTTAACGCTGTGCGTTATTTTGCAATTAATTATTTAAAAATTTAGTATTGTATAGCTACTTTTATTAGTTATTGATTGATTACATAATTAATTTATAGTTAAAGTAATAAAAGCCTATTCATTACTCATATTTGTTTTGACATTTAATTATAAATTATTAAAATGAATCATTATTTATTAAGTATTTATAGTATGTGAAATACATTACGTTATTAAAATTAATTAAATAAATAAATATTTTAAAATTTGATACCGTCATTTGGCATACTCAATTCAATACTACAACAGTACAGGTGACAAAATGACATTTTAAACCTACCTCCTACCATACCTCTTTATTAATTTATAATAAAAGTATTAATTATTTCTATTTATATTAGTTAGTATTTATATGAAGTGTTAACATAAATACAAATAAATAATTCTTTAAATAATTATTTTAAGTATACAAGTATTAACTTTAAATAAATTATAGTAATTAAAGTTTGTACCTTAATTAGTAATTAATAAATAATTATTATTAGCTATTATTACTTTTTTCAAATTAATAAGGTAGGTATTGTAATTAATACATAAGCTGTAAGTTACAATTACATTTATTATCAGTATTAAGGGTTAAAAAAATGCAATCCTCTGTCATCGATCTGTTGTCATCTGATCAATTAAGATGTATCGATGTCAGCTGTTGACGCAATTAAAGCGCCAGAGCTCGAACTGAGCCGGTTTGACACGCGCGTCTCTGCAGTCATGTCCTTATTTGTGCTGCTGAATGTCGCATTATGGGGGATCTTACTGCTTCTGAAAGGTGATTACAAAATTATTTTAATAGTTAACATCAATAAAATGTTCCAGTAGTTGCTACTGTAACCATGATTGGAGCAGATAAAGCAGATAAAGGTGAAGTCACTCATTTAGAGCGATTTATCCTGTAAGACTAAAGACACTTTATTGCCTTATTTTGATCCCTTTCTGGTTTGACATTTAGGATACTTTAGGCTTCTGAGTCACATCACATTAAGATCTTTTAATCACTTTGCTATTAAGAGATCTCCACTAAAGCAGACTCAGTTGTAGCACTTGAAAAAAATGCACATACTGTTAATAAGTTAATGAATATTTAAAATGAATATTACTGCATACATTAAAAAATGCCTTTGCTGTAATTTGAGGTATCTAATGCATTTCTGTGTGTTCTTATGTAGCTGAAGGTGTGCTGGCTGCAGCTGCATCTGAGCCAGTTCCCTTAATCTGCAAATTGGGTTTCAAACCCTGTAAGGATGGATCGGAGTGTGTGCTTAACAGTCATGTGTGTGACGGGGAGAATGACTGTTCTGATGGCTCTGATGAAGATGAGTGTGCCTCTGTCTGCAGCGTAGGCACGTTAAACTTTAGCTCGGTTTCTTTCAAGGGTGTGCTTATCAGGGTCTGATTGATTTCCAGAGGCAATTTTGCAGTTTAAGGAATAGTTCACCTTAAAAAATTAATTCCATCATTTACTCAATCTCATGCCATCCCAAATGTGTATGTCTTTCTTGCAGAACACTTTTTTTTTTTAGAATTTTTAGAAGAATATTTCAGATCTTTCGGTCCATACAATGCAAGTAAAAGGTGACCAAAACTTTGAAACTCCAAAAAGCACATAAAGGCAGCATAAAAGTAATCCATAAGATTCCAGTGGTTTAATCCATGTCTTCTGAAGTAATCCAATTGGTTTTGGGTGAGAACAGACCAAAATATAACTCCTTTTTCACTGTTCATCTTGCCATTGCAGTTTCTAGGCACGATCATAATTTCAAGTTCGATTACACTTCCTAGTGCTTGACGCATACGCAGAGCGCTAGATAGTTAGGAAGTGTAATCGAGCTTAAAATCATGATTGCAAAGGAGACTGCTGATGTCACGATTTATCATTTAAAAGGAGTTATATTTTGGTCTTTTCACCAAAAATCGTTTGGATCACTTCAGAAGACATGGAATGAGCCCACTGTATCTCTTTGTTTTAGCTTTGCTGGATTACTTGTTTGATTTCTGGTTTGGTCCACTTGTTGGATGCACTTCTTTCATTGTCTTTCATTCTGTTCCCAGGTCAGTTTCAGTGTGCACATGGTAAGAAGTGTATTGAGGGAAGGCAGTTTTGTGACGGTGTTGCTCAGTGTCAGGATCGCTCTGATGAAGTGGACTGCTTCAAGCCGGAAGAGGGGTGTGCTCATCGCTGTGACAAAAACCACTGCATCCCAGAATCCTTTATCTGTGATGGAGACGCAGACTGTGTGGACGGCAGCGACGAGGACAGATGTGGTAAGAGTTTTGTGTAGGTTTTACAATGATATTACTGGATTGTAGCTGGGCTACAGGAAGTGTACACTAAGTTCCACTCTGAACAGCGCTAAAGGATTCTACAGATAGAACGGCTTAGATCTACAGTATAACAGCGGCCTATAGAGGTGAAATAAAAACAATCATGTAGGGATTTGCTGTGTCTAAATCTGTCATTATTGACTATTCATCCATATTTTTATCCTCACTTTAATGAATAACTTATTTTGATTAGATAAGCAAGTGTTCTAAACAAGATTATTATCGTAAACAAAAATGATTACTAAGACAAAAAGTGAACATTTTCATTAACTGAAATTACAATAAAAACGGGAGTTTTCAAAAAAAAGGAAACTAAACTAAAACTACAAATGTGCACTACAATATGAACAAAAACTAAATAGAATCATTGAGAGAATTACTTTAGTTTTTTCGTATTTTATATAATTGTTGAATGATCTGTTTAAATAATCTCTCAAGCCTGATTTCTCTGTGTTTTACTCCAAAAGAACTGCCGAGCATCGTCTGATTGACATGTGGAAACCACAGATGTAATGTTATTATATACCATATCTGAACAAACTATTTAATGTTAAAAATCTGCTAGTAGTATATGCAAGAATTGACATCAACCAAGATCAGTGGCGTTGCCAAGGGTGGGCGTTAGACACAGGCCTACCCAGAATATTAGAGATTATTCTTTGACTTCAAATATATATTTATAATATAGTTTAAAAATGCATAGATTCTGGTTTCTGAAAGTATGAAAGAACTGTTTGAATGCACCATTTCTCTGTTGTTAAGTAAAGTTTGGTTAAAATCCCCACTAAATTTCCTGGTTACACCCTTGACCAAGATTTATAAGTGGTTTAAGTGTTGTTCATTGTTAGTTCACTTTAGCTAATGCAGTTAAATGTTAACAAATACAACCTTATTGTAAAGTCACAGACAATATTTTGTGGTGTTATAATGGATGAAAACTAAAAACAAACTAAAAATGGTCAATTTCAAAAATATTTTTTATTACGTATTGTATTTCAATGGGGATATAATTTATTACAGCTGACAGTTACGTGAGCAAACAAGGTTTGACTTTGAACATCAACCGTAACAAGATCAAACTTTAGGTTACTCACGTAACCCCGGTTCTACGATAACATGAAGTGAGGTATCTCACTAAGGGACTGATTACGGAAGCTCCAAGGACACAACGTCTGTCAAGATTGACAGACCAATCGCTGCAGCCCTTAAGGAGTCCCCCTCCCTAATATAAACCACAGCTACCTGTTGCTGCATCATTATCCGCATATCTCTTGTCCGTGCGAACTGTAATGATGTGAGATACCTCACGTCATGTTATCAGAGAACTGAGGTTACATGAGTAACCTAAAGTTCTCTTTCTAACACTCTTACGGTATCTCACTAAGGAATTTAGTCAACTCCCGCATTGCAGATATGCTGGCTGAAGCAGACGCCACAAGCAGAGAAAACACAGAACCTAACAATTGTACTGAATCAGACTTCCTGATATTCAAGACATGATATCAGAAACAGAAAGTACATGGCTCTGCTTATGCAAATAATAAAGCTGTCTTTAAAGAGAGCAGCTTTAGCGTGATACTCTCCAGCGGTTCAAAGGGGGGCGGAGACGGCTTGTTCAGGACCACGGGCAGGTCCCACGGTGAAACCGGGTGTAATCTCAGAGCACCTCTCGTAAAATGACAAATAAGTGGCCGCTGGCCCAAAGTGTCAATGCCCACATGACATGCTGATATAGCAGCCAAAAATACTTTGACTCTAGAAAATGCTCTGCCCTTTTCCATCACCGAACACAAGTACGGAACGATATGTATGTCTGAACACTATTGTTCAAACACTCCCCATTTGAGATCATATAACGAACACGTTGAGGCTGTTCTCATGCTCTGGATCATTTTAATCACTCTCGGGGGCACACTGGTTTGATTTAAGTTTAGCCTGTCATGGGCCAGGCCCAGAGAGCCAACATCTGAGGAGAGGGATGGAAAAACTCCCCGCGCATTTGAGAGAGAAGATCTCTGCACAGCGGTAGAGACCGGGGTGGTCATAAAGCATTTGAGTTATCTCTGCCATCCACAGCTTCCCTGGCCAGTTCGGAGCATTTAGAATAAGAGAATGACCGAACTCCCTCACTCTCCGCAGCGTCGGTCCGATCAGGCTCAGTGGGGGAATCGCATATAGTAACACATGAGGCCATGGGTGGGCTAGCGCATCCACACCCAACGGTGCATCGTCGCCCACCAGGGAGAAAAACAGAGGACTCTTGGCGTGATGCAAAGAGCTCTATGGCTGCCTGTCCGTATCTCTGCCATATGAGGCTCACCACTTGAGGGTGAAGCTTCCATTCTCCGTACAGAGGATTCCCTCTGGACAGCAAACCCGCTCCTCTGTTCATTATGCCTGGAACGTGCATTGCACGTAATGACAACAGGTTTGTGCTGCTCCACACAATCAGTTTGTCTGCCAAACTGTGAAGCTGGTGCGAGCGGATTCCCCCTTGCCAATTTTTATAGGCTATCTCTGTCGTGTTGTCTGTTCTGATCAACACGTCATGATTCTTGAGAAAACTCAAATGTCTAAGAGCTAGAAACACTGTTAGCAGCTCCAGAAAGTTTGTGCTTTTCTCTGTGCGGGAGTCCAAACACCTCTCACTGTTCTACCCTTGAACACAGTGCCCCAGCCTTTGAGAGAAACGTCCGTCGTCACCACTTTTCTCATTAAAATGGGGCCCAACGGGCACCCTGTCCTGAGAAAAGACAGGACTCTCCAGTAATGGAGAGCATTCATGCATTCTGACAAGACGATCACTCTGTGACTGACGGCCCAGGCGCAGTGGCGCTGTCCAGTTCTGAAATTCCCTCATTCGCAATAACCCCAGGGGAATCACGGCCACTGTTGAGGCCATCAAGCCCAACAGCCGGAGACACATCCTTGGGGAAACTGATCTCCCCCATTGAAAAAGTGAGATGCAGGTGTGAAATGCTTTGATGCGCTCCCCCGAAAAGAATGCTCAAAGCTGAATGGAGTACAGTCTGAGCCCCAGATAACTTATCTCTTGCGAGGGAATAAGACAGCTTTTTGTTTGGTTTATGTTGAATCCCAAGCTACGGCTACAAAGGACTGTTTGGATTTGGAGTGGCCCGGTTTCTGTTGCGGAGTCATATTGACCGGTTGTTGAGGCGGGGCAGGACAAGGAGGCAGGTAGACAGACTGTCCTCCTCTGTCGGAGGGCCTGAAACCACCTCGGTTTGGCTGGTAAGATTGTGGAGTGGGCTTTCTCAGGAGACAAACATCAAACACCTCTCCCTCCTTCCAAATGTTGCACTGTTGGCACACTGCTATACCCAATTCCCCCATGTCCTGAACATCCATTCTCGAGAAACCATTAATGGGCACCCGGTGTGAGAAGGGTTTGTCCCAAAAATGTCTTCATTTCGGCCACACAATCCGGTACGGCCGGAATAAATTGCCTCGCTGGCAGGAGACGTGATGGGAGTATTTTCCCGTCATACAGATCTCGAACAGCTCCTGGGCCTGCCAGCTGGGTTGGCCACTCAAACAACAGTCTGACTTCGGCCCTGCGAGAGACTTCAATGAGATCCAGATCAGCTTGCACAGGGGAAGGTGCGCTCTGAGGCAGGGACAATTTGGGGGGGACAATAGCATCCTCATCACAATCCTCGTCTTCCTCAAGTATATCTGACAACACTTCATCCTCGCCATCGTCTCCCTCTCCCGCTAACTGGTCTTCAAACAGCGAGGGAAGAGCTGCGGTTGCCTCGTCCATCAACTCCCCCTATGTGCTCGGGCTTCGAGAACTCTCCATAACCTCTTCTCCCACAAGAGAGGAGAGACACTGGTCCTCCTTCCCTCTGCCGCCACCCTAAGTCGTCTTTCTCAAAATTTTTGCAAGAATGAAGCACAGTGAGGACAGCCGTCGGGCTCGATAGTGCAGCTTGAGCATGTTTAGCACCTAAGCATGCGATACAGATAGTATGTGAATCCGTTGCAGAAATCCACGCACCACAGGCACATGGGCGAGGAGGAAGGCCTTTCCCCCCAGGGTCCTCAGGCACTTTGGCTGTAGCCATGATAGAGCTAGCACACTCTTCGTATGGTAGTTCCACCTTGACGTGAAAACTCAGTAGTATGGAGCAGTGTATCAATAGAAAACTCTTTTTCCCTTCTCTTAATAGTGGGGTGAGTGCTGTAAAAGTCAGGAAAAACACTGAAAAGTGCTAAGAGTTTGCTTACAGATAAAAAGGAGAAAACTTGCCTTAACGCATTAGTTTACTCTTTTTAGTCCACAAATTAATTAAACTGGCACTCAACAAAAACGCGGAGGAAAAATTGCGTTCAGACGTTACCTTGCGGCTCCGTCGACGAACTGTTAAGCAATAATTCACAAATGCGTATGCCGAGGACAGCTTTCAAAAATCTTCCACGGGGAGAGAGCGAGAATGAGGCAGCAACAGGTAGCTGTGGTTTATATTAGGGAGGTGTGTCATTGGAGCTTCTGCATTCGGTCATGCCGGAGGCGTTCCCTTAGTGAGATACCGAACGAGTGTTAGGGTACGTTTACATGACAACGATGTACTAAAAATGGAAACGTTTTTCCTTTGCGTTTTTTAAAAGTTTCGCGTACAGACGACAACGTTGTTAAAACGATCCCCGTTCACACAGATCCGCGAAAACAACTAAAAACACTGTATTATGCATGCCAGGCCAGTAGTTGGCAATGTCACTTTGTAAAGAAACTACATAAGCATGCTTCCACAGAGCGGTGAATCCAAACAATGAAGATGCGGAAGCATCGAGCAGTTTTGTCTGGACGGACAATGAGGTTGCTTTATTACTACAATTACTTTGCTGGAGAAGTGTCAATAAACTCAAAATCTTGAGCAGCACAAACACAGTCCTGTAGTCTGCCATTGTAGTTTTGAATGTCTCGTGCATGGTTTCGAAATACTCGCGCGCATGACTATAGACTGAACACGTAATACACGTGCGCGTGACGTCATCGTTTTCACAAATTCGCGTTTTTGTACGTTTACATGGAGACGATAACGGCATAGTTTTCAAAAACGTGCACTTTGGAACCATTTTCAAAAGTTTGCGTTTTCAGGCCCCAAAACGACGTTGTCATGTAAACGAACAGCCAAAACGCAAAGTTTTCCGTTTTTAGTTGAAAACGCTGTCGTGTAAATGGCCCCTTAGAGTACTGAAGTTCATGGCTTTTTAATGCTTCTGTGTAAACATTTTAAGGCCTTTATTGGATCAATACAAGTAAACGTCATATTATGCTACAACGCATTACTTCAGAGAGAGCTTACGACCTACTAGTTAGGTCTTGCTTTAAGAACGGGTGGTGCAACCAAATTAAGCACTGACTTAGGAACTACTAGTTAGCCATTAGTGTGAACTTTACGTCTCAACTTAAGTGAGACCTTTCAAACAGCTGGTGCAACCCTACCCAGGCACACTTGTTGTTTGATGTTTCAGAGCTTAGGGCTGAACACCTATTTCAGTTATATCTGTCAGGCAGTACGAACATTTAATGTGCTATTTCCAAAAAAACTAAACAAAAACAGCAAATTTAAGCTCCAGGTATAAAGCAAATTGTCACTGATATCTTTAGTTGCAATATAAAAAAAATATATAAAATATATATATTTTTTTGCAAAAAAACTTACCTGTTGTCTTCATTTTCCTTCTTATCATATTCACAGATGTTAACCCTAATGGTGATGAAGACGGTGAAGAGAAGATAGAGGAGGAAGATATCTCGGATGACAATTCTGTAGCTGAAGCACCTTTGCGCTGTTCTCTTGGCTCTAAGTTATGCAGAGATGGAACAGACTGTGTTCTGTACAGTCACGTGTGTGATGGAGAGCAGGACTGTAAGGATGGGTCCGACGAGGACGAGTGCTCTGTGGAGTGTGAATCCAGTGAGGAAATAATGCTAGAATATTTGTTCAGACACACATTTTCCCAGTTTTCCCAATCATTTTTCTCACAGAATGTAGAGTCTTGTTCTGTTCAGGGTATTCTACATTTATTCTAGAAGTTTAAATACTATTTTTATATTTTTACCTGGATTATTCCATGAAAATAGCCATAGACGCTGGCATGGTGTTAAAAAACAAACAATTTATTGCTCGTTCTTAGGTGTAGGGATTGGAACAAACCCCTAACTTGAAGTATTAAACTTTGTTGTGTAACATGTCTCATTGTGTGCTATTACTTTTCTAAGCAATCAGACTTATTTTTATTATTTATTTTTTTCCTAGTAGAAGATAAATGGGTAAAAATGCCTGTGTTCACATGTTAATATTTATTCTATATGTTCCCAGGTCAGTTTCAGTGTGCACATGGTAAGAAGTGTATTGAGCGAAGGCAGCAGTGTGACGGTGTTGCTCAGTGTCAGGATCGCTCAGATGAAGTGAACTGCCTCATGCTGGAGGAGGGGTGTGCTCATCGCTGTGACATAAACCGCTGCATCCCAGAGTCCTTTATTTGTGATGGAGATGCAGACTGTGCGGACGGCAGCGATGAGGACAGCTGTGGCAAGTTTTGAATTTAGTCTTGGCAGCAACTTTTGGTGGCTGTGAATAGACACAATATAAGATGATTGTCTGCATTTTAATAACAAGGTTCCCACAGTCATGGAAAACCTGGAAATATAAGAGAATATATTTTAGAATAGTGCTTTCCAGGCTTGGAAATATCATGGAAATAAGTCAAATCTTACATAATATTTTATAGTGATTAGACATTTTTCCAATTATTGCTCTTTGTGAGTGAGTCAATGATGTGACACTGATTTTTGTGTGTCTGGATCTGTTGAGTTTTTCAGTTAAACACAAAACAATCTCTAATATGATGAATATGTTTTCAACTTGATTACAAAGTCATTTTGATATTTTTTTCCATTAGACCCTCATGACTGTGTGTGAAAGTTTAAAAAATATCAGAGATATTGATATTTTCATTTTTATGAAAAAGCATTTTGTTCAGGTCAAATGGAGTAACCTTGAGAAAACTTGTGAATTTGTGACCAAAATATTCATTTTAGATCAAAATAAATTACGTTGAAAAAGAGGTTTGAATTTTGTACACTTGCATGTATTCAAGGTGCAAGGAAAGTATTTTAATACCTTTTTACTTGGTTACACCACTTAACATTTTCAAGTCATTAAATCAATATTTTTGTAGAAAATTTTATGATTTTTAAATGTTTTTATAGAAACCAACATGGACACAGACTACATTTTTACATTACGAATTTAACATGCATCTTAAACTAGATTTTTAAAAGATTTCTAATTTTTATCTTCTCTGAAATTAGTGTTTGTCAAAGAGTAAAACTCACCAGCAAGCCAGCATGAAACATCCGTCCATTTTGGGTTTTTTGGAGACATTTGTACACTGAAAGAAAAAAAAAATTACTAGTAATATTTACTTGATTTGTAAGATTTACTTAATTTACTTAACACAGTTTTTCTTAATGGTATAAAATTAAGTAAAATCTACTTAATTACTTAAACTTAAAAACTTCATGATGTAATATTAAAGTGAGTAAATTTAACTTAAACATTACAGTTAATAGTGTTTACTTAAACTGATGTACATGGTATGTAGTAGATTTTAAATGAACATTTTTTTAGAACATTTAACATTTTGAACTTTCCTTATAAACCCATTTAATCATGTACCACATGACCACTGGGAGCCTTCCACAGGGAAGCTTAAATCATTATATTTAGTCTATTTGAAAACATCATCTTGCAATTCTGACAATATAGAAACAAGATACAGAGCTGCGCACACAGGCCTCACTTGGTGAACAAAACACGATAAAAATGACAATCAACATATATAAAAATTTCATGAATGGGTTATTTTCAGTAGAAAATTAACTTCAGACTTCACAAAACAAGAAGTTACCAAATGTAACAACAAAAACAACAATAAAAGCTGGGTTAATAAACTTGCAAACAGTGAAACCATGCCAGCTCATTAATTGTTCAAGGTCGGTGCATGTTGGCAACACCAACTTCGAAAAGTTGTCAAATTTACTTATTTTTTTATTTTTATTTTTTTACCAAGGAAATCACTGAAATTTGCGAATCAATATGACAAGTTTTATACTTTAGAAATGATACATTATGACACATTGTAAAGATGACAAACAGTCATAAATAATATTTACTTATAATCTAGAGCATACATTTTTACATGTTTGAATTGAGAACAAGTGTAGGATTTTCAAGTTCATACCTAACTTATTCAATGTAGAAAGTACTTCATCTTTTCTGCTAAATTTACTTCACCACAAAATAATTTATTTTTCCCATTTATAATCATTTAAATTTGTTAATTCAAAAGATTGGTATGTGACATACAAATGGAAAATGCCCAGAAATCTTTTTAAAATTATTTCTAAAAAAAATAGTAAAAAAAAATTCAGTAATCGCAAAAATCTGGAAAAGTCATGGAAATCCATCTGTCAAAAAGTGTGGGGAACTACTTCCTAACTAATAGCAGATTGACTAATAATTTGTATAG
Source organism: Myxocyprinus asiaticus (assembly GCF_019703515.2). Classification (NCBI taxonomy): domain Eukaryota; kingdom Metazoa; phylum Chordata; class Actinopteri; order Cypriniformes; family Catostomidae; genus Myxocyprinus; species Myxocyprinus asiaticus. The sequence goes on from NC_059347.1 coordinate 57,178,730, forward strand.
ATTTATTTAGATTTACAGGGTTCCCACAGTCTTGGGGAAAACCTAAAAATATTTTTGGAAAATGGTGATTTACAGGCCTGGAAAGGCCTAGAAATAATTAAAATTGCAGTGGACATTTCTGTAGCGCATATAAATATTTCAGTAACACTTTACAATAAGGTTCCATTTGTTAACATCAGTTAATGCATTAGTTATCATGAACAAACAGTTAACAATATATTTTGTACTGCATTTATTAATCTTCATGGTAGTTCATAAAAATAAAATAATAATGTATTAGTATATGTTGAAATTAACATTAAGTTTAACAAATGCTGTAAATGTATTGTTCATTGTTAATTCATGCTAACTAATGTTGTTAACTGACATTAAGAAATGAAACCGTATTGTAAAGTGTTACCAATATCTCTAGTTATCTTTACAGCTGCACTCACAAACAGGAAAATTCTAGCAAATGATTTTTCAACTACAAAGGACTGAAAATTGGAAATTCATTGGTCAAAAGATGTTGAAACCCTGTATTCAAACCATCTTAAGATGCCTGTTTTGTGTTTTCCTGTGGTAGATGCGGAGAGCTGCAGCATTTCGGAATGGCGTTGCAGCAGTGGTCAGTGTGTTTCCATCAGCATGCACTGCGATGGTCACCCAGACTGCAGAGATCATTCAGATGAGGTTGACTGTGCTGAACCGCCACCCTGCAGCACGCAACGCCGCTGTCCACAGAGCCACGAGTGTCTGCTAGAGGAGTGGATATGTGACGGAGAGACTGACTGCAAAGATGGAACAGATGAAAAGGTGTTATTTTGTAGTCTGTTTACCATCATTATGTTTCAGATCACTCAAAATTTGATTAATGAAACAGAAGGTTCTCTGTGTGGTGAAGCGTCACTGGTCGTGTTTCATTTGAGACAGAACTGTAAGGAGTCTCCAGTGCAGTGTGGTGAATTCCAGTGGCAGTGCTCCTCAAAGACAAAGTGTATTCCACAAGCCTGGCGCTGTGATGGCGCTGAAGACTGCAGGGATGGAAGTGATGAGTCTGGTTGTGAGTTTACATTGTTTCTACAGACTTGGTTTGAACCTAAATGTTAGAAACATGGCCCGATGTGAACCGAGTACTAATACAACTTGCTCTGCTTCTGAGACAACTTTCCTTTTCGGCTGTGGTCAACAAGCACTGAATTGACAAACTCTGTGTTCTTTGCAATAGCCAAATTATTAAAATCTTAGAGACATTTTGGCCTTTTACTTTGATTATACTGTAGTACAAGCCATGTTAACTGCTTAGATGTGGGGCAATGGAATGCAAAAGTAATACTCTAACGGTAGTTTTACCACGATTGCCTTCACATCTTGATATCTGTACAGTTCCTGGGCGTGTTGTTTGTGTTTTAACAGGTCCACCTGTGTCCTGTCCTCCTCATCAGTTCCAGTGTGGGAGTTCTGAGTGTGTGGATCTGTCTCAACTCTGTAATGGAGTCACTAACTGTCTGGATGGTTCTGATGAGGGTGGAGACTGTCAGATAGATAAATGTTCTGAAAAGTCAAAGTGTGCACAGGATTGCCACAGCACACCTACAGGGACAGTATGGCTTCTCCTCCCTATTTTAACACATATCTACTTTAAAAATTGGAGCTACTGGCCTTATGGAGTAATATATGGAGGGTTAGTTTCTTGGTCTTCTGGGGGCTTATTACAGAAAGATCTTTAACTTTAGAACTTTAGAATCCTATCTTATCTGTTTGGTAACCATGGCAATATCAGTTAGAATCTCATTTAGGACAAACGCTATTACAGAATAACATTTCCTAAATGCATTATTCTATCTTAACTACAGTTAGGATTTGCTTCTGTAATATGAATAGGTGAAAAAATCTTAAGACTGTATGGTCCTTATATTTTAGAATTATGGTACTCTTTGCAGTGTACAAATGTAATTATGGTAGGAGGGTAATATGATACTGGTTAATAATCTCGGATGGTAACTGAAAGTTTGTGGATTTGAACATTGTATGGGTCAGTCCTTGAACTCAGACACTCTAGGTTATTCCAGGGGGACCTAACATGTAATAAAAGCACTGTTTTTCATTTTGATCAAAAGCATCTACTGAAATATGGTTGGAATTATGAAGCAAAGCTTGTCAGCAGTGGCACGCGCAACCAACTTATGCACGACCCAAAGAATCTGACACCACTATAACCTCGATTTTGAGGCCATTTTATGTTTCAAAAATGTATTTGGTTATAAGTTAAGAAAACCCTTAGTGACAATCGCCTTAGAATTATAACTAGATACATATAGTTTGCCAAGACACATTTTTTCTGTTGGCTTGACAAAGTCTTGTTTGAAAGTTTAAACTAGTTTTACATTTAACATTTGATGGTTATACAGACATTATGACATTATCTAGCAAGACAGATAATCAGATTTTGTGGGTTTGTTTACATTTTAATTTTTGACAGTTGGCGTTTGAATTAACAAGCATTCTGTTGGCCCATTTGAACATTCCATCAATGTAAATCTATGGGATTTTTCCCATTTTGATAATCCGCTGTGAGAAAACCATGCATCCGATCAGTTACAAATTACATACCACGCTATTCCAGAACAGTTTGAATGTCTATGCCACGTTTGGTGATGTAGCTCCAAAGCTATAGGTGTTAGAAATTTTGGTCTTGGTTTAGGGATTAAAAATAATAATAATAATAATAATAAAAACTTGTTTTTTTTTTGTAGAATAACAGTATATTGGCTTTTGTGAGTTTTCTTAACCTAAGGGGTTTCTTACAACTGGGCCCTTAACCCCAAAAATGTTTAGTCAGTGTTCCATATATCACAGCTTTGTTACCATATGGTTCTATGGGCTACAATAGACTCATCAAAAGAATAACACCACTAACAAATACAGTACAGGTGCCTATGCACGTTTGGTGCTTGGCCCCTAATGACTACTTTGATGCTTACTATGTTGTGACCTTACATTCATTTATTCTTAAATTCTTCCTACAGCGCTGTTGGTGCAGGATTGGATACAAGCCTTTAGATGATGGTCTATTGTGTGTTGATGTTGATGAGTGTGTGGACAGTCCATCCATCTGTTCACACTACTGTAACAACACTCAGGGCTCATTTGAGTGCTCGTGTAGTCATGGTTATGTGTTAGAACCTGATGGCCGCAGTTGCAAAATTACAGGTATCTCCAGTCAAAATAAAGGTAGTGCTCTACATATTTTCTATGAGTCATTGTCAAAAATCTGTGGATGTCTTAGGTGAGCCATACCTGCTGGCGTCTGTGCAGTCTGAGGTCTTCCTGTTGGGTCTGAGGAGCTTCAGTCTGGACATTCTTGTTTCAGCAGAGAAGCAGTTTGTCCTCTCACTTGACTATGACTGGCTGAAGGAGAGAGTGTACTGGATCAACCTCAAAACTGACAACATAAAATGGCTTTCACTGGATCAGAAGAGCAAAGGAACCATCATTAAAGGTCAGACAGGACTAGTTAGTTTAAGACTGATTAATCAGCTGATATAGGCCATTGTCCAAAAACATGTTAACTCTCGTCAATGCTTAAACACTAGCGGTGGTGATTTTGATTAATTTTAGTGATTTGATTCTTTTGATTCCCTTCACAAAAAAGATTAGTTCAGATTCCTTCATTGATTCAACACTAGCCTAAATATAGAGTTTCAACAACGTCCGTGTTTTATTATAATGTGTGGTCATCACTCACTTTTATTCATAATTCATCCAGCCCCTTTTCTTGTTGAACGAGATGTAGCTTCTCTCATTCAGCAGATCATCATTCTTGACGACTGATTCATTCATGTCGGTCGCAAACAAGTTTACCAGTACATTCAGTTCATTCACGACAAATTAAATGACTGACTAGTTCAGTGAAAGGATATATTCATTCAGTGGGTCCAACCAATGATATGCTCCTTCACAGCCCACTCTTGAATGCTATTGGCTAATGCTAAAGTCAGTCTTTAAAAGCAACACAAAGACAAATGGAATTTGCATGTCTACAAAAGTATGAAGACACTTTAAAAATAGTTTAAATACCATAATAATTTTCACCACAAATGGCAGGTCTTATTTCTCCTATATTTTGTCTAATGCTGGGCTTAATTATTACCAAAACAAAAAAAGTTCAAGAAAAGCCTAAACATTGTACACTGTGCATCAAAGCACAGCTGTAATTCATGTTATTTTAACTATGGTCTTCAGTCATTTTAACACACAAATTGGGGATCATGTTTTGTGTAGACCTATAAACTTGTCTTACATGCATTTCACCCATTTCTCCTTGTTGAGCATAACTGAATGACATGCTGAACTGAACGAATGACATGCCTTCATCACATTCTGTCGTTCGGCAGATCCTCGAACAAGTTTACCACTCAGAATGACGTCTTGTGTCATTCATACTCAAATGACCGAATAGTTCAGTGAAGGGGAGTATTCGTTCAGCGGGTCAAACCAATGATGTGCTCCTTCACAGCGTGCACTCGAATGCTATGGGCTCGTGCTGAAGTCAGTCTTTACAGGCATGAAAAGCAGCAAAGCTCATTGGCTTCGAAAGGGAGAGATGTCCGTGAACGAAAAAGTCAGTGTATGGAGGTGAACGAGAACGATTCATTCACTTAAAAGATTTGTTCAAAAAGAAAGATTCATGAATGAATGAAACATCACTATTAAACAATGGCTTTGTATTTTGGCAGAAGCTAAGTGCAAGTAACTACGCATGCTATTTTGCACTAAGTGTAAACAGTATTCTATTTGCACCCTTATTTAAAGGGGCATCACTGCAGTGCGTTTAATTTGGAGTCCCACAGACAACCCCTAGCCTTAAAACTAACCCTAACCTTCCCTTACAAAAAATAAAATTCTGTTTTACTACAGTAGTAGTACTACACAGTGTGATCATGATATTATGTAGTAAAATCATAGTAACCACAAAATAAGCATGGTTACTACACCAACACCATTTCACTGTAGTAACACCATGGTTATTATATTAAAATGTGGTTTACTCCAAAAACATGGTTACAAAATTACAATAGTAAAACCATGATTAATTTTCATACGGATTAGTTTACAGAGGGTGCTTACAAGGGAATACGGAGTGCGAAAGGTCCGTTTAGATGGCGTGTATTTTAGGGAGGAGGTGGTTAAGTTTGAAAACAAACAGTAGTCGCCAATAGAGATTGCTATGTAAAATAAAACTTTTTGACAATGTACCAGTAAACATTTCAACGCTTTTCCAGGCTCTCTTTCTAAAATTACTTTCTTTTTAGTCTGGCAAAGAAAAAAATAAAGGATAATATTGAATAAACCGCATTTTTCCGCTATGTTTTTTCGATTTCGCAGCACAATTTGTCCCACCTTTCCAAGATTCACTTTGGTCAATGCATGCCTACATCAGAGTGCATTGCAGCAAAACTTGAAATGCTCTCAACTTTTGGTCGCATTATGAAACATCACTATCGCGTTTTACCCTTGCATTTTCTCACTACTTTCGATGCACCATCACCATTGAAATCGATGTGTTCACAGCGCTCTCTGTTACAGCGTAAACTCTAGTGTGTATGCACCATGAGACTTTTGCAAAAGGCACGTTACAGTCTGAATCTACTTACAACCGATGCTGAGCCACGAGAGAAAGCCATCACCCCTCTTGCCCTAGACAATGAAGGAAATGTGTATGGTCAACAGACCTTGCCTCTTACCCAGATCTTAACTCCCTGATCTGTACCATGACCAAATCACTGCAAAGAAATTAACCTTTATATAAATTTGTATTTAGAATTATTAGTATTAAAGGAAATAATAAGTGTGGAAACAGGAAACCAGATGGGGGAAAAAGGCAGATTTGAACCCAGGTTGCTGGCACGAAAAAGCACATTCAACCACCCTACGCCACTGAAACTACACTAATAAGCAGTTTGTTGTAAATTTGTGTTTCCAGTAGACTATTGGGGTGCAAATAGCTGTGCTGTGTGACGCACTATTCTATTTTTTTTTTATTAAAAGTTTTTATTTTTATTTTATTTTATTTTTTTTATTAAGTAAATTGACTTTAAAAAAAAAAAAAAAAAAAATTATATATATACATAAAATAAGTGGTGTTCTTGGATATCAGCATTCACCATTGAGAAACCAATATTGGTTAGACTAATAGTCATAACAAAACAAGGTTAGGTGTGTGTAAAAAGAAAGCATGTATGTTTATATCTTTGTCAAAGGCATAAACGCAGACAGCCTGGCTGTAGACTGGGTGGCGAGGAACCTCTACTGGGCTGATAGTGTAAACAGCCAGATAAATGCTGTGGGACTGGACAGAAATTCAACCAGAACTGTAGATCATGTGGTGATTCTGGACAAAGGCCGAGGGCAGATTCATTCCCTGGCTCTGCTGCCACAAAAAGGGTTAGAATAATCATTCCTTTGTCTAGAGTTATTGTAGAACATTCTCTCTCAATGTAAACAACAGTCTGCTTGAAGCTGTTTATGATTCTTAACACCTTTTGTTGACTACCTTCTTGACAACTAAAAATTAACCTGAGATGCAATCACTGCTTATTCCGTTTCTCTCTTAAGTCTAATGTTCTGGTCAGAAACTGGGGATGAGGCTCAGATAGAATGTGCAGGAATGGATGGATCAGACAGACGAGTGTTGGTCAGTAACTCTCTCCGCTGGCCGGTCAGTCTGACCGTGGATTCCCTTCATAACAGAATTTACTGGGCAGACGAGAAACTCAAGTGCATTGGATCAGCCATTCTGGATGGAAGCGACATTAAGGTAGTGGATATGTTCACTCATTTGAGAGGTGCTTGGTACAGAATCCAAATATAGTCTGAGAAGCTACAGTCCACCAGGTAGTTGGATAATATCCACCAGGTAGTTGGATAAATATTTTAATGACAAATGTCTTTCAAAAAAAAAAGCACGCTGAATTGCGCTTATTGAGGGGGAAAAAACATTGTATTAACAGTGCTTGCATTTTTTGGGGATGCAATTTCATTCGGTTGTATATATTAAGCTGTGAATATTTTATATTCATTTTCCATTGTTCCCTAGATCTTGCAGCTGATGGAGACCCCCAGTCCATTATCAGTATCTGTATTCAATGATATGGTGTACTGGTCTGACACCAAAAGAGGAACCATTCAAAGAGCTCACAAAGTGACTGGCAAAAAGCACCAAGTCCTGCTAAAACGTCCCGGACAGCCATTTGGTTTGAAAGCAAGTATTTCTAAACGCTGTACTCATTAAAAATCATCATTAAAAGACATTTTTGAAGTGTATATTTGGACATTCAGACATACAAAATTGCAACAATGTTCATCCCATACAATGGATGACAAAGGGGGTGTTTGGCAAAAATGTTTTTATTTTTTTTTTACATTTGCATTGTGAAAAAAAGTGCAAAGTGAACTGAATGAAAAGTCAGGCCTACACGAGCAAATGTTTCAGCACAAGCTTTCTTCAGTGCTCACATTTCAATGTTTCACTATACAAATTTAATACAATTATTTTTGCCAGACCTCTCTTGTCTGAAACTGTTGTCTGCGCACAGAATAAAGATTGTTTTTTATTAGTCTTTTTGGAAGTAATATAAGCTAGACTGAGCGAAACTATACTTTGTATTTTGCATGAAACTTGGTCTTTGTTTTTGCAATTGTTTGGTGCTACTCGTCATGGTGCATAAAAAAACATGCCTCATGTTTTAAGCCAAGTCAACTAAATTAAACTGGTACAAGAGATAAAAATTTTTGTATTTGCAGGTTATTCACCCTTTGTTGCAACATAGTGTTTCTAACCCCTGTGCGTCCAAGCGCTGCTCTCACCTGTGTGTTTTAGCACCAGGCCTCAAGGGCGTGTGCAAGTGTCCATATCAGTTACTGTTGGATGAAGATGAACTCACCTGCTCAAAACCCAAAGACTCGTCCTTCCTGCTGTTTCTCTCACCTACTGCCATCACACAGGTAAACTGCTGTTGGCCTCACTACATGTTCTACCTTGTCAAGATTAAAAGTAATAAGTCATATCTGTTGTGTTTTAACTTCCCTCTCTATATATTTTTCAGATCTATTTGCAGGATAGACACAGTGGCACTGGCTTAGAGCAATGGCCTGAACACCGCCAGTTCGACTTCCCGTACGCGATCAAGCCAACAATGTTTGACTTTGTGCTGCGTAATCTCACCCTGTACGTGTCCGACGCCAGCCAGCGCATCGTTGGGCTGTTCAAGATGAAGGACACAGCTTTAGTGCCACGTGGGAAGCTGCTCAGACTACATAAGGACTCCATCAGAGCGTTTTCAGTGGACTGGATTACCCTGAACGTATACTGGAGCAGTGAGGAGCTGCCTGGCCTGCAGGTTACCTCGCCGGATGGCGCACACACAAGTGTGTTAATCCAAGATGGTGTTGGAGCTATTGAATGTATTGCTTTGCACCCGCCCAGTGGACGACTCTGCTTCTCAATCAAATTCCAGGAAGGTCAAATGACCAGGGTAGAGTGTGCATACATGAATGGAAAGAATAGGACTGTGGCATGGAGAAACTCGGTCGGACTGACTTCATTGCTCTTCACCGATGAAGGAAATAAACTCTACTGGGCTGACATGGGTATTGTTATTTGTTTTAGTTTTTGTGTTATGTTGGCTTTTGTTTTTTGTTTATTCTTTTACAATGGACTATTAATTAAGAGTAATACAACTGGAACTGTTTTTCCCATAGGTCTTGCAGTTATTGCTTCGGTTGGCGTAGATGGTTCTGGATACAAAGAAATTAAGACAGAGGAAGGCTTGAGGGCATTTGCCTTGGTTAACAAAGTGCTTGTCTGGATTACAAAAAGAGGTAAACATTTGTATGTGAAAGTTTTGTTCTCTACCTTTTGGAAGTCATTCCATTTTAAAGTGATAGTTCACCCAAAAATGATAATTCTCATCATTTAATCACCCTTATGTCGTCTCAAACTCATATGACTTCCACGGAACACAAACAAAGGTATTTTAATGGAGATATGTCTGTTTGTCCATACAATGCAAGTGAATGGTGACCAAATTTTCAAGCTCCAAAAAGGACATAAAGACATAAATGACTCCAGTGGTTTAATCAGTCTTCTGAAGCAATCCAATCAGTTTTGGGTGAGAATAGACCAAAATATAACTCCTTTTTCACTATAAATCTTGACATCCGCAGTCACTTTGGCAATCGTGATTTCAAGCTCGTTACACTTCCTAGCACTATCTAGTGCTCTGCGTATGTGTCAGTCACTAGGAAGTGTAATCGAGCTTGAAATCATGATCGTGCCTGGAGACTGCAATGGCATGATGTACAATGAACAAGGAGTTACATTTTGGTCTGTTCTCACCCAAAACCGATTGCATCGCTTCAGAAGACATGGATTAAACCACTGGAGTCTTGTGGATTACCTTTATGCTGCCTCTATGTCCTTTTTGGAGCCATTCACCAGAAATCATATCTCCACTAAAATATCTTGGTTTGCTTTCTGCGGAAGAAAGTCATACGAGTTTGAGACGACAGAAGAGTGAGTAAATTATGAGAGAATTATCATTTTTGGGTGAACTATTACTTTAAGGTGGTCCAGCTGATCAACCCTCTAGACCAGCTTGAACCAGTTAATTACCATAAATGAGCATTCCTGGACAAGTTGGAAACCATGTAAAACCAGCTTCTGCCATAAAATGGTTTCATCTGGATTTTCCATTTGGGTTTAAAACTAATGTGTGTAATTTTTCGACGTAACAGATATTTGTAGGTTGATTTCACCTAAAAGTGTAACACTTTAGCTCTGTGCTGCTATTAAACCGGCCCCTGTTTGAGCAACATGTCAAGCCCAAACCACCAACACTGGCTCAACTAATGATGTGACTTAGGGTGAGACTATCTATAACCAATAGGAGATGGGAGGAGTTTTCAAAAATATTTTTGAACCGGTTTGAACAGTTATTTTAACAATTCCGTTTGTTGTCATTAGTGGCACTGAAATTGCACACCTTGGCCTGTTCTATATTGTCCATCATAATCTCGATGTGCATTACTTCACAAAAAAGTCAGACATTCTTCCCAGTAATAGACATGTCCACTGTTGTTTAGATTCCACTAAGTGTTGGTTCAGTGATGATCAGGAGACGGTAAAGCTGTGGTTTGAAGTAAACACAGAGGTCGTCAGTCTGAAAGTATTCACTAAATCGAGGCAAAAAGGTAAGCAAAGAACAATTCCACAAACCTTAAACTAGGATGTTTACCACATAAATTGCAGATAATGTGCTCAGTTATTGAGCTTTGATGGAGCTGTGGCGCAGTGGTTTGATGTCCAGCCCTAGCCATTTTTTTTATTCCATTTTCCTTTCACCACTTTCCTTTTTTCCACTGTCCTTTCCATTAAAGCCAATAAAAAGCCCATGAATATAAAAAATTATCAAGCATTAAAGCTGTCTTTTCATCTTTGTATTTCAGGCACTAACCTCTGTTCTGAAGGTAATGGAGGCTGCAGTCACTTCTGTTTAGCGGTCCCTGGAGGAATGACATGCCTTTGCAGCCATGATCATCACCTGGTTAACGGCAAAGACTGCACGTCTGATGCCCGCTGCCCTGTAGGCAACAGACCTTGCCTGAGTGAAGACATCTGTCTACCTCTAAAGCAGTTCTGCAATGGTGTCGCAGACTGCCCTGATCATTCGGATGAGAATTGTAAGGAACTGCCCAAACCAATTTTACATTTTTTTGACATTCCCAAATCAGCTTATTGTGTTGAAGAAAATATTCTTTTACCAATAACATGCATGACAATATTATAGACTAGTTTCTGCAGGTAGTTGTCATTTGAATGTGAACATTTTTATACCGTAAAGTGGTGAAGCTCACGAAACCTGTCAAGAACACACCCGGGTCATATTTCACACCAAAATCAAAAGTATAATTGGAAAAGGGAATTCAATTTTCCTAAAAGAAAAGGAAGCCTCTTTTATTTTCTTTTTTGCATTGTGACGTGTCGTTTGCATTTTTTTTTTTTTTTTTGCATTGACACATTTTCATGAGTTAAGCACATTTACCCCCAAATTCTCATTAACGTAATGTAAGAAAAACAAGTATATCGTGATAGTATTTGTTGTACTGAGTTGCAGTGCATACTGTAATACAATGCAAATTATTGTACACTCACTGAGCACTTTATTAGGAACGCTATACTAACACTGGGTAGGGCCTCCCTTTGCTCTCACAACAGCCCTGATTCTTCGT